>NC_063178.1:779703-1080640 GCF_023159225.1 Perognathus longimembris pacificus
CCTCCATACTCTGGCTTCCTGATTCATAATGGCTGTCTTCGTGTCCTTGTCTAAACTGAATTGATAGCCCGGGTGAGTTCTGGGCCAGTTCCGATGGATTGATTTCCACCCCCCACCCCCCCATTCTGACCGTACTTTCCTGTTTCTTTGCATGACGGGGCATCTTTTAATTGATCACCAGATGTTATGAGTTTTACCTTGATTGCTAGGTACTTTTGTGTTTCTATAAATATTCTTGAGCCTTGTCAGGAACGTCCACGTCAGCTTGGTACTTTGGAGTCTTAGGTTCTGTGAGGAGCTCATCTCCCCCACCCCCACCGTGCTCACCAGAAAAGCTGGGATACGCTGCCCATTGCAGGTCTAGTCTCAGTTCCGTCTGCACAGTCTTCTTCAGGTAATGTGCTATTCTGCTGTCTGGGGAGCATCTTGAGGGTTTATGTTAGACCTGACACCCCTCCCTCCCTGGTCGCCCCACACTGGTGTCCACGCCCCTTCACCTATGCTGCACCTCAAAGATTGTAAAGGTCAGCCTTTGCCCTGACTCAGTGGATCCTGATCTATTCAAGTGCTTCACCGACTACTGTATCCTGGAGTCTGGGCTAGGTGCCTCAGTGTCCCCTAGATTCGCTGATATGCTAGGCTAACTCGATGCCATTACACCAGAAGAGAGCCCGGAGCTTGTCCCTCCTCCCTGTTCTCCCCCTCCCCCGCTGAGGGCACCTCACAGGGTGACGTCTGTCAGGCTCTGAGTTTGCAGGTGTGTCGCCCGGCTGTGTCGAGACCAGGCATGTCTTGAGGTTGGATCTAGGGCCCTGATAATTATGTCCTGATGACAGGCTTACCTGGCTGCCTGCCCCACGGTGCTCCCCTCCCTGGGGCCGAAGATCCTGAATAAAGCCCACAGGCTGTTCTGAACAAGCGTCCGGAGGGAGGCTGCACTCACTCTGTCTCCCACCCCATGTTCCTGGCTGTCACCCACGACAGACTTGGCTGGGAGGGACACGGCTGTCACTTTTGGCCTCCTCCCAGGCTAAAACTGTTCCTAAGCCAAACCAAACCACAAGTACACATGGCTCTTCCTCGTGGTGCTGAAGGAAATGTGGAGCGGCTCATCGAGACACACAGACACACAGACACACAGACACACACACACACACACACGAACTGGAACAGCACACACGACCCACACATGAGAATCGCCCCAACAGGAGAGCACGCTGCCTCCACCAACAGTCCTGAGAATATAGACATGCCCCCCACCAGACCTGGAATTGTGTCCCTGGAGGCCGCACTGACGTCACAATGTGAACGGAATTCACTTTTTTTGTATTAAGAACTACTCAAGCGTTTTAAATACTGATTTTTACAGTAAAGACAGAGCTAAGCAGGAAGCCCGGGTATAATAGTTTACACTGGCTCCTGGAAACTCGATATTCTTGACTGACATTCTGAGTGGGGTTTGCTTCTGGTTCGTATGGATCCTTCGTGTGGACTCATCATACGTGACCAACCTGGGCCCACATTCCTGTGCTTGTCTTGACTCCCCTGCCCTGGAATGGGACTGCATTGGATTTGGGCATCACTGTGGACGTGGCTTCTCTGTGGTCATCACTGTGGACGTGGCTTCTGTGGTCAGCACTGTGGGTGTGGCTTCTCTGCGGTCAGCGCTGTGGACGTGGCTTCTCTGTGGTCATCACTGGACATGGCTTCTGTGGTCAGCACTGTGGACGTGGCTTCTGTGGTCAGCACTGTGGGACGTGGCTTTTTCTGTGGTCAGCACTGTGGACATGGCTTCTGTGGTCAGCACTGTGGACGTGGCTTCTGTGGTCAGCACTGTGGACGTGGCTTCTCTGTGGTCAGCACTGTGGGCATGGCTTCTGTGTGTGTGGCTTTTCTGTGGTCAGCACTGTGGACATGGCTTCTCTGAGGTCAGCACTGTGGACGTTGCTTCTCTGTGGTCAGCACTGTGGACGTGGCTTCTCTACGGTCAGCACTGTGGGCATGGCTTCTGTGGTCAGCACTGTGGACGTGGCTTCTCTGTGGTCAGCACTGTGGACGTGGCTTCTCTGGTCAGCACTGTGGACGTGGCTTCTCTGTGGTCAGCACTGTGGACATGGCTTCTCTGTGGTCAGCACTGTGGGCATGGCTTCTGTGGTCAGCACTGTGGATGTGGCTTCTCTGTGGTCAGCACTGTGGGGCATGGCTTCTGTGTGTGTGGCTTTTCTGTGGTCAGCACTGTGGATGTGGCTTCTCTGTGGTCAGCACTGTGGGCATGGCTTCTGTGGTCAGCACTGTGGATGTGGCTTCTCTGTGGTCAGCACTGTGACGTGGCTTCTCTGTGGTCAGCACTGTGGACGTGGCTTCTCTGTGGTCAGCACTGTGGGCATGGCCTTCTGTGTGTGTGGCTTTTCTGTGTCAGCCACTGTGGACGTGGCTTCTCTGTGGTCAGCACTGTGGGCATGGCTTCTGTGGTCAGCACTGTGGACGTGGCTTCTCTGTGGTCAGCACTGTGGGCATGGCTTCTGTGTGTGTGGCTTCTCTGTGGTCAGCACTGTGGACGTGGCTTCTCTGTGGTCAGCACTGTGGGCATGGCTTCTGTGTGGGTGGCTTCTCTGTGGTCAGCACTGTGGACGTGGCTTCTCTGTGGTCAGCACTGTGGGCATGGCTTCTGTGTGGCTTTTCTGTGGTCAGCACTGTGGATGTGGCTTCTCTGTGGTCAGCACTGTGGGCATGGCTTCTGTGGTCAGCACTGTGGACGTGGCTTCTCTGTGGTCAGCACTGTGGGCATGGCTTCTGTGGTCAGCACTGTGGACGTGGCTTCTCTGTGGTCATCCACTGGACATGGCTTCTGTGGTCAGCACTGTGGACGTGGCTTCTGTGGTCAGCACTGTGGGTGTGGCTTCTCTGCGGTCAGCACTGTGGACGTGGCTTCTCTGTGGTCATCACTGGACATGGCTTCTGTGGTCAGCACTGTGGACGTGGCTTCTGTGGTCAGCACTGTGGACGTGGCTTTTCTGTGGTCAGCACTGTGGACGTGGCTTCTGTGTGTGTGGCTTCTCTGTGGTCAGCACTGTGGACGTGGCTTCTCTACGGTCAGCACTGTGGGTGTGGCTTCTCTGCGGTCAGCACTGTGGACGTGGCTTCTCTGTGGTCATCACTGGACATGCTTCTGTGGTCAGCACTGTGGACGTGGCTTCTGTGGTCAGCACTGTGGACGTGGCTTTTCTGTGGTCAGCACTGTGGACGTGGCTTCTCTGTGGTCAGCACTGTGGACGTGGCTTCTCTGGTCAGCACTGTGGACGTGGCTTCTCTGTGGTCAGCACTGTGGGCATGGCTTCTGTGTGTGTGGCTTTTCTGTGGTCAGCACTGTGGATGTGGCTTCTCTGTGGTCAGCACTGTGGGCATGGCTTCTGTGTGTGTGGCTTCTCTGTGGTCAGCACTGTGGACGTGGCTTCTCTGTGGTCAGCACTGTGGGCATGGCTTCTGTGTGCGTGGCTTCTCTGTGGTCAGCACTGTGGATGTGGCTTCTCTGTGGTCAGCACTGTGGGCATGGCTTCTGTGTGTGTGGCTTCTCTGTGGTCAGCACTGTGGACGTGGCTTCTCTACGGTCAGCACTGTGGGTGTGGCTTCTCTGCGGTCAGCACTGTGGACGTGGCTTCTCTGTGGTCATCACTGGACATGGCTTCTGTGGTCAGCACTGTGGACGTGGCTTCTGTGGTCAGCACTGTGGACGTGGCTTTTCTGTGGGTCAGCACTGTGGACGTGGCTTCTCTGTGGTCAGCACTGTGGACGTGGCTTCTCTGGTCAGCACTGTGGACGTGGCTTCTCTGTGGTCAGCACTGTGGGCATGGCTTCTGTGGTCAGCACTGTGGACGTGGCTTCTCTGTGGTCAGCACTGTGGCATGGCTTCTGTGTGTGTGGCTTTTCTGTGGTCAGCACTGTGGATGTGGCTTCTCTGTGGTCAGCACTGTGGGCATGGCTTCTGTGGTCAGCACTGTGGACGTGGCTTCTCTGTGGTCAGCACTGTGGACGTGGCTTCTCTGTGGTCAGCACTGTGGGCATGGCTTCTGTGTGTGTGGCTTTTCTGTGGTCAGCACTGTGGGCATGGCTTCTGTGGTCAGCACTGTGGACGTGGCTTCTCTGTGGTCAGCACTGTGGGCATGGCTTCTGTGTGTGTGGCTTCTCTGTGGTCAGCACTGTGGACGTGGCTTCTCTGTGGTCAGCACTGTGGGCATGGCTTCTGTGTGCGTGGCTTCTCTGTGGTCAGCACTGTGGGCATGGCTTCTGTGTGCGTGGCTTCTCTGTGGTCAGCACTGTGGGACGTGGCTTCTCTGTGGTCAGCACTGTGGACGTGGTTTCTCTGTGGTCAGCACTGTGGGCATGGCATCTGTGGGTGTGGCTTTTCTGTGGTCAGCACTGTGGGATGTGGCTTCTCTGTGGTCAGCACTGTGGACGTGGCTTTTTCCATGGGCATCCCTGTGGACGTGGCTCCTTACTAGTGTAAAAGCTTCTTTCTTTCCTGTGCTCAACTACCAAGCAGGCTTTCTGAGCTGTTAGGTGAGCAGAGACCAAGAGCAGACCCTCCTCTAGGTGTCTAGAGAATTAGAATGAATTAGAATCTAAAAAGCAATTAATCAGAACTTTAAAGAATTCAAAATTTTAAACAGCTTTATTAAAGGCTAGTAATATAAAATACGGTCGCGTTATAAGCCGTCAGTAAGAATTGAAGCACTTTTGAAAATGTGTATCCAAGAAAGGGAGGTGCAAAGAAGAGAGGCCGCTCCAGGCTGGGTAGAGGCCCCCCTCCCCCCGCCCGAGGGCCGGGGCCAGCCACGAAGCCGACTCAGGAAGCTTCTACAGGAGGTGGACCCCAGGCCAGACACAGGCCGGCGATGGGGCGCGGGCTCCGGCTGGAGGGGCAGGTGCACTCTCAAGAAGGAACGCGCTCCTCACTGTAGAAGCTCCGTCACGGCGCGCAGGGGAGAGCACGTGGCAGGGGTCGAGTTTAATTTCCTAGCTACCCACGGATACCTGAAGGAAAGGACGTGGCCTGGGAGGCACCCACGGAGGGCCCGGCAGGGGTGGGGCCTGAGCCCTCTCTGGAGTCCAGACCCCTCCACAAGGCTGCAGCTGGGCCTGTGCCCGTGGCAGTCCCCCCCTGGAGAAAGACCACAGCCCAGCGGCGTGGGGTCCGGAAGGCACGGAGCTCAGCGGCTCTGGAGGGGACTCCCAGCTCCCAGCTGAGGACGACGGAGATGTCTGAGGGGGGCAGGCATGAGTCTCTGGGAAGAGCAGACAGGTCGCCCTGACCCCGGTGGCCCAAGGCCACTCCCACGTGGGGGACAGGCGCCAGGGCAGGCGCACAGGCGGGTGGCGGTCTGCGGGTGACCAGCTGCTGGCCCCGGGAACCCGGCGCCCGCGCAGGCCTAGGGAAGGAAGTCCTGGGAAGGACTTCTAAAGCCCCATTGCCTTTTCACCCGTGTGGTCATCCACTCTTGCAAATGGCGCAGAAAGAACCTCGACTGCCAAATGGCGGTGAGCACCAGAGCAGGGGAGCACCCGAGCCCGAGGGCCCAACGGCGTGAGGGACAAAGCCGCCCGCAGAGCCCACACGCGCGTGAGCTGGGCGGGTTCTGGCAGAAGTTCCTGGGGGGGGGGGGGGATGGGAGATGCCATGTGCTTTACCCCAGAGCCGGGCAGCACGCTCGGGAGCCATTTTGGAAGGCTGCATGACACAGGCATCAGAAACAAAGGACACCCCTGTGTACCGCCCACTGGCGTGACTGGCGGGCATTAAGGCTTCGGGTGAGGAGGGCGTGGAGGAGGGCGTGGAGGGGTCGGCCCCACGCCCCGCCCCGGCTTGGCACTCTGCCAGGGGGACGTGGGGGAGGGTCACTGGGCGGAGCCAGGCGAGGGCGGTGGCTCTCCGGCTCCGCAGGCCAGGCCCCCGGTCCCCCCCCGGTCCACACGGTGAGGAAGGGGCCTCGGGGGAAGTAGGCGTCTCCCGTGCGGTGGTGGGCCGGGTGGGGCAGGCTCCGGGGTGCAGGACACCTGTGGCCTGCTGGGCTCGCACTGGAAGGCTCCGGCCCGTGACTGTGCACCGTCTGGGGTCCAGCCCTGCCCGCCCCTACCAGCGCTCCCGCAGAGCTGGGTGGGGGGGGGGGGGCAGCAGGTAGCAAGAGCTTCTGAGGGGATCTGGTACGAAACCAAGCTAGGTGTGGCTATCCAGATACAAAGTAAGGAGAAAGTTGGTACGAAACTTTCAGACATGCAACTGCCTTCCAACAGCCGTCTCTTCTACAAGTAAGTCAGGGAGCCTCGGGATCCCAGCGGAGGGGGGGGGGAGGGCGGGCGGGGAGGGGCTCCGGCCAGAGGCCGGGGTCTGCGCCAGCCTCTCTCCCCGTGGCTGAGGACGCGCAGCCTCCATTCAAGGCGCCCAGCACGGACGGCGTGTGGAGGGCAGAGGAGGAGATGGCGTCGCTTTCACGACTTTCGTAAATAATGAAACCGATCCCTTGAGGGGGAAATTGGGTCGAACTAGGAACTTGCATTAAATTCCCCATGGATTATAAAAATTCCAAATGTAAAACTTCTGCTATCAAATTACTGAAAATACCATAAATCTGCGTTTACCAAAGAGGAAAAAAAAAAACCTGGCACTATTTGCCAGTTTGCAAGGAATTAAGAAAAGTGTGGAGCGCGGAGGGAACGATCCCCCCAGCGAGCCCTCGCCGGGCGGGCGGGGCGGGCGGGGCGGGCCGCCGTGCGCCCCCGTTTACCAGTTGTCCAGAAAATCGAACCCCGTCTTCAAGACGACCGTGCTGGAGCCGACCTGCGGAGGGAGAGAGGCGGCGAGGTGAGCTGGGCTCGCGCCCGAGTCTAACCTCAGCATCTCGTTTAAGGTGGCCCCAAGGAGACGGTCTGGTTCCACCTGGGGGCCCCTGACCTCAATTTACCTCCGTGCGGGAGACAAGAAAGTCACCCCAAGTCCCCGGCCAGACGGACCGTGCCGAGCTCGTCCAGCCCCTCCCAGACGGGGCGCAGCCCCGGCCCCCAGGGACCCCACGGGCAGGATGGGGGGGGAGGCAGCAAGGGCTTCACAGGCAGAGCGGGGGCGCCGTGGGGGGCTGGGGAGGGGGAGCCCCTCTAATTCCCGCTGTGCTCCTCCTGGAACAATGGCTGTCCTGTTCTGATTGTGTGTCGTCTTCCAACACTGATGCCATTTAAAGTCACAAACAAACGTTCAGTCTTGTCTCCATATCTGCACTTTTTTTTTCCCAGTCCTGGGCCTTGGACTCAGGGCCTGAGCACTGTCCCTGGCTTCTTCTTGCTCAAGGCTAGCACTCTACCACTTGAGCCACAGCGCCGCTTCTGGCTGTTTTCTGTATATGTGGTACTGGGGAATCGAACCCAGGGCCTCATGTACACGAGGCAAGCACTCTTGCCACTAGGCCATATCCCCAGCCCCCATATCTGCACTTTTTATCACCAGTGTTGGGAGTGTGAGGGAGAGCGCTCAGTCCTCCCCTGCTCCCAGCCCCTCCTCCCCCAGCCCCCCTCCCCCAGGTCAGGCGGGTGAGGGACCCCTTCCCAGGTGTGTCCTGTCCCCCGCTCCCAGCCCCTCCTCCCCCAGCCCTCCCTCCCCCAGGACAGGCGGGTGAGGGACCCCTGAGGAGGAGGAGGGAGGAAGGAGGAGAGGGCGGAGCTCACAGGGGGAGGAGGAGGGAGGAAGGAGAGGGTCGCCCCCCCCCCCGCCCGCCCGGCTCCCTGCCCCCCCCTGTGAGCGTGCACACCCACCTGTGCCAGCGCGGGTTCTGAGAACAGAGGGTCTTCATCCTCCAGCCTGGGGCTGGGTGGCGAGGGCTTCCCCAGGGGCTCGGCGTCGGCGGGGGCCTGGAGGGCCCGAGGTCTCTCCCTGCTCCTCCGCACCGGGCGGGGCCTGCTCCGGGGGGGCGGCCTCGGCCTCCCTGTCCTTCGGGGCCGGGTCCTGCCAGTAGCAGGAGGGCAAGGCCTTCTCCGCCTTCTCCAGGGACTTGATCTGGCTGGGGGTCAGAGACTGGAACTCGGCCTCGGCCCCCTCTCGAGAGCGCTCGGCATTGACCTTCCAGAAGGCCGCTTCCTCTTCCTTCCGGCCGGGCCCCAGGGCGTCCAGGCTGGAGGACCTGCTTCCCTGGGGGGGCTTGAGGCCCGGCACCCCCTGCGAAGTCTTGGCGGGGGGCCTCGGGGGCTCGCCGACCGGGGCGCCCACACCCGGCTCCTGGATGGATAAGGAGGAGATGCTGAACTCCATCTGACTCTGGAGCAGGGTGGGGCAGGGAGAGAAAGCGAGAAGCTTTACACAGACCCAAGGGACAGACGGCTCACAGACCCCCCCCGCCCACACACGCATTTGCACCAACACAGACTGCTGTCCACCCGGGAACTTTCTCCGTCTCGACGTGGGACACGCCATCACACCCAGCACTTCCAGGGTAACTATCAGCCATGACCAGTGGCTCCGCCTCTGTGGAGGGGCCGCCCGCAGGCGGGGGGGACCTCCCTGGGGCGCGAGGAAAGGGGTCCCGGGCTCCGCGGGGTGCCAGAGGCCAGTGACACGCACCCAGAGGGCGAGACGGCCACACCCACACCACAGTGCCCACGAGGTCCTTTCCGGTCCGGATCTGCCTCCTGCCAACCCAGGACCGCGAAGCCCGGCCCCGCTGAGCTGTCCACGCCAGCCACGTGCCACGCGGCAGCCCGGGCGTCCCCGGAGGGGAGCAGACCCGAGGCCCGACCTCCCAGCTCGGTCATTTCCAAACCCATCCCGGCCGCAGAGCCTCAACAGCCGCGTGCACACGCCATAGCAAGCGACGGCCACGGAAACGAACTCCCGGGAAACGGAAGCGAGAGGATTTTCATTGCTTTGTGGTTTTGCTATTCTTTATTTCTAAACCTTTTGCCTTGTAGGTAAGTTTATCTGTTTGGGGAGGGTAAGGGGGGGCACAGAAATGATGGGGTCAAGGGTGAGCCAGGCAGCAGGGATACTCACTGGACACTATGTTGAACGTGAACCCCACACGTGTGGGGGTGGGGAGCAGGGAGGGACAACTGGAGAAACTGAGGGAAGAGGCAACACCGTTCAGAAAGAAACACACTCCTTACCTGACTTTCGTAACCCTCCTGTACAATAACAATAACAAATAAATTCAATAAAATAAAACCACTCCCAAGGCTGGGGGCAGAGGCTGAGCGGCGGGCGGGGTGGAGGTCGGAGACCAGCCCCGGCAAAGCTAGGCACTGTGAAGATAAACTAAAAGCAAAAGGACAGGGAGCATAGCTCGAGGGGTCGAGCACCTGTCTTGTAGACACAGCCCAGAGTTCCAACCCAATACGCTAGAAACCGCTGTTTAGAGAAGCAGGAGCCTGTTTATTAATGCGGAGAAGCCAAGGCCCAAGGCACCCTCCACGTAGGAAGGGCCGCTCCGAGGCGGGGCCTCCGCCTTCCCCTGGGGTCTCCAGTCAGGAACCTGCTCAGCCCTGGAAAACGGGCCTAAGCGCTACTCTCAGCCACATGGGGAGGGGGCCTGGGACAGCCAGTCCGGGCTTCTGTGAGGTCACCCATCCAGGACGCGACTCCCTCCCACGCCAGAGCCCCGGCCTCCCCGGCTCCCCCCTGCATCCGCACGCAGCCACCTCCACGGGCTGGGCCAGCCCCGAGGGGCTCCCGAGGGCTGCCCCGCTGGGCGCAGCTGAACTCAAAGCAGGAGATGCCCTGCTCCCCGTCCCCTCCTGAGCCCCGCTCTCACTCTGCGTCCACCCCGGACCCAGGAGGGGCAGGACCGGGCAGAACCTCCTTACAAGGAAGGCCCAGAACTGCCCTCGGGGGGACAGACCCCCACCAGGCCGTGAGGACCACTGATGATGGGGGGACAAGGTCTCTGGAACCTTCCAGACACAACTGGAGCCAGCAGTCAACCGAGCCCAGCCGGCGACGGAGCCCCTGGCACAGTTCCCGCCCCGGCCCCTGGCTCCGGGTCTGCTTCAGCGCCTAGCTCGCCTGGGTACCGAGGATGGCTGAAGCGCTTTCCTCCTGTGGCTGGCAGGTAACACGCCTCCTTCCCCCGCCGCTCACCCCATCTCTACCTGGCACCTGGGGGCACCTGGTCAGACGTGAGATCGAGCTCCTGGAGCCTGGGCCTCCCACAACCCTGCTGGCCGCGGAGCCTCCTGGCCCGGCCCTGCTCCGGGCTCGGCAGACACGCAGTCACTGACGTCTCTCACTCCCTAGGTGACCGTGGCGGGGGCCGCGCGGGGAACCCCAACCCCGTCACACGGGGAGCCCGGGAGGCCCTGCCACCCCAGCCCGCAGCCCGAGAACCAGCACCCCGGGACCACGCCAGGCGGCGGCAGCCTCGGTACTGAGTGCGAGGACGCAGGCGACAAGCCCCCGGGGGACTCGGGGAAGGAGGCCCTCATCACGTGGGCGGGGGGCGGGGTCACCCCGGGATCCAGCCAAGGCGTCTCTCCTATTACCACGGTCGGCCGCCCTTCTCCGCTCTGGTGGGGGGTGGCGCCGGGGGGGGGGGGGGGGTGAGCGCAGGGCCTCGCGCGTTTCAGAGACAAAGTCTTGGCTTCCGACTCAACCCTCCGGAGTGGCTGGGATTTTACACAAGCTCTTTTTCTGGCAAAACCGTACATTTCTCAAATCTCCGTGCTCCACTTTTTCTCCGCATTCTCACGCTAAATCTGGCTCACCGGGGCACAGCCTGGACACTGCGGGGCCTTGAGATCTCTTTCCCCTGCGCATCTTATCAGCTTCACACTCAGCCTCCGCCCTCCAGGCAGGGACAGTGTGCAGACAAGGTCTTTGGCCGAATGTAACAGTCCCGGGCTCTTCCCAAGCCCAGTGTCCCGGCGGAGGGACCGAGGCCCGGTGCGGGGACGGGCTGCCGGCACCCTCACCGAGGGACCACGGCAGGGACCAGCCACGCCGTCGCGCCACAGGCTCCGCGGGGATCCCCGGTGGAAGGCGTGTGAGGAGGTCCGGGGCGGGGCTGGGCCTCGGGGACGCGGGGCGGTGGGGAGGGTGGCGGGGGGGGGGGCCACAGGGCCGAAGGGAGCGAGGCACAGGGGGCCAGGGCCGCACCGTCCCGACGCGTCTGTGGCTTTTCCCACGCTTAGGTCGCGGCGGCCTCGGCTCCTCCTCCCCGCGGGCCCGACTTCCGTCCGGTGGACGCTAGCCCGCCTGGGGGACCCCGGCCTGCCGTCGGGCCCGGCCCGGCCCCGTGCTCTGCGCCCGGGCGGCACGCTCGCGGCCCCGGCCCGGCGGCCCCATCCGGAGGTCCGCCATCGTGGCCGCAGGCAGCCAGGCGGGTGGGCGGAGCGGCCCCTCCACCCTGGCACGGCGCACCTGCCCTGCTCGCGCGACTCCACGCGGGGCTCCCCGCCTCCCCGTCCTCCGCAGCCGTGGGGCACCGAGTCCTCCGACTCCTCCAAACCAAGAAACCACTCAGTCTCTCAACACAAGACGAGTTCAAGGGGAGGCTCGCTCGCTGTGGAGGCCCCCATGGCAACGGGGGGAGGGCAGGGTCGGCTGGTCTCGGAGCGCAGGGCCCGGGAAGCCGGGGGTGCCGGGCACTGGCGCCCACGCAACACGCAGAGCGGAGCCCCCTTTCCTGCCCGATTACTGAGGACCCGGCACCGCACCCCCAATACCAGCTCCGGAGGGCACACGGCACCCGGGGCGCTGGGCAGGCCGCGCCGGGGACCGGAGACGGGAAGAGGCAAGGCAGGGACGCACCAGACACTCGCTTCCTATTCCTGGAAAACGGCTCGCCTTTCCCAGTCACGGGCTCTCGAGAAAGGAGGTCACGGCGGCCCTGCCAGTACCGTGCCGGCACGCAGGAGACGCCAAGAGCCGAGCGGTCCCCGGCAGGTCCCTCCCGGACAGACGTCCAGGCAGACGGACGGAGGCGGAAGGAAGAAGCCCTTGTGCTCACGGCAGCCGGGCATCCTCCGGGCCCTGCCAGCCCCAAGCCCGGGGCCGGCCGGGAGGACCCGGTGAGCACGCAGGGCCCGCCGGGACCCGGCACACCCACGTGGGGGACCGGGTCTCAGCCGGCCACGTCCGCGCTAAAAACAGTAAGACCGCAACACAGCCCGGGATCTATTTTTGCGCCGCTCGCTGGGGAGGAATGTAAGATATTCAGCAAGGGTGCAGCCGCCAAAGCTAACTGTTTGGCTTGGCAGCTGCCGGCAACCTCCAACTGTTGAGACAAAGGCTACAAAAGTATTATCAAAAACACCATAGGTGGCCAGGGCAGATCCTAATACATTTGCCCCACACTCACTTTACCCCCTCTCCCCTGCCAGGAAGGAAGGGAGGCAGGCGAAGGGAAATACAGAAACGTCCAGAATCACCCAACTAGCAGAGCGGCGTCCTACGGGGCAAGGCGGCGGGCTTAGGCCGCGGGGCACAGCCGCTCCTCGCGGACCAGGAGCCGAATCCCCACTGACCTTCCACGCACAACTCGGGGGAGCTCAGGCCCAGGAGAGACAGGCAGAGCGGCGGGGAGGGGGGGCGGGGGGTGGGGGGCTAGCACCCAGGTATCAGTCAGTGAGGAACCGAGGAACACGATCCTGAGCACAACCTCTGACCCAGGGGGGAGGGGGCTGAGCACGACCTCTGACCTGGAGAGGGGGGCTGAGCACAACCTCTGACCCAGAGGGGGGCGGGAATGGGCCCGCGTGGCCTGGCCCTCAGCACTGCTCTCGGAGGCCTGGAGGGTGGCAGAGGTGCCCACCAGGCCCACGGAGGAGCAAGTCCCTGTCCTGGGGGCCCTCCTGCCTCACAGGGCAAAGGCACCACGGGGGCCCCCTCTGGGGTCCCACAGTAATGCAAGGAGGGCAGAGCCAGGCTGGGAGCACAACCTTGCTCTCACCTCTCTCTTCCTGCCTTGGTTTCCCCTCTGCAAAAGGGGCTCCCGGGGACCAAGGCACCCTGAGCTCAGCAGCCGTGGCACAGGTCTCTTGGCTGTGATGGTAATAATGACAAGACCTGTGCCCCATCAGGAGGAGGGGGCAGCTTTCACAGAGGGGTGGGCGTGAGGGGGTGCACAAAGACCCGGGCGTGGAAGAACATGACTGGGGGGGGGGGGCAAGCGGCCCTGTGGAAGGACCCCCTGCTCAAGGGGGAGGGCTAGGCCCCCGGGGTGAGCCGTGGGAAAAGGCAGGGGGCCCAGGGCTGGGCTCTGACCTTAGAGAAAGCAAGGACAGCCCAGAGGGAAGGAGGGGAAACGGGGGGGCGTGGATCTGCGTATGGGCAGAGACTGGGGTGTCTGTGGGAAGCCTGGAGCGAGCCCGGAGCGGGGCCGCCCACAGCACCATGCCTCTCCCAGTGGCTGCAGCCAGGAAGAGCAGCCAGGCAAAGCCGCACTTGCTTCCCGTCTTTCCATGGACGGCAGACAACCACTGAGGTCTTCGTCCATCCACACTGGGGGCGTACGACGGCCCGAACCCAGGAGCACCTGCAGGCCCCTGGGGGGGGGGGGTTCCGTGTGCCCCCTGTCGCCAGGCTCAGCCCAGACACCCGCTGTGCTCCCCACTTCCCAGAAGACCTGGAACATTCCCTCTCAAGGACACTAGCCCTCAGGACCACCCCACTTCACGGACACTGCCCCCCAGGACCAACCATCCACTCTGCCTCTGAACCACCCAACAGGCAGCCGAGCACCAGAGAAGACCCGTCCTCCGAGAAGCTGCTGGGGGGGGGGGGGGCGGGGCGGGAAACGCCAGAGGGCCCGGTCGGGTCTAGGTCAGCCCTGTTGCAGGCCATCTCCTCCCCCGGTCCGGAGCAATCGAGTGCTGGGGTTTTTCCTCTGGAGCATCGGTTACATCAGTCAGGAATGCAGTGGGTCCCCAAGGTCCCCTCCGCCTGCCAAGAATGACAGATGAGTGGAAACGAAGACCATGACCCCCCCGCCCCCGGGACAGGAGGCCTCCGGGTAGCTCCCTTCCGGCCGGCAGTCGGGGGAGGGGGCGGGGGGAGGGAGTTATTATCTGATTGGTCCAGGGCAGCAGTTCCGCGGGATGGAGAGAGACCGCGGCGTGTGGACGCGTGCGACAGTCATTCCACAAAGCACACAGAGAGCCCATAGACGCGCACAGCCTTGCAGCCAAGAAAAAGAAGCCGGGCGCCGGTGCCTCACGCCTGTCATCCTAGCTACTTAGGAGGCTGAGATCTGAGGGTCGCGGTTTGAAGCCGGCCGGGGCAAAAATAAAAACTCAAAAAAGCCAGAAGTATGGCCTAGTGGCAAGAGCGCCTGCCTCATATACACGAGGCCCTGGGTTCCATTCCCCAGCACCACATAGACAGAAAATGGCCAGAAGGAATGGCGCTGTGGCTCAAGCGGTAGAGCGCCAGCCTTGAGCAAAAGAGGCTCAGGGACAGCGCCCAGGCGCGGGGAACGAGAGTGGAGGCGGATGGTGTGAGGTCACCTAACGGTGTGGGTGCCCGGAGCACCGCTGAAGCGCCCAGGCCTGCGTGACACACGCCGATGGCAGCGCGCGGGAGGCCGGGGCGGGGACGGGGCAGGGGGGTGGGGGGGCTCGTCCGGGCGCGAGCTGCGTGACCCCAGCGGCCTCCGCCCCCGGGTGCTGAACGCCGGCTGCTTCCCACGGGCTGTCTGCTGCCCCCCTCCGCGGCCGGCGAGCTGCCCCTCAGCCCCCCCCGTGGCTGGGAGGTGAGGGCCTCCAGCGGATACCCCAGCGGCCCCGGCAACGGTGGTGACCGGGGCGGAGGCCGCGCCAGCACCTGCGCTGGGCTCTCAGCGCCCCGAGTCCAGTGCCCCAGCTGCCCCGGGCTCCCGACGCAGGGCCGGCAGGGAAGTGGAGCCCAGGCGGCTGGGAACCGGGCTCGGGGGCCGAGTGGGAACCACGCGGGAACCACACATCAACCCAGCTCCAGCACTCCACACCCAGAACCCCGGCGAAAGCACCGGGGTCTTAGGACCCTGCCACCGCCGCCCTTCGCCCACTGCTTTGCACACCAAGCTCCTGGGCCACCGTTAGGCCTGGTGACCTGGGCTGACTTCTACCACTGAAGTACGTCTGCTCTGCGGTCCCAGCCAGCCTTCCCTTCAGACCAACCCAGCTGTCACCACGCAGGCCACGGGCCCTGCGGCCATCACATGCTGAGTGAGCGCCGTAGAGTCCTCAAGTGTTCTCAACCCAACCCGACTTACCCTCGTCTCCCAGGAGAATGGGGCCGAGTGCTCATCTTGCCAAGTCAGGTCCTAAAATAAAAAGTCAAGAATGAGTCTGAAGTCCAAGCTCAGGCAGCCCCACGCAGCCGGCCACCCACCCCACCCAGGCCCCGGGGGGCCGAGAGCGGGTGTGAAGCCACAGAGCTGACCCTGCTCCCCAATTCGGCGGGCCTCGCCTCACCTTCGGGTAGAGACTGCTGTGATCCCTCCCCTGCCAGGCAAACTCGGGGTGACGCAGACCTGGCCCCCAACAGACCCAGGCAGAGGGAAGCTGAGGGGCGGAGCAGTGTGCTCACAGACAAGGACTGGGCCTCCTGTCTACACATGACAGATGAACACTGCCCACACAGGGACAATCCACTGTCCACACAGGGACAACCCACCATCTATACAGACAACCCACTGTCCACACAGGGACAACCCACCATCTATACACAGACAACCCACCATCCACACAGGGACAACCCACCATCCACACAGGGACAACCCACCATCTATACAGACAATGCACCATCTATACACAGACAATCCACCACCTATACACAGACAACCCACCACCTATACACAGACAACCCACCATCTATACACAGACAACCCACTGTCCACACAGGGACAACCCACCATCTATACACAGACAACCCACCATCCACACAGGGACAACCCACCATCTATACAGACAATGCACCATCTATACACAGACAATCCACCACCTATACACAGACAACCCACCACCTATACACAGACAACCCACCATCTATACACAGACAACCCACTGTCCACACAGGGACAACCCACCATCTATACACAGACAACCCACCATCCACACAGGGACAACCCACCATCTATACAGACAATGCACCATCTATACACAGACAATCCACCACCTATACACAGACAACCCACCATCTATACACAGACAACCCACTGTCCACACAGGGACAACCCACCATCTATACACAGACAACCCACCACAACCCACCATCTATACACAGACAACCCACCATCTATACAGACAGACAACCCACCATCTATACACAGACAACCCACCATCTATACACAGACAACCCACCATCTATACACAGACAACCCACCGTCCACCCAGGGGCAGTCCACTGCCCACACAGGAACAATCCACCGTCTACACACATCGAGGCACCTTGATAGCTTTGTGCCTGGCTATCCTAGTGCGAGAAGACAGGGTCTATGCCCCCAGACACTCCTCCCGGGTGAACACATGAACAAATCTGCACATCCCACGCCTGTCCTCCAAGATATCCCCAGTACAGGACACGAGCAAGTTCAGACGCAGTCCCTGGAGGTAGAAGTGTCATCTGTCAGGGAAGAGTACCTGCCTTGGGACAGCACATCCTTGTCCCCTGCTCTGGGGACGGGAGTGTCCCTAGCCCCTGCTCTGGGGACGGGCCTGCTGCTGGGTGGCTGGGCTGGGCTGCCCCCCCCAGGTGCAGTACGAGCCCCCACAGGCACAGGGTACTGCAGATGCCCCCCCCCCCCCCCCCAGTGCAGCAGCAATGTTGGCTGGGCACCGGGCTGACTGGCTGTGGGGCCAAACTTCCAAAAGCCAGCAGGAACAGGGCCGCTGCCTTCCCCTTTGGAATTTGTTAAATCCAAGCTATTTCTCAACGTCCAAATTCTGCTCTCCAAAAATGGCAATGACAGCCCGGAGGAATGCAAGCTATGGGGCCCGGGCGGCGTCCCACGCAGAGGTGGGGATTCCGGCTGCTGCTGGGGCCCGCCTCCGGGTGGCGCCCACTGGAGAAGGGAACCCCAAAGCCAACAGAAACGCCGAGCAGAAGGGCTTTGTTTTCGGCTGGACAGGAAGGTGTGGATGGAGCAAAAATGGTGTTTATCCAAGAGGTGGGATGGGCAAAGGGAAGCGTGTGCCAGTGTGTTCTTCTTCCCACCCAGGCTGCTGGCCCTGCTGGGGCGGGGGGGGGGGGCGGGCAGAGGAAGACCCAGCTACCAGAGCAGAGCCCCATCCACCACACCATCCTTCTGCTTAAGCAGGAACTCAGTGAGTCCCTTTGAAATCCACAAAGGTTACACAGAAAGTGACTTCAGGAAGCAGCGGCTGGGCCTGGGGCTGGGGACACCAGGCCCCCAGGGATCACCCGGTGTCTGCTCCATTTCCAAGCCGCTGCAGACAAAGGCGACACAGTCATATAACACCGTGAATATACTAAGTGTCGCTGACAAATGATTGAAATGTGGCAAGGTACAGACACAGATAGATCACCACAATAAAACGTCATTTTAAAAAATACAGCAAGATCTGGGTGCAAACGAAGTTGGTCTGGAAAAGCTACGGCCTAGGGTTCCAGCTGTACTCCATCCTGGGGGCCAAACGCACGGAGCCAGGGCTGGCATTGTGGCAGACCCGCTCGGGCGCCGCGCCACTGTCCTGGGCAGACTCCCGCACGGCTAGGGCCGGGAGCCCAGGCGGGCCGCCCGCCCCGCCCAGACGCGCTGCCCCCCGCTGCCGGGTCGCTCCGGGCGCTGGGAGGCTTACAAGGGTGCACACGACCACGGCCTGCTGAAATCCTCGTTCCCAACTGCTAAGCTCTCAGAGACCGGTCACACTGTCTTGGTAAGGCAGAGGCAGTTTAGGAGCCACAGGTGCCCCCGAGGCCCGGAAGCAGGAAGGCTCTGGGGGGAGAAGCGGCACTTTGGCTCCTGCTGAGAAGTGCCGTGAGCACTAGAGAAGGCTCAGCCAAGGGACGGAAGCCGCAGCTCTGCCAGCGGTCATCCACGCGGTGCTGGCGCCGTCCGCTGCAGCCCAGTGCTCAGGAGCGGGCAGGCAGCAGCTGGGCCGGCGCCCCAGGGGTCCGCTGCCTCCCTGCTGCCATGGAACCCACGCTTTTAACAGCCGATTTATGAAGCGTGACTTTTAACAGTGTGATTTACAGCGGCATGAGCCAGTGCACCTCCTCCAGTAGGAAAGTGGAGAAACCAACCGTGGGCTGTGGAGAGGACCACAGGCCAATCCTTTTGTTGTCGGTGGTACTGGACATGGGGCTTGAACTCTGCCTGGGCGCTGCCCCTGGGCCTCTTTGTGCTCAAGGCTAGCACTGTACCACTTGAGCCACAGCGCCACTTCCGGTTTTTGAGTGGTTCATGGGAGGTAAGACTCTCACAGGCGTTCCTGCCTGGGCTGGCTTTGAACCCTGGTCCTCAGATCTCAGCCTCCTGAGTAGCTGGGATGACAGGCGTGAGCCACCAGCGTCGGCAAGCCGCTCTTTTTGAAAAGGCAGCGATTCCACCCGCAGGACCGGGGAGGGGGCAGCGGGGGCAGGCAGGGGGATGGGGAGGGACAGGGCGGTGGCTACCGGGGCTGGCATCACCCACACACGCCACCTCGGGGTTCGCGGCTCTCGGGGGTGGAAAGGGCGTCAACCGCACCAGGCACCAGCGAGGGTCCCGCGTGGACTGCTGTCCCAGCGCCCCTCCTCCCCCCCACCACGGCGGCAGGGACCCTCAGGGCCTGGAGGTCGGTGCACCGGAGATCCACTTCCCACTCCATTTCACTAGGAATCTAAGATTAGGTATCTTAAAGGGAATAATAACAAAAATGATTGAAATATGCTTTCTTTTGTCCACTGCCTGATCCTGGCAACTGTGCCCGTCTTTCTGGATGGGCAATGTAGATGTAGCTTCTGGCCTGTTGATGTTATCTGCAAGCCCTGCGGCGCTGCGCCGTTCAGCCCCCCTAAGCCTGCCGGGCTGGGGGTCGCCCACTGAGGGCGGTCAAAGGCGAGGACCAGCAGGTGAGCAGGGAGTCCCAGCAGCCGGGTGTGGCTTGGGGAACCTGCCGCTTCGGGTGTGGACAGGATACCTGTCGAGCAAAAGTGCCTGCCCTCGTCACCTCATCTGTTTCCAAACTTCCGCCACGGGGCCAGCAGAGGCAGGGGCTGGGAGGACAGGCCACACCCCCACCTCGGCTTCTGGGCACCAGGCCAAGCGCTGGAGGGCAGGGAGCCATCCTTCCCGGGGAACGCCTGAGGGACGGGCCGCAGCCGCCCCGCCCGGCCCTCGGAGCCCACCCGCCCCTTCCCGGTGCCGGCCTCCCGCGCGGGGCGGGGCCAGGGAGGGGCCGCCCCTGCCGTGCCCCCCTTTCCAGCACCCCATGAACGCGTGGGACGGAAGCACACCCTGTCACACATTCCGACCTCCTTAAAAGACCAGCCCAAGCCCAGCTTGGTGGCACAGGCCTGTAATACCAGCCAGGGTGGAGATCCGGGGATCTTTTTAGGCCCAGCCTGGGCACCAAAAAGGTTCAGACCAGTAGCTGGGTGGAGTGGTGCGTGCCTATCAACCAGAGACGAGAAGCACAGATGATAGGGGGGTCGTAGCCCCGGAGGCCCCGACACAGAGCAAGACCCCATCTTGACAATAACCAACACGAAGGGACTGGTTGACTGGCTCAAGTGGCAGAGCGCCTGCCTAGCAAGTGGGAGGCCTTGATCCCAAACCCTAGAACCAAAACAGAAGTCCAAAATATTGAGTAAAGCAATTCCCACATTCCCCTCACTTTTTTGGTGTGTGTGCCAGTCCTAGGGCTTGAACTCAGGGCCTGGGTTCTGTCCTGAGCTTTTTTTCTCCAAGGCTGGCACTCTACCAATTTGAGCTACCGCGCCACTTCCAGCCTTTTCTGAGTAGTTTATTGGAGATGAGAGTCTCACGGACTTTGCTGTTGAAGCTGGCTTTGAACAGCTACCCTTTACAGCAGTGAACACTGAGCTGACAGCACCCAGGCCCTCAGAAGCGACAGTGAGGTTGTGGGGGGGGAGGGAGGTTGCTGGCTTCCTGGCCTTCAAAGGCCTCTGGGAGTCCAGGAGGCCAAGACTCTGGCTCCAGAACAGAAGAGTAAGCTAGACAGGCCCGTTCCAGGAGGAGGAGTTGGGGTGCGGGGCACCGCGGCGGGCCTGCTAAGCCGCGGAAGTAGGACAGGCTCCGCGTCCTATGCCTGGAAAATCCAGCCCGTGTGCTGAAGGCTGGAGTGGACGCCACCCCCCGCACCCCCCCACCCCCGCTCCAGTCTACCTCCTTTCAGGAGAGGTACCCAAGTCCCCTGTCATCTGAGTGGGGCCCACTCGGGACCCCGAATAGCTCCACAGAGATCCTGCTGGGTCGCTGGAGGAGGCTGGGGCAAGGACAGGCAGCAGCCGCAGCACCGTCCTGAAAAATTCAGGGCTTGGGGTTTTCCTCTGTCTGATAAGAGCCACAGATAAGCCACAGAATAGATGGGGCCCCTTCTAAAGCAAAAACCTCGACCGCCCCAGGTAGGCCATTCCAGAACCTTCCGCTGAGGAAGGGCATGACAGACAGAAGCTCCCGTCTGCCAACACAACCGTCCCCAGGGTCTGCCTGCTCCAAGCCAGGCTCCTGGGCCGCCGTCCCTTCCCCAGGAAAAATGCTTTTGCACCACTCTCTGGGCCCTTGCCCTCTCCCTTGGGACGGTGGAGGGGTGGGGGCTCCCGCAGAGCCCCTGGGCCCTTCACAAGAGGGCCTGGGTGACAGCGAGGTGAGGAACAGGGGGGCTGACGACAGGGGGACACGGCTGCTCTGTGAACACTCAATGAGAACCCACAGCCCGGCAGCGGGTTTAAAGGAGTGAGGAAGGACTACGGGGGTGGGGCTGCGCACATGAACCGACACTGGGAGCTCGAGCTTCTGATGAACACAGGCCTTGGAAGCTCTGGCCCAGGCGATCGCCAAAGAGCCGAGAACAGAAAACCCTTCCCAACTCCAACACTAACGGCAGAGGCCTCCTTCTCTGCTGGGGACCAGCGCACCAAAGCAAGAGGGGATCTGAGGCTGGGCCTTCCAGCCTGACCCGCCCAGAGCAGGGAGGGCGAGGGGTGGACACACACACACACACACACACACACACACACGCACGTACACGCACACACGCACGCACACGCATATGCACATACACACAGGTACACACAAATACACACGGGTATACACACATGCACATGCACACATACACACGTGCATACACACGCACACGCACGTACACGCACGTGCATACACACGCACATACACATGGGTACACACACGCACATACACACATATGCACATGCACACATACACACATGCATACACACGCACATGCACACATACACATGTGCATGCACACATGCACATACACACAGGTACACACAAATACACACATGGGTACACACATGCACACATACACATGTGCATACACACACGCACATGCACGTACACGCATATGCACATACAAATACACACATGGGTACACACATGCACATATACACATATGCACATGCACACATACACATGTGCACACACACACACACACACACTGGCCACGGTGCTGCCCCTGCTCCATGCATGCGCATCTGAGCCCTGACCACTCTCAGAGCTGCCAAGACCTAAGATGACCATTGAGAAGTTAGGTTTCTGTTGTTCCTACAACACAAGGAAACAGCTAGATGACAACGGGGTTGCTTTGCAGGACACAAAAATGTACTAGCAGTGGAGGACACACAAAGAAACAGGCACCATGGTCAGAGTAGCAGAAAGGGCTGTGGAGTGGCTGCTTGATCTAATTCAGAGTTCTTTCCCTCAAACCGCGGCCCTGACAGCCTGGCAGCCTGCTGGGGGGCCCACCCCTGTGTCTTTAGCGCCCTTGTGATAGGGTAGCAGATCCTCCACGAGCCATCTCCTCAAATCAACTATGAGACCACTGCCAACTCCACCGTGGTGTGGTTGGCACCACCCAGTTGGTGGTGGAATTTAACCACCCCAGTGCCATCCAACCACACAGCCACGACAGGCAGAAACGGACCCCAAACCTCCCTGGAAAGCTCCTGACTTACAACTGTGCCTCTAAACCACCCTAGAAAGTTCCTACAATTCACAATTCACAGCAGTGCCTCTGCCTCTTAGGCTGGGCTTGGCTGGGGCACTAGGGAGAAGGCCCTCAGCACTGTTTGCAAAGCTCACTTAAAAGTTACATTGGGCCGGTGGCCAGTGGCTCACCCCTGTAGTCCTAGCTACTTAGAAGGCTGAGATCTGAGCATCAAGGTCTGAAGCCAGAGACTCTTATCACCAATTAACCACCAGAAGCTGGAAGTGGAGCTCTGGCTCAAATGGGAGAATGCTAGCCTTGAGCAAAGAAGTGCAAGGTCACACACACACACACACACACACACACACACCGAGTCAGGCTGGGGTCTCCTGAAAAGGCACAGATGCCTTGGTACACACTTCCAGACCCCGTTCCTATCCGTGGTCCTGGCTCCCGTGGCCTGGCTTTCTGAGGATGTGCAGCCCAGCCGCGGCTTGGACAGCAAGGCCAGGGCTTGCACTTCTTGCTCGGACGCTTGCTTCCTCTCTGGTTTGTGTATCCCTGAATCTTCAAGCGGCGCTGCCTGCTTTCTATCATCAAACCTGAGCACAAACACAGCACACATGTCTTTCAGGGACACAGCGTTTCGCGGAGACACAGGCCAGTCCCAGAAATACATTTGAAGACCTATGTTCTCATCCCTCACCACATCCCTTGTTTCTCCTTGGCAAAGGCCCTCCGAGATCAAAAAGTCCACGGAGAGTTTCCTTTCAATTCCTTCAGAATAAGGCCACGTCGGGCGCAGTCCTTCCTGCCTTGCACACTTCCCCGACCCTCACGTGCGTTTGTGATCACAAACCCTCTGTACTGAGGGTCTGCACGGTTGCACCGGGAATCAGAGTCAGCTCTCACTCCTGACTGACTGGAATTCCTGCCATACTGCTGAACTTCCTCGAAAAGTTGCCCCAGCTCCTCCCTCCTGCCCCCGGACTAGCACGGGTGCCTGTCCCTGTCTGTCTGTCTGTCTGTCTCCCTCTCGCCCTCCCTCCCTCCTTCCCTCTCTCTTCTTCCTCCCTCTCCCCCCCCCCCCAGTCTTCCAGCTCCTCACCCCTCCCCTCCCCTCCCCTACCCTCCCCTCCCCTCCCCTCCCCTCCCCTCCTCCCCGGCAAAGTTGGGTCAGGGAGGCCCCGGAGCCGCCGAGCTCACAGGAACAAAGCGCTTCGAGGAAACGAGGGGAGCCCGGGTTTCTGGGGCCGCCCGGGCCGCCCGGAGCCCCCGGAGCCGGCGCCGGGCCGGGCCTTCGGCCCCCGCCGCGCTCCGGCCGGGAAGTTCCGCCGGCGCCGCGCGGGGGGCCGGGGGCCTCGGTTTCACGCCGGGGAAGCCGAGGCTCCGGGCGCGAGCTCCCCCGGCGGCCCCCGGGGCGGCGCCGCCGGATCGGAGCCCGGGGGTCGGCGTCACCCCGCCGCCCCGCCCGCCGCACCCACCTCGTCCCCGAAGCGCACCAGCTTCTGGCCCGTGGGCCCGCGCGGGCCGGGGAAGCGGCCGGGGTCCCCCGCGTCGGCGGCCGGCGGCGCGCGCGGCCCCAGCAGGCAGCGGTCGATGACCTCGTCCTGCTGCGCGGGCGGCAGCCGCGCCCACTCGGGCCCGTACTTCTCGCGGATCTTCTCCTTGTCCTGCATGATCTTGCGGGCCATGGGGCTCAGCGACGAGAAGTAGGTGAAGCGCTTGCGCTCGCGCTCGTCCAGGGGCCGGTTCCCGCTCATGACGGCCGAGCGCGAGGCCGCGATCGCCGCCGCCATGGACGCCATGCCCGGCCCCGCCGCCCGCCGGGCCCCGGCGCCGCCTCCGCCCGCCCGCCCCGCCCCGCCGGGCCCCAGCGCCGCCTCCGCCCGGCCGGGCCCGCCCCGCCCCGCCGCCCCGCCCGCGCGCTCCGGTCTCCACTCAGCACCCGAGCGCCGCCTCCGCCCGGCCGGGCCCGCCCCGCCGCCCCGCCTCCCCGCCCGCGCGCTCCGGTCTCCACTCAGCACCGGAGCGCCGCCTCCGCCCGCCCGCCCCGCCGCCCCGCCCCGCCGCCCCTCTCCACTCCGCCCCGCCCCGCGGACTCCGCCCGCTCCCTCTCCACTCCGCCCCGCCACGCAGCGCGGACTCTGCCCGTCCCGTCTGCTCGGTAGAACCGTCCCTGCCAAGGCCCCCCCTTCCCCCGCCAGCCTCCCTTGATCACCCCTGCAGAGGCCCCGCCCCCGCCGGCAGCCCTTGGGGATCACGCCTGCAGAGGCCCCACCCCCTCCAAGGCTCCGCCCCCTGCCTCCCCACCAGCATCCCTTGGGGATCACCCCCTCAGAGGCCCCGCCCCCGCCGGCAGCCCTTGGGGATCACCCCTGCAGAGGCCCCGCCCCCGCAGACTCCGCCCCTACCGGCAGCCCTTGGGGTTCCACCCCCGCAGAGGCCCCGCCCCCACCAGCAGCCCTTGGAGTTCCACCCCCGCAGAGGCCCCGCCCCCGGATCCCAACCTCCAAGTGCCTAAGCCCCGCCCCCAATCGCCCTGTGCCTGGAGCGCTGCCCTGGACGGCCCGCCCCGCCCCGCCCCTTCCACGGCAGAGCCCCGTCCTCCTCCACGGCCTCCTCGGCCCGCCCGGTCCCGGCTCGAGGGGCCGAGGCCTCAGGTCCACGCCCACTCCGGGAAGAACAGCCGCGAATCCGGTGGCCTCCGGGGACAAAGGAAGCTTCTTTCCACGTGGCCTGCTTTCCCCTCCCCGGCTTCCCTCCGGCCTGCGTCCCCCTCCCAGCTTCCCGCTTGCCTCTTTCCGCCTCCCAGGTCTGCGGCCTTGGGTCCCGGCAGAGGCGAGGGCGCTGACCGGCGGCCCGGGCAGGGGCCGCCTGGCACCCGCAGCACCTGCTGCCGGACACGGTGACCCCGACCCGTAGTTCAGCTAGTCAGGAGGCAGGCAGGAGCCTGGTTTGGAGGGCAGCCCCTTAGCGACCAACAGATCCAGAGGGGCAGTTGAGTGGGGGGGGGGGGGCAGAGGGGCAGGTGGGAGACCTCCCCTGAAAAACAAGAGCAAAAAAGGGGTGGGGTGGGGCTCGACTGAGTGATGGCCCAACAGGCATGATGACCTGAATTCAAGCCCCAGAAATCCTGCTGGGAGCTTAAGCCAGACACCAGGCCTGCCTAGCTGTAATGCTAGCCACTGCTAAACAGCCTCCGGGGGTCACTTAAACCTCGACAATACCACTAGAATAAGGACAGGCGAGAAGTGGACACCGGGCCCCTATGGCACCAACTTAAGTGGAGACTAATGCCCAGAACCAACTCTTCAGACTACAAAACAACTGACACAGGCCACTCCACTTACCGCCTGACTGGCTGCTTTTAACCAGATTGTAAGGAGTCTCATCTCAGGTGATCACTGTCATTTAGAAAAATAGAACTGTCAATGGTGGCCTAAGTGTCTGTGGGTCTTCATGCAGACGCAGACGCAGACATAACCTGCAAAGGCTGTGAAATGTGCAGGGAGCTCATCCTCTTCCCACCCATCCACCCAGAATCCGGTGTTTAGAACACTGAGAATGTGGCCCACTCCGCAATGAAAGATACTACTATCAGGAATGTTATCAGCATTCTACAGGGACACAGGGCAATGTAGCAACCACCAGGGAACAGCTTGGCCTTAGAAAGCCAAAGCTTGGAAATTTTACCTTTTAGTATTAGCATTCCCTATTTAAGTTGATGCTCTATGGCTCTGTGGCCTGGACTAGGCAGATTGGGCGGGGGGGGGCCTGCGCCTGGACTGGGCAGCTGGATCTGTCTGTCCCCAGCACCCAGTTCTCTGCCTGGGACCCATGGGCTCTCAGCATCACTACTGGTTTTATGTTTCAGACATTGCCTATTTTTTCTATTGAGCTCTGGGTCTCTTCATCAGCTTTTTTGCTCATGGCTGGTACTGAACTACTGGAGCCACATCTCCATATCTGGCTTTTGCTGGTTAACTGGAGATTTTTCTGCCTCTGTTGGTTCAGGCCTCAGCCTCCGGAGTAGCTACAGTGTGAGAGAGTGTGTGTGTGTGTGTGTGTGTGTGTGTGTGTGTGTGTGTGTGTGTAGCATGGGGCTTGAACTCAGGTCCTAGGCGCGCCTCCGGAGTAGCTAAAGTGTGTGTGTGTGTAGCATGGGGCTTACAGTGTATGTGTAGCATGGGGCTTACAGTGTGTGTGTGTGTGTGTGTGTAGCATGGGGCTTGAACTCAGGTCCTAGGTGCTGTTCCTGAGCTGCTTTTTTGCTCAAGGTTAACATTCTACCACTTGAAGCCATAGCACTGCTTCTAGTTTTCCAGGATTTAATGGGAGATGAGTCTCCTGGACTTTCCTGCCTGGGCTGGCTTTGAATCACGGTCCTCAGATCTCAGCCTCCTTAGTAGCTAGGATTATGGGCATAAGCCACCAGTGCCCAGCTCAAATATTTTTTGATAGAGCCAAAGTGAATAAGTGCAAGAGAGAGAAGCCAAGTATGGAAGGAGGGTGAGAAAAGAGCACAAAGCAGCTCTAACTCGCAGACAATTGCATCACCAAAACAGAAACGGAGGCACAGCTCAGCAGCACTGAAGTTTTCTGTTAAGCAGGCTCATGGAGACCTGCTCCAGTGCCATGTTAGACATGGGCCAGTGCAAACACTTGTTTCTACTTTGTTTTAATCTGTCCAGTTCTCCGCTTGCTTCCCTCCGTCCTCAGAGCCCACCTGAGCAGGCCCCATGGCCGGCACTGGCCAGGCTGGGGGCGGAAGTGGTCTCTCCGCACACAGGACTGGTGTCACACGTGAGACCAGATGTGGAAGGCTCTGGCTTGGGCTGAGGGTGTGGCTCGGTGCCTTGTCCCCAACACAAACAGGCCGCCAGCTTCACCATGGTTGTCACTGGCTCCCGCCATTTCCCCGAGCTCCTCTGTGACGTGCAAAGGCCAAGCCAGGGTGGTCACACAGGATGGAGCGCAGCAGCCCACGCAGACATCACGCAGCGGTGTGTGACGTGGTGTCTCGACAGGGCAGGGCGTCCGTACCGCCCCCGAACCGGCCTGGAGCTGGCCGGCGGGTCGCTCACTCACCTGACAGGAAAACCAGACACCACGTACTGAGCCGTTCGCGTAACTCAACAAAAACAGGGACCAAAGACTGAAGGTGACTTGGAACTGGCAAGTTTAATGAACCTTTCACGGACTGCCATTCACCCTGTCTGAAAAAAAGAATGAGCAACTTTTTAAATGTTCTTATGCCTGAAGGCAACATTTGCTCATAAGATATAAACATAGATAATCCAGTGCCCAAATCAGTGATTTACAGAAATCACTTTGGTTTATTTTTTTCCAACAAAGACGACAAACACACGATTCGGCAATTCAGTGTTAGGACAATGGCGAATACTGTTTGTGCAGAACCAGCGATCCTGGCCGTGAGCTGTGGCACACGGACGCCCGGGGCCTCGCAGTTCTCGAGACGGAGAGCCCGCGCGTGCGGGCTGTGAGCTGAAGCAGCCCAGGAGGGCACACGGAAAGCAAGCCTGGGGAGGCGGACACTCGGTTTGCTCTTGGGCTCCTTTGCTCACCTCGGTTACTGATTTTTGGTTTCTGAAGTAAACGTTCAACTGGAAGGAAGGCGTCGTGTGCTCTGCACAGCAAGCTCGCACACTTCCTTCCCTTCTCGCTCAAGCAGCTCTCCCCCAAAAACCCGTTTTCATGATTTCCATTACGGTTTGGAAAAGTTAGGAAAGTGATTTCAAGTATTCAATTCCTATCAAAAATTGGTATCAAAAGTAATAAAGGACCTAATTTCTTAATAATTTCATGTTTTAAAAAATAACTTAATGAGCACAAGGCCCGGGCCTTCCTTCCCGTCTGACTCCACGGCCAACTAGAGCTTCCTGACGCAGCGCGGGGCAGAGTCCGTGTTTAGCACCTCGATGACGGACCTCAACGTGGGGAACGTCTCCGACACAGATGGGAGAGTCTTGTAAGACGGTGAGATGCTGAAAGACAAACGTGGAGAAGGTCTGGGCGCTATGGCTGCTGACCGTGTCGGGCAGAGCCTGTGCCCCTCATTCCCGTGAGCATACCCTTCGCCTGCATGCACAGGACCCCAGGGGAAAGGCAGCAGGCGTGGTTGCTACCACCCAGCAGAGGCTGGGGACCAGAGCTGCTCAGAGCCTCCCTGGGGCTTTGGGAAAGCACACAAGAGGACCAGGTGCCTGTGCGTGTCCCTGGCCGGCTCACACGGGACAGCGCCGCCCCGCCCCGCCCCGCCCCGCCCCGCCGAGCTGCTTCTCTAGGCTCACCTCCCTCACCTGCACGGCCTGGACAGAGGCCTTCACTCAGACCACCACACACCCCGAGTGGGAAAACACATGCTCAGATGCACCGGGAAGGGCACTGCTGGACTAGAAAACCGCTGAAAGACTTGCTGTAGATCCAAGTACAACTTTTGACCTTGGGATCGTACCACTAGAACGTGGTTAAACTAGAAACCCCAAAGAAAAATTCATGGGAGTAAACTGGGAGATGGCGGCTATCAGAGACAAGCTCCTGCGTTCTAGACACAGCACCACTAGTCCGGGGATCGTGAGGGGCTCCTGCGGGGTGAGGGGCGGGAAGACACGCAAGGCAAGCCCGCGGGGGCTGGAGACACACGCAGGGAGGGCAAGGATGGGGCATGCGGCAGCGCTCGCCGCTCTTTGCTTCCTATCAAGTTCAGTCCTGCGCCATCGCAGTGCTGCCGGCGCGGGGAGCTGGGAAACAGGGCGAGCGGCGCGGCAGGATGGCCTGGCAATCCCGCGTGCCCACGGTGCCCTCGTCAGCCCTTCCTGGGCCACAATACAGTGCCTCCTCCCTGACACCAGAGCGCGGCAAGAAGGCCTCCCGGGGAGCAGCGCAGAGCTGGAGCTCGGGGCCGCTGGGACGCCCTGCCCGCACCAGGACCCGCGCCCGGAGCCGCTTTCCATCCACGCCGCACCCCGGACGAGCGGAATGCCAGGGACGGGAGGGCGCGCACGCGCGTCAGAGGCACCCCATCTCCCGCCGCCAGCCCCGCCGGCGCTCACCTTTTCAAGTTCATCCAGCTTTTGGCAACTTTGCTGAAGGCCTCGGAACCGGGCGCTGTCATCGCTTCAAAGTCAACTAGCTGAAAGAGCGCGCGGTCAGCCCCGTGATTCACACAGAAGACGACGTCGCCACCGCCATCGCCACGGCCCGCACGGCCCGCACGGCCCCACACGCGCCCTCCCAGGGGCCCACCTACCTTCCCCTTGGGGATCCTGCCCGCCACCTCCTTGCCACTGGCCATGAGCGCGCCCACGATGACGGAGTAGGCGATGACACTGTGCAAACAGAACACGCGTCGTCGGTCCCGGTCCACAGACAGTACGCAACGTTTACCCAGACTCAGCACTGTGTGCGATCAAATTCCACGGGAGGAGTCTTTGGATTAACATTAAATGTCTAGTTACCTGTAAGATTTTTATGTTGTTTTAAAATATTTTCTACTTTGCCACTAAAAAATTACCAATTTAAGGTAAAAGTCTCCAACAACATTTATCTTTTTGAGAAAAAAAAAAAGTATTACTAGTTTATTGTTGTTC
Source organism: Perognathus longimembris pacificus (assembly GCF_023159225.1). Lineage (NCBI taxonomy): Eukaryota > Metazoa > Chordata > Mammalia > Rodentia > Heteromyidae > Perognathus > Perognathus longimembris. The sequence continues at coordinate 809,397 of NC_063178.1, forward strand.
TTGCTGTTGTCCTGGGGAGGCCCAGGCCCCCGCCTGCCCCCCCCCCAGGCCCAGGCCCCCGCCTGCCCCCCCCCAGGCCCAGGCCCCCGCCTGCCCCCCCCCAGGCCCAGGCCCCCGCCTGCCCCCCCCCCCCAGGCCCAGGCCCCCGCCGCCCCCCCCCAGGCCCAGGCCCCCGCCTGCCCCCCCCAGGCCCAGCCCACGGCTGCCCTCCCCCAGGCCCAGGCCCCCGCCTGCCCCCCCCCAGGCCCAGCCCACGGCTGCCCTCCCCCAGGCCCAGGCCCCCGCCTGCCCCCCCCCAGGCCCAGGCCCCCGCCGCCCCCCCAGGCCCAGGCCCCCGCCTGCCCCCCCCCAGGCCCAGCCCACGGCTGCCCTCCCCCAGGCCCAGGCCCAGGCCCCCGCCTGCCCCCCCCAGACCCAGGACCAGGCCCCCACCTGCCCCCCCCAGGCCCAGGCCCCCGCCTGCCCCCCCCAGGCCCAGGCCCCCGCCTGCCCCCCCCCAGGCCCAGGCCCCCGCCTGCCCCCCCCCAGGCCCAGGCCCCCGCCTGCCCTCCCCCCCCAGGCCCAGGCCCCCGCCTGCCCTCCCCCAGGCCCAGGCCCAGGCCCCCGCCTGCCCCCCCCCCAGGCCCAGGCCCCCGCCTGCCCCCCCCCAGGCCCAGGCCCCCGCCTGCCCCCCCCCCAGGCCCAGGGCCCCACCTGCCCCCCCCCAGGCCCAGGCCCCCGCCTGCCCCCCCCCAGGCCCAGGCCCAGGCCCAGGCCCCCGCCTGCCCCCCCCCCCCAGGCCCAGCCCAAGGCTGCTGGGTGCCCACGCGGTGGCAGGGGCCCTCACAGGTCCTAGGCGTCCATTTGTTATTTCCTATTTTTGTGTTGTCTCAATGCCTTTTAAATACTGCAGCAAAGATGAGGCCACTCAGGAGAGCGTTCTTTTCACGGGTTATTTCAGCCACATCATCTCAAGGTCAGGGATGTATGAGCGCCGGGTGGCAGGCCACTGGAGCCCCAGACACCCGTCTCCAGAGCAGCCAGACCTGGCGTGACCGTACCACGGCAAAGTCGGTGACCCAAAGTGTCCCCTATCTGGGGACTAATTCATGGGGAGGAGGGGTGAGGACAGAGAGACGGACCGACACACACACGCGTGCGCGCACGCACGCACACGCACGCGCACACACACACACACACACACGGCTCAGCGCCCTGTGCTCCTCTAACCAGCGTCTGAACACTACCTCTCCTAATGGCAGTCAGGAGGCAAGGGCAAGGGTGCCATTTTGGGTGTAGGTTTTAGAGCACAAGGCTCCCCATCAATTTTAGTGGTGTCCTATTTTGCTTTTGGGGGGTGCAGGCAGGGAGAGGGATGACGACAGGGTCTCACTACGTAGCCCAGGCTGGCCTGGAGCTCGCCATCCTCTGCCTCTCCCTCCCAAGTGCTGGTACTATATATAGGAGTGAGCCACTAGCTCTTGGTGTACTTTTGTACCAATATTCACAACAAGAAGCACAGCCAAAACAATACATGGTCGAGTTTAGCAATCTTCACGGCAGGATATCACTTACCTAGATCCTCGAGAGAGGGGCATTAAATTATAAAAGTAGTAAACTAGAGATAAGATCAAGTTGCAGACAGCATCAGCCTCCTAGAAGAAAAGGACAAGGTTTGTGGACTCACAGTGAGGCCAGAAGCCAGCGCTCCCCTGGGAGACAGACCCAGCACCCCAGACGGTGGGACAGGCGGCCCTCTCCCGTCAGGACCCACACTGCCTTCTGTGACAGCTCTTTTTCTCACAAAAGGATACAGAGCTGAACTTAGATCAGAAGCGGCACCCGGGAAGGAGGGAAGAAAATGAGAAAAAATAAGGAGAGGCCCAGGCCATCTTCGCTGTGAACCGACTTTTTCATTTCCACCTTATCAAAGCCTGGACTTAAGCATAACGCTGCTTAGCACTAACAGTATGAACTATAAAGCGATCACCCCCTCCTTACAGTCGCCAAGCTCAGGAAACTGTCTGCCCATAAGAATGGCAGAAGAAAAAGAAAAAAAAAAAAACTTAAGTTTTCGTTTTGGGAAAAAAATAATGAATTTGTATTTTTGCTTTGGAAAAAAAAAGACGAGAAGCACTTACAGGACAATTCAAGCTTGTTTCCACCATAGGACATCTCATCAAGGGGTAGAGGCTTTAAAGTATTCACAAGACATTTGTAGGACGAGTGGGGGACACATGAAACCTACCCCAAATTCTGATGAGAGAATCAATACTTTGCCTTTGGCCGTCAGATCTTTATAAAGTGCATCTATCTCAGCATGATACAGCTGTGTCCTTTCTTCTGTGGTTTGAGTTTCTACAGAGAACAGGATATTGCCAACTCTGAAAGTATAAGCAGGAGTATCAAAGGCATGTACTAGCCAGTGCAGAGAAACACACTGGCCAAAAAACAAGGAAGGAAGGGAGGAAGTGGGAGAGAGGGAGGGAGGGAGGCCGGTCCATCTGGTTCTAAGCCACCTTCTTGGAAATGCACTGACCGTGCAGGTGATGCTGCTCCCCTCTAAGCAAGCAAGGCACATCTGCTCACAGTAGGTCTGACCTCTAGTGCTCACTTTAAGAGCTTACGTTAGTGCACAGAGCAGCTGCCACACCCAGAGTTGAGAGATCAAAACGCCAGGTGTGCTCACAGGCTCGGTCACTGTTTCCTCAGTCCCTTCTCTGATGACTCGGGAGTCGGGGCCTAGGACTGAGGTCAGCAGGGGCTGTGTGGGGAAGATGCACGGAGGCTCATGAAGTCACTAACTCCATCCAGTCAGTGCTTACATCCAATGCCATCGGTTCCCAGAGCCTATATAGAAAAGCATAGTTGCTGCTTTGGTGGAAGCTAATTATGCCAGCAGGCTTGGGTGCAACACAGCTCGGCATGGTAGAGACGTGAGGAAGGGCCAGAGGCGGCTCCCAAGAGCAGCGGGCAGGTGGGATGGGGCAGCAAGGGCACACACTGGCAGGGGCCGGTGAGCCCGGAGACACATGGTCCGGGCTCCAGAGGTGATCTTGGGGACATGTGCTCCAGGTCCCAGCGGGAAAGAGGTCCAGGCGAAGCAGGGAATGCTGTGTGAGGCCGTGGGGGTGGACGGGAGCCGGTCTGTGTCGTGAATACAGAGGGACAGGAGACCTGGGCTGGGAATGTCCCGGCAGTGGGAGGTGGGCGCTGGCTGTCAGCAGGCCTGAGGCCCAGAGCAAGCAACAAAGTGGGCAGGCATCTGAAAGACCCCACAGCTGGGGGAGACGCTACTGCTGCCCAGGCATCTGATCTGAGGAGCCAGAAACCCTGAGTGGGGGAGATGTGGGAGGCTTAACTGGGCATGAATTGCTGCTGGGAAATCCTGTTGACTGGGAAAGGACTTTGCTAAGTAGCATGGGCAGGAGACGTAAACCTCAAAGATAAGGAAAACCCACAAAATCTGCTCAGTTGGTATTCAAGTGTTTAAGTCTTGACGTGGAACTAGAAGGGATGTCTTCCTGCAGCGGAGGGGAAGCAGGAAGTGCGGGCTGGGGAAAGTGTGCCCCGCCACGCCCTCCCAAGCCCGTCCAAGTCCCAGTCTATGGACAGGATGTGACCCATCTGACAGAGGCAGTTCCAAGTTACTGCCACCCAAACCCCAGGGATAGGGAAATCCGGGGGATTTCAGAGTAAATGAAATGTGACAAATACAATGCACACTGCATTACTTATCTGCAAATAAACAATAGGAAGTATGCTGGATGGTTAGTGACCAATAAGTAGTAGAAATTCTACACCTATACAATAGAATCCTGGTTGCTAAATTTAGCCTGTAAGAGAATGTCATGGTAGGCGGAAAAGCCTTGCAACATATGTACGTACTGGGACCTGTCTTTAAAGAGGACACTTTCTACCTCCACCTTGTCATCAGCGTGGCTCACATTTTCTACTCTTTTGATGCCTGAGCTCCATCGCCCTACACCGGCCTGCAACCCCTGCGCGGCCCTCGCCATTCCTTCCACACTTCAGAGCCTCCCGGGTCTCGGAGTGCGGGGCGGCCGCACACAGACCCAGGCACCTTCCGTCTCAGCGAGAAGGGAAGGCGGTGCCCTGCCCGCGGCCCCGGAGCCCCGGCCTGCGCCTGCATCCCCCCACGCCCCCCAGCAGCCCGCGCCTGCGCATGCATCCCCCCACGCCCCCCAGCAGCCCGTGCCTGCGCATGCATCCCCCCCACGCCCCCCAGCAGCCCGCGCCTGCATTCCCCCCCACGCCCCCAGTATCCGACCCCCCCTGCGCCCCCCAGCAGCCCGCACCCGAGCACGCGTCCCTCCTCGCACCCCGTGCCCGCGCTCAAGCACGCGGCGCCCCCCCAGCCCCGTGCCTGCGCTCGACATGCATCCCTCCACCCCCAGCAGCCCGCGCCCAAGCACGTGTCCCCCCCTCCCGCAGCCCGAGCACGCATTCCCCCCCCATTCCCCCCCCCCAGTGCCTCCGCAGCGCGCACGGGAACTCACTTGTCTCCCGTGATGGTGATTGTGAACCCGTCGTAGTCCTTCCCTTGATCTTTGAGGCTGGGAACTTTGGTGTTCACAGTGAACCCATCCTTCGTTTTGGTATTAAACTGCTTTGGAGGGTGAAAATAAATCCGTTACTTGTGTGAACCCCACGTGCGGCTCAGCTCGTGGCGCTGACTTCACCGTGGTTCAGTCGTGAAAATCACACAAGAGACAGCGCCCTGCGGCCTCCTCTCCTGTCCCCAGGCCCACGTCAGCTGCACAGCCGAGTCCCACTCCCGGAGCGCCCGCACAGACAGCAGAGGCCCGGGTCGGTCCACAGGCCTCGCTGGCCAGCCCGGGGTGTCTTCCCCCCTCCCCGGCCTCGAGAGCGGCCCTCCAGGATCTGCTCACCTGGGGCGACCACGCTCCAGAGCTCAGCTCAGCTGACCCTCCACCCCACTCAGCAGTAAGTGGCCACCCGGCTGGGCCTGCCAGCTCTCAGTGCCAGGTGCCCAGGCCAACGAGGACGACACCCCTGGCCGTGGGCCTGCCCGTCCCTCAGTGCCCAGTGCCACACGCCCGTCCTGCCATCCAGCGGGAGCTGGGCTCCCTTCCCTCAGGAACCAGTCTTTAAGTGCCTGGTTTCCTGTGTCCAGCTTAGGTGTGCAGTGGCCGTGGGCCAGAAGACCTCGGCCAGAAGCCCAGTTCGGATGAGTCTGATGCCAGTCAGTGCTCCACTACATTACAGATTGTGTTTATATGAGCGATTTTACATACCATGCTTCATCAAGTTCAAAACACACAGGTTAACATGCATGCACATGCCTATGTCATAATTATGCGCTTTTTTCTAGTGATAAACTTACTTTCATAATGGGAAGAAGATCTTCCACCTTGTGAACCTTCTCCAGAGCTTCTCTAACTTCCAGCAATCCCTTGGGGTTGTTGGCGCTACAAGGAGGAGGAGAGGAGAGAGGGCAGTCATGAGCTTTATTTAGTTGATACCGACTGTCCTCAGTGCGGGAGGTGCTGTCTCCTCCGGTCTGCCCCGCTCCACCCCGCCGACCTGACCGATCCACATCACAACGCATACCAAAACGGTGCCCTCCAACGTCTAGACTCCTCCTCACCATTCATTCCCTGACAAGGAAAACCACAATTTACACCGCACAGGCGAATGAGTTCAGGAAACTGAGAGGCGCAGCGCCCTTCATGGGAGGAGCCTGAACACTGGGCATTCTGCCGTCTGCCGGGGTCCTGGAGCCCCTGAGAACACCAAAGGACAACTGTTCCGCCACAACTCAAGTTGTAAACTGTGAGGCGGCTGACTCCAGAGAATTAAAGAAGAGGTGGTCCACCCAGAGGGTGGAGCAGGGAAAAGTAGCACGGACAGACCGCAGGCACTGAGGGAGTGAAGTAGGCACGGATGGACAGCCAGCACCAGCGTCTCCACGGACGGGGTGCACGTAACTCTAAAGCTTTGATTCCTCACATTCCAACCGCAATGACAAGCCTCAAGCCGCTCAGATGCGAGAATCCTGCCAGCGGCCTCTCGCTTTTCCAGGCCGAGCTCCCTAACAGATAAGCTGGAAAAGGAGACCAGAAAGGTCACAGCCGTCAGCCCAGACGCCGGTGCAGCCGGTGAGGAGGTGGGGAGCGAGGAGGGCAGGCTGGACGCTTGGACGCACTCTTGTGAACATCTGACCTCGCTCAGCTACTCACGCTCACAGATACAACAAATGTAACCTGTACGAATCTATCCATTACTGTGGAGTGGAACGCTGCAAGCTTACCCATGGTAAACAAGAATCCTGTCTTTAATAAAATGAAGTATTTTCTCAAAATATTCCAGATATCTCATGTTAATCACCTGACCCCTGAAAGGAAAAAATAAAGAAGTTAGTTAGTAGCTGTGTGCAGGAGGAGGCTGAGGAACAAAGGCTACAGATGGAGGGCAGAAAGACTGTCTCAGCCAATTAAAAACCAGAGCCAAACGACAGGACCCAAACAGCATTTAATTTCAGTTACACAGAAGGAAAACTGTCCAGAGCTTGCAAATATCCCTGGCCCGCTGCCCCCGCAGCCGGCTGTCCCCGCGGACCCCGCAGACCCCACGGGGCGCCGCTCTGGACCAGCAGTCGTGTGGCCCTAGCTCTCCTCTTGCCCTCGGGCCGCCCTCCTTCCTCTGCCCCTCCAAGTGCTGACTCCCTCCAGATCCTCGTGTTCAGCACGGGCAGACTCACAGAGCATGTGCAGCTACTCCCAGATGCTTCCGTGCTCCCAGCCTCCCCACTGCATCTGCCACGGGGTACCTGGCCCTCCCACCACTCCTCCCAGCCCCACCTCACACAGGTTCTTATTTCTGCTCCTGGCTAGTAGGAGTTAGCCACCAGTAACAAACCTACGCTGGACGGTCCTCGACATCACCTTCCCTAGGCTGGACACGCTGGACGGTCCTCAACGCCACCTTCCCTTCACTTTGCACCCACTGCCAGAGCTCCTGGCTCCCCATTCTGAACCCATCTCTTCCTCGCTGACTCCCTGCCACAGGGCTCCCAAGGCTTGTCACTGGCCTCGGCTTCCAGACCGCTTCCCTGCCCCAAAGGCGGCCAGCCCTTGGCACCTCTGCCCCTTCCCTCTGCCACCCCATGTGCCTGCAAGCACACACATCTGCCCACACCACTGCTCTGCTCACAGCTGCCCCAGGAACGGCCTCTGAACACAGAATATGGAGTTGCGCATATGTTGGCTTCTGTCTTTATGGCCACATTCCTGACCCTCTCTCCGTTGCCACCAGCCACAGTGAGCCTGTCAGTGTTCTGGCTATGAAGAATTCACCCGTGGGTCCTAGGAGTTCCCTGAACAAGGACCAGCCACCCCTCCGGTGCATCCTTCTGCGTGCTCCCTGGCACTTAGCACTCTACGTGCTGGCTGTGTCTGGCTCCGCCTTCCTACCCGGGAGCTCCCTGTGGTCAGGGCCTGTGCCCCCTATGATACTGCTGCTACATCTCCACCTGCAGCACAACAAACAACTGGCAGACAGTGGCCCTCGGTTACCACTAGTGACTGAGTCTAACTACTCTCCTGTGCGTGGCACCACTTTGGAGGGTGGTGAGCTGGTGGACGGGGAAAGGGGCAAGCTTTAGGCCAGGTGACCAACCCGCAGAACTGGGCTCTCTTGGGGAATGACCCTGTGACCGACCTGTGTTTGGGGGGGGGGGGGCTCCCCGCCACAGGAGGAGTATGTAAGCACAGCACTCTCCATCAGTGAGTTCCTGAGCTATTTCACACCCTAGGCCAAGCTCCATCCTCACCCACCCTGCATCAGGTTCTCTTGGAGCGTGCTGTCCTGCCTGAGCTAGGCTGGAAGAGCAGGAGGCAGGGCCGCTGCGTGGGTGCAGAGCTAAGCTACGTTTCCAGCCAAGCCCCCCCGAGAACACACTCCTCTGAAGACAGGAGCGCGTCCTACCTGATTAAGTTGATGTGGTTGTTAAAGCCTCGACTGAGGCTCCGTGCGGGCATCTGATCCAGCCACAGCACAGGCTGGTCGGGGTCGGCAATCCTGCAAAACAGCACAGCTTGTCAAGTCTGAGGCTAACCAAGCCCAGGGCTGTTTAGAGCACTTAAAATGTAATGTCCGTGAGTCTCCACAGAAGTGGAGTCCTCAGCCAAGGCCCAGGAAGAGGACTGCAGCCCCAGGCCTTATCTGCAAGACCTTAGCTGAAGGATAAAGAGAGCAAAAGGAACAGAGGTGTGGCCCAATTGACAGAGCACCTGTCTAGCAAGCCTGAGGCCCTGAGTGGAAAAAAAAAAAAAAACAGCATGTGGGGCCTAGTGGCAAGAGCGCTTGCCTCGTATACGTGAAGCCCAGGGTTCGATTACCCAGCACCACATATACAGAAAACGGCCAGAAGTGGCACTGTGGCTCAAGTGGCAGAGTGCTAGCCTTGAGCAAAAAGAAGCCAGGGACAGTGCTCAGGCTCTGAGCTCAAGGCCCAGGACTGGCAAATAAATAAATAAATAAAAATAGCATGTGAGCCTGCACACTGTACACTGACATTGTGGCTACACCAGGTAGGAAGCCAGCCATGATTTACTGGCGGAGCCTGCGTGGGCCTGTCTCCGGGGCGGCCTGCTGGTCACAGGTGAGCAGGACTCTGCAGTCTATACACCAGCGCATTCCCAAGAATCAGATCTGAGCGTTCCCAGGGGGCTTATCGTGGTCAGAAAGCGAAACGGAGTGCAGACGCCGCCCATCGCCCAGTACCTCCTCCACTTGACCGCGATGTCGAACACGTCCCGCCACTGCATCAACCTCGTCTTCCCGCTCACGCGCACCTTTGAGTTGGTCCACGTGCGCTGCACGGCCTGCATGACTTCCAGCGCGGCCAGGCCCATGGCTGTGGGGAAAAGCACCGAGAGAGACAGGGCTCAGCAGAGCATGCCACGGGCCCCCACCCACCTGCGCCCAGCCACCACTCCCTCACCAGCTACAGAAAGCTGTGCGCCTACTCAAGTCACCAGGGGTCCATTCCTCCTCCTCCTCCCATCAGCTGACAGCTGTGTGAGGACTTGAGCTCTAATTCTACAGAGAAAGTCTGGGATTAAAGAGAAAGTTCAGGGCTGGGGATATAGCCTAGTGGCAAGAGTGCCTGCCTCGGATACACAAGGCCCTAGGTTCGATTCCCCAGCACCACATATACAGAAAACGGCCAGAAGCGGCGCTGTGGCTCAAGTGGCAGAGTGCTAGCCTTGAGCGGGAAGAAGCCAGGGACAGTGCTCAGGCCCTGAGTCCAAGGCCCAGGACTGGCCAAAAAAAAAAAAAAGAGAAAGTTCACCCCCACCCCTTTCTGCAAATGGTTAAACCAGGTCATGAGCCCCTTAGCTGTCACTTTTGCTTACATTTGGTATGTGCTGCCGTCTCATTCAAACTTTGTAGAGCTGTCTCCTTATCTGGTTAGTACCTCATCTCCCTGGGACTAAATATATGTAAACTTTGCAGTTTCAGCCTTTTTCCGCCACCCCCCAACTTCCCCTAGGGGCCCCAGAGATCTTTGTTGGGCCATAGCTGTTCGAGCTCTCCACAGCCAGCTTTAAAAAAGGACCCTCAGGGGCCGGGAATACGGCCTAGTAGCAAGAGTGTTTGCCTTGTATACGTGAAGGCCTGGGTTTGATTCCCCAGTACCACATAAATAGAAAATGGCCAGAAGGGGCGCTGTGGCTCAAGTGGCAGAGTGCTAGCCTTGAGCAAAGAGAAGCCAGGGACGGTGCTCAGGCCCTGAGTCCAAGCCCCAGGACTGGCAAAAAAAAAAAAGGACCCTCAAACTCCTCAATGCCTAGCACCTCTCGATTCCACTCCTGTGGGTACGATCGCAAAGGCAGAAAGCCAAAGTGGTTCACGCTTGTCATCCCAGCAACGCAGAGGCAGAGATTGGAAGATGGCAGTTTGGGCAAGCCCAGGCAGAAAGTAATGGAAACTCTACTACAATCAACAAGCTGGTGTGGCAGCATGCACCTACCATCTGAGCTATGAGGAAGTGTAAGTAAGAGGACCGAGGCACAGGGCTGGCCCAGGCAAAAAAACAAGACCCTATTCCAAACCCAAGAGGGAAAGGGCTGGAGGCACGGCTCACATGGAAAGGCCCTGAATTCAACCGCCCATATGAAAGAAAAACAAAGCAGACATGGTTTAACTACCCCCCGCTCTTTAGCCAGGGATCTCCCCACTACTAGACAGTTTGTAGGCTACCTCTGTGTATTCTCTTGTTGGGCAGGAATCCGGGCGTTTCATACTGCATCAGCGATCCCAAACGATCAGCTGCACAGATCAGTTCCTGGACTTCAGGCTTGTAGCTGTCGAAATTCTGGTGCAGCACATCCCTGCAAGAGCACTGTGCACAGTCAGCACCTCCTCAAACCAGTCGACGGCCTCCTCCACGGGAAACGCCATGGCCGCGAGATCCTGCCTCCAGGGCCGGGGCACCCACCACACAGAGCAAGAGGGGGGAGCCTGTGCGGCAGCCCCCAGCGCCGGCTCTAACACCAGCCGCGAGTGCAATTCCACAGGCGCTCACTAGTGTTTCCTCACACACTTCTCCACAAAACCGGCTGTGTGCACTGATTTTCTCAATAAGCAATCAAATCCCAGAGGATTGCTCACCCCCATCCCCCACCCCACTCCAGCACTTGTGAGAGCGTCAGGGGTCTGTCCTCCCTGACCCCAGCCCCGACCCCGGCCTGGGAGAGCACCAGGGGTTTGTTCTCCCTGACCTCAACCTATGAGAGTGTCAGGGGTCTGTTCTCCCTGACCCCAGCCCCGACCCCGGCCCTGGCCTGGGAGAGCACCAGGGGTCTGTTCTCCCTGACCTCAGCCTATGAGAGTGTCAGGGGTCTGTTCTCCCTGACCCCAGCCCCGACCCCGGCCCTGGCCTGGGAGAGCACCAGGGGTCTGTTCTCCCTGACCTCAGCCTATGAGAGTGTCAGGGGTCTGTTCTCCCTGACCCCAGCCCCGACCCCGGCCCTGGCCTGGGAGAGCACCAGGGGTCTGTTCTGTTCTCTCTGACCCCAGCCTGTGGGAGGGTCAGGGGTCTGTTCTGTTCTCCCTGACCCCAGCCCCGGCCCCGGCCTGGGAGAGCTGCCTGCGTGATCTGGGAACAAGCATGCAGCCACTGTATTTGACTGCCAACATGCTTGACATCTGGGATGCTTCATAACAAAGAGTCCAATTCTTGTATTATTTTATAGTCTACAGAGTATTTTTATAATCTTTACTTGAACAAAGGAGTTGCCTCTTAACAAAGCAGTTTAGGAATACAATGTATCTTGATGCCTGTCACCCCCTTTATCCCCGGTATGTATAGAGGGGATAACAGTCTGTGAGGGTTGGTATCACTGGTATACATGGAGGGGATAACAGTCTGTGAGGGTTGGTATCACTGGTGTACGTGGAGGGGATAACAGTCTGTGAGGGTTGGTATCACCGGTATACATGGAGGAGATAACAGTCTGTGAGGGTTGGTATCACTGGTATACATGGAGGAGATAACAGTCTGTGAGGGTTGGTATCACTGGTATACGTGGAGGAGATAACAGTCTGTGAGGGTTGGTATCACTGGTGTACGTGGAGGGGATAACAGTCTGTGAGGGTTCAGGACGCTGGTATACATGGAGGAGATAACAGTCTGTGAGGGTTGGTATCACTGGTGTACACGGAGGAGATAACAGTCTGTGAGGGTTGGTATCACTGGTGTACGTGGAGGGGATAACAGTCTGTGAGGGTTGGTATCACTGGTATATGTGGAGGGGATAACAGTCTGTGAGGGTTGGTATCACTGGTATACGTGGAGGAGATAACAGTCTGTGAGGGTTGGTATCACTGGTATACGTGGAGGTGATAACAGTCTGTGAGGGTTGGTATCACTGGTATACGTGGAGGGGATAACAGTCTGTGAGGGTTGGTATCACTGGTATACGTGGAGGGGATAACAGTCTGTGAGGGTTGGTATCACTGGTATACGTGGAGGGGATAACAGTCTGTGAGGGTTGGTATCACTGGTATACGTGGAGGGGATAACAGTCTGTGAGGGTTGGTATCACTGGTATACGTGGAGGGGATAACAGTCTGTGAGGGTTGGTATCACTGGTATACGTGGAAGGGATAACAGTCTGTGAGGGTTGGTATCACTGGTATATGTGGAGGGGATAACAGTCTGTGAGGGTTGGTATCACTGGTATACGTGGAGGTGATAACAAGTCTGTGAGGGTTCGGGACGCTGGTATACATGGAGGGGATAACAAGTCTGTGAGGGTTGGTATCACTGGTGTACATGGAGGGGATAACAGTCTGTGAGGGTTGGTATCACTGGTATACGTGGAGGGGATAACAGTCTGTGAGGGTTGGTATCACTGGTATACGTGGAGGTGATAACAAGTCTGTGAGGGTTCGGGACGCTGGTATACATGGAGGGGATAACAAGTCTGTGAGGGTTCGGGACGCTGGTATACATGGAGGGGATAACAAGTCTGTGAGGGTTCGGGACGCTGGTATACATGGAGGGGATAACAAGTCTGTGAGGGTTGGTATCACTGGTATATGTGGAGGTGATAACAAGTCTGTGAGGGTTCGGGACGCTGGTATACATGGAGGGGATAACAAGTCTGTGAGGGTTCGGGACACGGGTGTACATGGAGGGAATAACAGTCTATGAGAGTTGGTATCCTATTTTTTTTTCCCCCCCAGTCATGGGGCTTGAACTTTGGGACTAGGCACACTCCCTGAGCTCTTCAGCTCAAGGCTAGTGCTCTAACACTTGAGCCACAGTGCCACTTCCAGTTTTCTGGTGGTTAAATGGAGATAAGGGTTATCGTGGACTTTCCTGCCTGCGCTGGCCTTGAACCATGATCCTCCGATCTCAGTCTCCTGAGTAGCTAGGATGACAGGCGTGACCCACCTGCGCACGGCTTAGCTGTCCTATTTTTGAAACTTCTTCACCTTCCTATTCCCTCTTCTGCTTTCTGGTGGGCTTTAGAGTTTTTTTTCACTTTTTCCCCTTCATGCTTTTTACATCTATGAATACAAACGTTGCACACAAACAGGGAAGGAGTATGGGGATGAGCTTCCACCCAGGTCTGGAGGAGGAGAGCCGCCGCTCTGGAGCACTTACTTTATGTGAGGCTGCAGGCCCGGCTGCTCCTCGTAGTCTTCCAGGAGGAAAGGCAGGGTTTTGGCCCAGTGGTCTTTAAAGCTCCCTGGCAGGTCCATGTCCACGTTGTACTCAGTGAGCGGTGTATCGAGGTGTGCATGAAGATACCGAGAATACTCTGCAGACAGAAGGGAGGGTTTCAACTCCAGGCTTGGGGGCAGCCATTCCTCCACTTGAGCCACGCCCCAGGCATTTTTGCTTTTATTTCTGGAATAGGGACTCATGTTTATATTTGGGCCGACTTCCCATGTGGCTGCCCCCGCCCCCAGCACTGCATGTGTTCAGGTGGGATCTTGACAGCCATTTACCTGGGCTGGCCTTCATGTATTCTTCCAACCTTTCACCTCCAAGGAGCTGAGATTAGAGGTGTAAGACACCAAGACAGCTGAGAAATAGGGAACACTTTTCCTAGCTAGCTAACATACAAACACTAGGGAACAAACTTACCTCGCTACACGTATTCTAAAAGGAGACCCTGAAGTTAGTCACTACTATTACGTGACAGGGAGCACCTCACACCAGATTGGGGTGTGTGGAGGAAGTGCAAAACAGTCCATCCATGTGGATTTGGGAAAATTTTAGCCACTTTCCCATGAACAATTTACTAAATTCCAGAGTCTGAGAACCCAGAACCAGTGTCAGACAGAGCTGAGGTGAGAGTGTGAATTAAGAGTCACACTTGAGGTGCTCGATTCCGTGGTTGACTGACTGCTCTTATCTCTGTGAAAGCAGCAGGAGAACCCACAGCCGCGGGCACCTGCCCTGCCCACAGGAAAGCCTTGAGCACAGAGATGCTCAGGGTCAGAGCCCAGCCCTGAGTTCAAGGGCCAGGACCAACAAAAACCAAAAAAAAAAACCCTAATGGGTAGTATTTCTATATTAATTATATGCTGAAGTAATAGTCTGGATACCCTGAATACAATTTACCAGTAAAATTAATTCTAGCCAAGTAGGTGGCACATGCCGATAATCCCAACATCCCGGAGGCTGACCCATGAAGATCACAAGTTCAAATTTAGCCTGGGCTATGTAGTGAGTTTGAAGCTACCTTGGGCCATAGGAGAGCCTGCTTCAAATTTCAAATAGAACCAAAATGAAATAAACAATGAAAGACACCAAGGGAGCTAAAATCGGTATGCCTGAACTCACTTTTCAATATGACTATTACACATTTAAAATTATGTCCGTAGCCTGCTATTCTTGTCTATTGGGACAGTAATGATGATCTTGTTGGCTAATGACGAGAGCCACAACTATGTGGACAACAAAACATCTTCACACAGGCAGATAAAAGGCTAACGTATTCTCTTCCTACCTCACCCAGCCATGCTTCCCTAGGACACATGGGATTCTGACACAAAGGAGTGACAGGTCAAAGCTACACCTCCGCTCCACAATAAAACTTCACACAGACAACTGCCTTGGGCATCTGGACTATCCCAAATGATGGTCACATTTAGTTCAAAATCTATCTTCGTACTCAGTAAAGTCTGTTTCAATTTTAGAAAGCCCGTAGGAAAGGCAGGTCATTAGAAGGCTGGGGTTCGCCGCATCCAGCAGCAGAGGCAGCTGGTGCCAGGCTGCCCAGCCCCTGAAGACGTCTCCCATGGAACACACGAGTCCAGTGCATTCGTACGCAGCTTTGCCCAGGAAGATCCAGGAGTCCGCCATCTTCTGACTTACCTCGGAGGTATTTCACCTTCAGATACTCTGGGCTCGCCTTCTGGCCAGGGAGAGGATCATTCAGCATCACTTTGGTTTGCGCTTTAATCCCTTCGTAGAACTGTCCCATGGCAACGTGGCTGAGTCCTTTCATGTACTGGCACACGTCATTGTATGGCTCCAGCTGAAGGCAGCGCTGGGCACGCAAGCACATGGTCGTCTTAGACACCTTCACAAGTCTTTACGCAAAGCCACACGCAGGCCTGCTGGTCTGCCAGACGGGGCAGCCCACCGGCCTTCTTTTCCTGCAGCACACACTGCACCTAGAGCCGCTTCTTGAGTCACTCAAGGCTGCATGACAGAGCCTCCCCCCACGGAGGCCCACCGTGAACAGAGCCTCCCCCAACGGAGGCCCACCATGAACACAGCCTCCCCCCACGGAGGCCCACCATGAACACAGCCTCCCCCCACGGAGGCCCACCGTGAACAGAGCCTCCCCCAACGGAGGCCCACCATGAACACAGCCTCCCCCACGGAGGCCCACCGTGAACAGAGCCTCCCCCCACGGAGGCCCACCATGAACAGAGCCTCCCCCATGGAGGCCCACCGTGAACAGAGCCTCCCCCCACGGAGGCCCACCATGAACAGAGCCTCCCCCATGGAGGCCCACCGTGAACAGAGCCTCCCCCCATGGAGGCCCACCATGAACAGAGCCTCCCCCCATGGAGGCCCACCATGAACAGAGCCTCCCCCATGGAGGCCCACCGTGAACAGAGCCTCCCCCCATGGAGGCCCACCGTGAACAGAGCCTCCCCCCACGGAGGCCCACCATGAACAGAGCCTCCCCCATGGAGGCCCACCGTGAACAGAGCCTCCCCCCACGGAGGCCCACCATGAACAGAGCCTCCCCCATGGAGGCCCACCGTGAACAGAGCCTCCCCCCATGGAGGCCCACCGTGAACAGAGCCTCCCCCCATGGAGGCCCACCCCGAAGAGAGCCTCCCCCACGGAGACCCGCCCTGAGGCCCACCCTGAATGGAGCCTCCCCCCATGGAGGCCCACCCCAAACAGAGCCCTCCTGCCGTGGAGACGCTCCCTGAACAAGCGCTTCCCGCCCCGAGGCCCACCTTGAAGTTCTTGAGCGCCTCGTGAAGGCTGCCGTGGTGGTAGAGCATCAGCCCCCGGAGCTGCAGGGTCTGCACGTGGTTCTGGTTGAGGAGCAGGGCCTTCTGAAAGCTCTCGGTGGCAGCTTCAAAGTTGCCCAGCTCTCTGGGGATTGAACAACAGTGGGTGTGTGGATTCTACAGACGACACGCAGAACTGGCGATCCTCGGCTCAGGACACAGGGACCCTGACCGCCTCGGGTGTCTTCCTCACGCACACCTGTGCTGTTCCTCATCCTAGTCCACTCGCCACCACCAACCCAGCCAGGCTGGAGGACAAACTCACAGCTCTTGAATTTCTCTAGGGAAAATTACCTTCAGTGATTTCCAAGAGCAAATTTTTTTTTCAGACTGTTCTCTCAATTCAAAATGAGCTCTAGCCTCTAAAATGCTGGGTAACTTTTAGTGTATAGGAAAAAAACAACACATTTTTCCTTTGGAGAAAAGTACAGAGATTACAATCACATATAGGTTTATCATTCTGAATCAAAGTCATACACAAAATTCTATTTTTTGTCACTGAAGTTACTTCATCAAACATGTAATAAGTCATTAAATAATTTGAAATTCTGCACAAAAGGAGTATACTTCAGAATGGAAATTGTTGTTACTAATTTTCTGTTACACACTAAAAAATTTACAAGGAATGACATAGCTTCCAAAATCTGTATCAATATTTAATATTTATTTAATAAAAAATGCCAAGAAACGTAACCTCTGCTTACATTTTTTAATCACCAATGTATCAGTTTTCAGATTATATTCCCAACAGTTCTGAGGGACAGGAAGGAGCCTCAGGGCATCCAAGGTCATCGTAGCTTCCTCCGGGATATAATCTCTCACCTTCCCGGTCTACCACCAACACCCGCAGGCCTGCCCCAGACTCTTCACCTCGCGCCTTCCCCGTCCACCCCAGCTCACGCACCCGCAGGCCTGCCCCAGACTCTCCTTCACCTCGCGCCTTCCCCTTCCACCCCAGCTCACGCACCCGCAGGCCTGCCCCAGACTCTTCTTCACCTCGCGCCTTCCTGTCCACCCCAGCTCACGCACCCACAGGCCTGCCCCAGACTCTTCACCTCGCGCCTTCCTGTCCACCCCAGCTCACGCACCCGCAGGCCTGCCCCAGACTCTCCTTCACCTCGCGCCTTCCTGTCCACCCCAGCTCACGCACCCGCAGGCCTGCCCCAGACTCTCCTTCACCTCGCGCCTTCCTGTCCACCCCAGCTCACGCACCCGCAGGCCTGCCCCAGACTCTCCTTCACCTCGCGCCTTCCTGTCCACCCCAGCTCACGCACCCGCAGGCCTGCCCCAGACTCTCCTTCACCTCGCGCCTTCCTGTCCACCCCAGCTCACGCACCCGCAGGCCTGCCCCAGACTCTCCTTCACCTCGCGCCTTCCTGTCCACCCCAGCTCACGCACCCGCAGGCCTGCCCCAGACTCTCCTTCACCTCGCGCCTTCCTGTCCACCCCAGCTCACGCACCCGCAGGCCTGCCCCAGACTCTCCTTCACCTCGCGCCTTCCTGTCCACCCCAGCTCACGCACCCGCAGGCCTGCCCCAGACTCTCCTTCACCTCGCGGCTTCCTGTCCACCCCAGCTCACGCACCCGCAGGCCTGCCCCAGACTCTCCTTCACCTCGCGCCTTCCTGTCCACCCCAGCTCACGCACCTGTAGGCCTGCCCCAGACTCTTGTAGGCATCAATAAAATCAACTTTCTGCTTCAGAGCTTCTTTGAAGGCTTCAATGGCTTCCTGTGTGAATATGCAGAAAATTAACACACTCCATGACTCTCATGGTTAAATATATCTTAAATATATATTATGCCTGGCCTCTGGCAGAGTTTCTTTTAAATAGGAAGACTTTAAAAAAGAGACAGAAAATGCAATAAATGCGTCAGGAGAATGTGATTTTAGTAGTGAATAACTATTATTGTAAAACACAACAGCTGGATGTCTCTCCTTCAGATGAGAAAACACACTCCGTTTTAACTGCCTCACTGAGTGTCTGTGTGCCAACGATTTCACTTTTATATCAATGCCATTTCCCACTTCATAGAGGACTGATGAACCACAAAGTGACTTGATGGCTATGTGAGCTAATTACAAATGACCCTAACTAGCAGTACTTAAAATTGAGTCAACAAAAGAGACAAAAAGTACATGAAAGAAGCCAAGAAGAGGATCCTTCCTAAACTGGCTGCCTGAGGGCATCGCTTGACCTGGGAGCAAAGGAAACAGTGACAGAGAAAATAAAACCCTCAGTCCAGTTCCTAAACCCCGCTTTTATAGTATCTAAGAGTGAAATCACTTGCTTCCACCTGTTTACTTTTTTTTTTTTTTTTGGCCAGTCGTGGGCCTTGGACTCAGGGCCTGAGCACTGTCCCTGGCTTCTTCCCGCTCAAGGCTAGCACTCTGCCACTTGAGCCACAGCGCCGCTTCTGGCCGTTTTCTGTATATGTGGTGCTGGGGAATCGAACCTAGGGCCTCGTGTATCCAAGGCAGGCACTCTTGCCACTAGGCTATATCCCCAGCCCCCACCTGTTTACTTTTAAAAATACTCATACAATAACCAAATACTTATTATTAACAGAATAACATTGTTCTCCTCCATGAGACAGACTGTAGCTTTCTCCCCTAGGGTGAAGGAGGGAAGATGACAGGAACAGAGGGAACAGGCGGAAGGAACCTGCAAAGCCCACCAGCAGCTGCCCACAGGGCAGGCTCAGGGGCTGCCCTGAGGCCCCAGTGCCTGCCACAGGCCTGCAGGTGGGCCTTTTTGTTGTTTTCTTTTTTTGAGTACTTATATGATGGTACATAAAACTTGCAAAGTATTTCCCAGTGTGGCTTTTAGTGGAAAGGGGGTTTGGAATGTGTACAACTATAGTAGCCAGGTGCAGTGGCTTACACCTGTAATCCTAGCTACTCAGGAGGCTGAGATCTGAGGGTCACAGTTCAAAGCCATCCAAGGGCAGAAAAGCCCATGAGACTCTTATCTGTTGGAAGTGAAGCTGTGGCTCAAGTGGTAGAGTGCCAGCCTGGAGCAGAAGATGCTCAGGGACAGTGCTCAGGTCCTGAGTTCAAGCCAGCACTGCAGCTCGCTGTGCTTAGCCCTCAGCCCAACCTGTCTTTCCTTGGGTGGCTCCATTGGTTCCATCATCAGGCACCAGGTGCTTGAGCGGGCTAAAACAATCCAGTACTCGATCATAAGTAAACCAACCCAACAGTTACCATGGCATTTCTACTACTATTATGGTTCTTTCTATAGTCTATGACTAGGATCATTTTTTACTGTCCGTTACCATGGTTGTTACCCAGGTATAGAGGTGAACAAGTGCTCCCTACATTTTTAAATGTCAAACTATAAGAAACTAGTCTCACGGGTGTGGGTGCAGCCCTCTATCATGGAGTCATCACCAGAGTTTAGAAGCTGTTATAATTGTAACACTCAAACTTATATTCAGTTACTCCAGGTTTCAGGTCAGCCCTATCACCTCAAGCCTCTGTCATCCCACCAGACTCGACGGGACCCTGCTCCCGAGACGCCTCCGACACTTACTCAAGTCTCTCAGCCCCAGCTGGGGACCATGCCAGTGTCTCTCAGCGAGAATCTCTTTCCCTCCTTGCCTGGCCATAGTCTCTGAACCGATGGTAAGGCGCGGATTGGTGCCAACAACAACTGCCTGGTGGATCTCGTACTCGGTACTTGCTCCAGGCCAGGGCCAGCCCGCATCCCGCCCAGCCCCCCTGCACACTCCCATCTCCTCACGGTCACGCTGTGCTCACACCTGCCTGTGCTCTCACTCACCCGCACCTCTCCATCTCTACCCCATGAGCTTTACAAGCTGATCCCCCCTTCCTACTAACCTTCCTCCTCTGTCTGTACCTGCCCCCAGGACCCAGCAGACAGCAGGGGCTCAATAAATAGCCAGACTCCTTTCTAAAGGAAGCTAGTTAGACCGCGAGCGGCCGCCTCGCACAGTACTGCATCCCAGCCCCCACCCCGAGGCAGAACCACCGCTGGGCACATGTGCTGCCGACTTGCACCTTCAGAAGTCCTCTGTGGAAGAAAGTGAGGCCTTTGTACAGCATGGCTGTGGGCTGGTTCCTGTTCAGCTCCAGGGACTGCTGGAAGTCCTCGTGGGCCGTTGCGTAGTCCTATAGAGACGAGGGGAGATAAAACCGTATCCATTAGTGAGATACTGGAGCACTTCCTGCTTTGACTAGAAGAGGAAAAATCCCAAGTCGTCCTGTGCCCTTTCTGACTTTGAAGGAAACATTTCATGGTCGTATAAATATGAGCTGCATGTTCACAGTACATGTCAGTAGCTGGTTTCCACAAAGGGTTACTCCAGGTTTTTGTCTCAACTACAGAAAGAATACTACTTCCAACACTCCCAAAGCGATCATCTGCTGAGAGGAAACATCACACTGGACATGGCCGAAACAGTCACGTCATGGATTCCACAACGGGTTATTTTGAAATTCTTTTCATGTATTTTCTTTTTCAGCAGAAAATGTTGTGAGGAAGTACTGTAAATCCACAAATGCAATTGCAGCAATCTCTTGAGAGCCGCAGGAATACAGACGCTTTTGCAAGATTCAGGCCACAGTTCTTGGGCTGAGACACCCAGATGCCTCTAGGTTTAACGACCAGACTGGCAACAGAGCGCTGTCTCCCCCGCGGACGTCCGTGGAGAAGCTCAAGGGCCGCCTCTGGACCCAGCTTCCTCTGCTCTTCGTTGCCAACTCAGAACCCAGCACTGCTGACAGAAAATATTCTGGCACTTACTATTCTCTACTAGACTTAACTTCAGCTAAGAAAACTTCCACAACTGTCTTCTAACACACGCATACTTTACTAACCAGAGCAAATCCAAGTCTATACCAAAGCCAACGTCTGAGGTGGGAAGAAAGGGACAGCCGAGACAAAGCAAATCACCTCCGAGATGAAGTACAGGGTCCCCCGGTGCCGGTACAGCCGGGCCGAGGGCTGGAGCTGAATAGCTTTAGTGAGATCATTCACTGCTTCATTAATTCGTCCCAGAGGAGAAAGAATCTAGAAATCCAAAACAGGTAATCAGGAAGCAAGCCAACGATCGGCCCTAACACTGCCAATGCTTCTGCCTTTTTTAACGCCACTTGACCACCTGCAATTCATGAAACTACAACCCCAGCGGGCCAGCCAGCAAGGTGAGGAGCTCAGTCCTTGCCGCTGCCACACACTGCACAGACCAGAGGGTGCTTTTCTTGAAATGAGACCCTTTTTTCTTGACCAATGGTTATCTTTAATGTTGAAATTCAGCATAAACAAATACAGATGTCAAAATTTACTCAAGGGCTGGGAATGTGGCTTAGTGGTAGAGTGCTTGCCTATCATGCATGAAGCCCTGGGTTCAATTCCTCAGTACCACATGAACAGAAAAAGCTGGAAGTAGCGCTGTGGCTCAAGTGGTAGAGTGCTAGCCTTGAACAAAAAGAAGCTCGGGAACAGGCCCTGAGCTCAAGTCCCAGCCAGGACAGGCAAAAGAAACAAACAAAATTTACTCAAAGGTATCAGGAGATAATCTGAACCATTAGGACAGACAAACTATAGAAGTAAGAGTCCTTCATGACTTCTAGTTCTGTACTCGGTGGCAACAAGAGACCAATGACAACTGCTAAGATGCCAGGTGCTCTGTCTGCCCCTAAGTCAGCCAAAGAAGAACCTGCATGCCACATGCAATGCTGGGTGCTCAGGAAGTACGGCCACACCGAGGAACGCTCAGAACCCCAAAGAAGGTGGAATAGACAGAGAAAACGCTGAGTGGGTTTCGCAGCACTAAGCCCACGTCCCGTCCTGCGGGAGAGCTTCTACACCATGGTCACGTCTGTCCAGTCGCCAGCGAGGGCTCCAGGAACCAGCAGGCCCAGGGCTGGGCTGTCACTCAGAGGGGAGTCACACTATGGAGCACACGTAATCATCACGCCTTGCCACAATCATTAATACGCAGGATGATGAGTAGGGCTAAAAGGCTGAAATTATTTTCAATCACATAGATTATTTCAGAAAGTACCAAAGTAAAAATGGCTCACAAAGTAACTTGAGATAGCCACTTGGTACGCTATCCTATGAGCTGTAACAATCATGATTCAGTGACGTTACTGCTCAGTCATGCTTGTTTATAAGAAATAAACAGGAATTATGGCTCCAATTACCAAAATCATCCTTGAATAAGCAATAAGTTTTGCATTAGATGTGCAAGTTTTGAAGAGCTGTCAGATAAATCTTATCTAAGCACACTAAGTAAAATTAAGATTCACTCAAGCAACTGAACAGCAACAGCAGAGTAAGGAGGAGCCGCCAGGTCTGCCCGGGTCCCACCAGACCAGCCCCTCTCCCCCGGACCCCAGCTCAGCCCAGGGCAGGGGGGGAAGGAACAGCAGCGGCCAGCAATGCGACACAGACACTGGACAGGTTGCCAGGAAAGACTGAAAACCCACACTCCCAACGAAACACAAACTAAAGCAGTCCTGCCATTTCTAACCACCCAGTGAGCGCTCCTTTACTTGTCAGGACTATGGAATGATACTGCATCTGCTGATTAAACGCGGTTTCACTCAGATCCAGTTCATTAATAAGCCCTAGATAACTCGGCCTCATTTTAAGAAATAAGTGCCTTGGAACCCTGCTCCCTCTGACTCCCAGGGAAGATTTAACAGGCTCCCCCCTCCCCCCTTAGGCAGGAGCGCCCCAGCCCAGTCCCCAAGCCCAGGCAGGCACCCCCCCCCCACCCCCATGCCCTCATCCTGGAAGATGCCTCCTGGGCTCGGCTCAGCAAGTGCTACCTACTCCACCTCAAGGCACACACAGTTCCTTTACCTTCGGCTGGGCCCCTTTTTCCTGCTCTACGCACTTGTAAGACTGGTCTGGGAGCGTGGCTCAAGAGATAGAGCACTAGCTTATTAAGTTCCAGCCCTGACTTAAACCCAGTACCACAGGCACAACAGCAACAAAAGAACTATGCGAGGCAAACAAGACTGTGGTCTGCCCCTCCCTCCCCCTTCCCCTGCCCCTCCCTCGCGCTCTATCTTTAAAGTCGCGTGGACTTGCCAGGTTTCTCTCATAAGAAGTGTGTGTGCGTGTGCACACATGGTCGCAGTCCTCTAGACCTGCTCCACGCACTTACTAGACACCATCTCACAAGAACTGTATGTGAGCCCACACGCTGGTGTGCACACACTCTGGGGCAATGAAGATGCGCAAAGGCTGCACATTTCATTTTGACTAAAGCATCACATTAAGCTTTGTTAAAAGTACGTCACGTACACTGGAAATCGGTGAGACGTACGTAATAAACATTTGTAGATGTATTATACAACATAACTGTTGTCCTTTTTGGGGGGTCAGTCCTGGGGCTTGAACTCTGGACCTGGGCACTGTCCCTAAGCCCTTCAGCTCCAGGCTAGTGCTCTACCACTTGGAGCCACACAGCTACTTCCACTTTTCTGGTGGTTGACTGGAGGTAAGAGTCTCATGGACTCTGAACGGTGACCCTCAGATCCGAGCCTCCTGAGGAGCTACGGTTACAGTCGTGAGCCACCAGCCCCGTGGCTTCAGAACTGTGTATCTCATACTAAACCCTACGCTCATCCAGGAGCCTCACTCGGTTCATGGTCTTCTAATCGTTTCAACCAGGCTTAAAGGCCCCCAAGTATCTAAGCAGGGAAACAACACAGCAGGTATATGGAAGGAGTAAAACGTACAAGTGATGGGATAATAGAAAATAACAGGGAAAATATCTAAGTTTACAAATTTGATAATGAGAGGGGAAAAGAAAGCTGCACTCACTTCTGCTCGCTGCTCAAGTACCTCTGGGCGGTCTGGTTCCAAGGCAATTACTCGGCTCAGTTCAAACAGAGCAAGCTCAGCGTTCTTAATGTCCTTGAAAAGGTATTAGCTTAGTGTGAGACAGACTGCTACTTAAAACCAGACGGAAAAGATCTTCAGAAAAGACTGAAAAGCCAGTAATGCAATGCCTGTTTAGAAGGAAACACGAACTCGGTTTTTGTATAAAACGTCTGCCAAGTTTGGTAAGTTGTGACAGTAGCCATTCTAGCTCACTCAACTCTCTCCTCGCCAACCCACGGCACCCCGGGCCTGGCTGCCCACGGCCAGCGCCACCCACCGCACACCCACCCACGTGGGCACGGACGCCTGGATTCCAGGGCGATCTGGCCAGGCCCGTGTGGGGCAGCAATGGCTGCGTGCGCCCTAACCGAGGCCTACACCCACACCCAGCAAGCCTCGAGAGTTCTCACCAGCACGTGCGTGCTCCAAGCGCACACGCAACCTCCCGTTAAAGAGGCACGCAAATGACGTGTCACGGTAGACTGCTTTAGAAGACAAGGATGAGGAAGCAGCCACTTCTCGCTTAACTTTGCTCTGGGACTTTCGATCCAGATCATTTGTGAGCCTAAACACCTCCATCATCCCCAGTGCTAGCCTGTCCTCGTCCTCGCTATCACAGAAGTAGATAAACATTATGTAAGTTTTCCCAACAAGCCACACCAGCTTACTACGATACTTTACATTTTAATGTTCTGGTAAATTTTAACTGAAATATGTACTAAACTGTCAGACTTTAATACTCCTAAATTATGAAAGCGATAGCTTTCCCTAAAGCAGTTTCATGACCGCTGCAAAAAAGAATAAAATATAGCCAATAAAAATAAATTTTACACACTGAAAAAACCTGCATGTTTTTTCATTCAACCAGTAATGGTTGTGTAAAGAGTTCCAGTTCTGCATCTAGCCTGGTCCAGTCTGCATTTTGCCAATGCAGCCAGGTCTGAGGCTTGTCTTGATCTATGTCCAGTAGAAGCTCTGGGTAGAGACCTGTCCACCACTTGCCAGCCCCTAGGCCCTGGGAGACAGGGCTCCTCTCCTGGGGTGTGGCTCCGCGGAGCACGGTGAACGGTAAGCAGTTTGGCAACGGCGGGCCGGGCCGCGCGGGGGCGAGCGCGACTATACATACTCACATGTAGTCCCTTCTTTCCATAGGCTATCCCTCGGCCATAAATTGCACTAACCAGATCAGGCTCCTCCTAGTCAGACCAAAACAGAAACACGTCAAAAACCATAAACAAAACAAAACAAAGGTTCTGCTTAAAGTTCATCAGTGCCACAAATGACAGCTGTACTTCTTTGGTAGTGCAACTCATCAGTCAGTCCCCAACTGGAAGTCTGTCACTGTAAAGCCCATTTGAATGAGATGTGATGAGTTCTGCACTGCAAGAGTCCTAAGAGAGGGAGAGGGAGGGGCCTCAGCACCAGGAGCACTGGGCAATTCTCCCAGCGTTCTTACTCGGGATGCAATCCTCTACATCACACCAGCAACGCATCTCAGGGTGGAGGAGGCAGAGGCTGGGGCCACAAGAGGAGCGTGGAGGGCTTGCGTGTCTCACACGTCCCTGAAAGAACCTGTGGAGGCAGGAGCCCTTCGGTGCCACCGGAGGAGGAGCAGAGCAGTGCCGCTTAATGCTGCCTTAGCAGCAAAGTGTTCACAGAAAGGCTTCTTAACGTTGTGACGCAGAGTGCATTTATCTGCTGACATGGAGTAGGAAGCCAACTTCTTTCTTTAAGTGAGGCTCTCTTCTTGACCACCCTGCACAGGACAAGGCAGCACAGGGCATGCACCAGGAGGACCACCGTGAACGCTGATGTGCTGCCCCACAGGGCGCTGGGGAGGCCACCTGGGATCGGGGACCAGCCCAGAGAGCAACACACCACTAGGACACACCCTGAGGGTGCAGCCAAGACAACAGAGGCAGAGAGGCCCTGGACACACAGTCCACCTGCACTTGAAGTAGGTAGATCGGATTCCACAGCCAGAGACTGTGTCAGAATAGTGACTGATACCCAGGTACAGTGGGGTGGCTCACACCTGTAATCTCAGCTACCTGAGCAGTAGAGTCCATAAGCTAATCTCGCATTAAGGAGCAAACGACCAGACTGGATGTATGGCCCCTGGTCAAGTCCTAGCCTGTCAGTATCTACGCACATGTGCATGCACACACAGGCTCTCACGTGTACACAGGCGCACACACGGCACAAACATTCACACACTCACGCACACACAGGTGTACACACGGGCTCTCACATATTCACGTGTGCATACATACACACAGGTTCACACGGACACATGTACACACCCTCACATGCACGTACAGGCTCACTCACACAGGCACATTTGTACAGATTTGTGCAGATTCACACATATGCACACATGGGCACACACACACACACACAAGCCCCATGTAGTCCTACTTGTCCTCTTTCCATCCATCAGTGGCTTCATGGTGGATGTAGCCCAGTTCTTCCAGGAGGAAGAATCTGATGAAATGTTTACAAACTCAAGAAAACCACAAGTATGTGGGGGACACACTACCGTGCTGCACATCTGTTGCGGGTGTCTGCTGGCTAAACACCTAGCTGTTGCACATCTGGAAGTCGTGCCAGCACTGACACAAACACTTCTCCAGGGATGACTTAAAGAGTGAACGGTGGCGCCCATGCACGCTTGAGGGTGTGACAAGCTGCCACTGCATTTGCTAGGAAAAGAAGTGTGTTTTACAGTCATCATACTTTCAAAATACAATTCAAGGAGACATCTCAGGGCTCGGGCGAGCCCCCGTGAACAGGCGTGGGCCGCGGGTCAAAGCACCGACCGCTCCCTGGCCATCGGCTGCCACCTGCCTGCACTGCGCCTTTCGGACGCCGCCTCCGGGGATTTAAAGAGAACACCGACTGCTTCATCCAAAGCCAGTGGACCCCAGCACTCAGGCCTGTGTCCTAGCTACTCAGAAAGCTAAGGTCAAGGACTGTGGTTCCAAGTCCATGAGACGCTTAACTCTAACTAGCAAAAGCCAAAAGTGGACGTGTGTCTCAAGTGGCAGGTAGTGCGAGGCCCTGAGTTCAAGCTCCAGTGCTGGCGTACGCGCACACGCACACACAAATTTATCCACAAAAAGGATGAGTTTCTTATTAATTTTTTAAAATAGAAAGCAGTGTTTATTACTGACTGTGTTGTCTACGTCTTACAACCATACACTATGGAGGAAAAGTGACAAATCTTTGCCACTTCCCTGTGGGTGCCCCATTTCTCCCCCTGCTCGCCCTGGGTTGTCACACAAACACAATTTTCCTTACGTGACACAATATGAGAAAGGCTGAGAAGTACCAAGAAAATCAACAAGAAAAGCAGCAGTGGGAAAGCTCTCTTGCTGCCGCACAAAAGCACAATACGAAGGACCTCCTGCTCTTCCCTAAGTGTCCTCTGCCTCCACTCGGGCCCCGTCAACCTCAGAATCCATGCATCCTCAGAAAGAAGTTTCCCAGGTGACGGAACTCACGGCTCAGGGACTGGTGACAGGGCCGTGTCCAGTGCCAATACAATGCTATCTTTGTACAGTTTCAGAATGCAAGGGCAAGAGAAGCATGTCCCACAGTTCTACCTGGACAACACAAACGCACAGCACAGAGCTCCTAGGATCCCAATCATAAAGAGTGAAAAACATTTACTGTATTGGAGAATACAAGCTATATAGCAAACATAGGATGGTAGCTACATTACAGCTAGGATGTCAAAGCGTAACAAATGAAAGTTAAAGGTTTGAAAATGCTGAGAGGCGATAGGGTCTTGCTGTGTGGGCTGGGCTGCCCTGGGGGTCCTGGTCCTGCCTCAGCCCGCACCCCTCCCCCCCAGGGCTGATCCACAGGTATACATGGTCAGACCTCACTAGGGCGGTTTTTATGTAACAGTATTCTTTAACAATGATACGTTTACAAGATGGTGAGTAAAACAGTGACACATTACATCTATCCTCCCTCGGTACCATGAATGAACGGATATCTGCTCCTACAAATCTATCAAACCTGGGCCCTGTGCTGCAGTGTAACAGAAAGGAACTTTCAAAAGCTACCTACCTTTGTATTTCAAGTGCCACTGAGGATGCTATTCCATGTGACACACACACACACACACACACAGAGCAATTTGGTCAAAGTAATGACTAAAAATATCAATTTGTTGGAAAACAGAATTACCAATATAGTCCAATTATTTTTTAAAAGGAAAGCAAAGCTAAACTTTCAAGATCAATATTTTAAATCTACTGGATTACTGGGTCTTAGGCGTGTGCTGGGATGGTAATGAGCCACCACTGTGTCACACACTGGATTGCTGGGTCTTAGGCGTGTGCTGGGATGGTAATAAGCCACCACTGTGTCACACACTGGATACTAAGGGCTTTGCAGGGCACTCCATTGAGACTGAAAGGGGGACTTCCTGGAAGTGGTTTAAATAATATGGGAGAAAGCAAAAGTGGGTTCCAACTTAACTAATTCTAAAATATAGGTGTTCCCTGGAGAATCAAGGTTCAAAGCCAGCCCAGGCAGAAAAGTCTGACAGAGATCATCTACAATTAATGAGCAAAATGCTGGACTGGTGGCATGAGTCAAGTGACCAAGCCCCAAGCAAGAGTATAAGGTGCTGAGTTTAAGTCATCACTGCAGTGTACTGGACAGAGACACCAGCATGGACAAATGGTGGGCACCCGTGGCAAACACGGCGTGTTGGGGACGTGCACAGAGCCCATCAGCACCATACCTTGGCAGGTCTCTTTGCACACTTACCAGTTCCCTTCTTCCCTCCATCTCCTGCCCGCCCCCCCTCACCTCTGTCTGTCTGTCTCCCTCCTTCCCTTCTCTTCTCTTGCCCCTTGAGACAGGCTGGCCTTGAACTTATCATCCTCTGGCTTCAGAATCCCTCCTGCTGGAATTAGTCATGCACCACCATACCAGGTTTGCATTTTCTCCCCCCCTCCCTCCCACTTTCTCAAGTTTTAGCAAGGATTTATTTTAGTGTACTCTAACAAGATAATGTAGAGGAGGATCAGGAGAAAAGGAGAAACATTTCCAGCTTCCCAGGCAGAAAATGGAAGCAAAGCTCGCACTTTCCTTCTCTTAGGTGACTTCCACAGGTCACAATCCACACAGGCTGATCCTTCCACTGCAGAGTCCCACAGTGACATGTCTCCCGTGCAGGAGGGCTGCAATTCCTAACTCCAGTGCTCACCAGCCTCATGGAGACTCCCGGCAGAGGAAAGCGGCTTGAAGCCACAGATTCGGCAGCCACGAGACGAACTCATCTCCACTGCCTGAGGGGGGACCCTGAGGGGGGGCCCCTGCAGGACCTAGCACCCCATCCCCACCAGGCTCCCTGCAACCTCACAAGTCCTAAGACGGTGACTTCAGGTGGGCCAAGTCCACGCTGTTGTCATGATTATATATGTGAAATCACACAATTGAGAAGAAACATTACCTGAAGCATGGTTGAAAAATGTCGTATTGCTTCATCATAGAGACCACTGCCAATCAACACATAAGCAATAGCTGTGCAACAAAACACAAAAATATTAGAGGGGAAGGAGGAGGCGATCTAAACTAGAACCCCTAACAAGCCTTTGTGACCGCTCCAACAACTTGACACAGCTAGAGAGAACCTGGGATTCCATGAAAGAAGACAGACATCACTGAGCTATTCCTCCCCACCCAGCCCTGCTCTCAGTCGCCCCTCAGGTCCCCAAGAGCTGCTGGTGTTCTGGTCTCTGTTTCAAGAGCTGGTGATAAGCATGAGGGATGTCTATACAACATGGAAAAATACCCAAAGTGCATCACAACTCGCAGTTCCTGGGAGTCAAGAGTTCAAATGAATATGCCCTAACACAACACTGAGCTGTGGCTGGTTCAGCGATGTAAGCACTGCCTTCTTTTGATTTTCTTCTATTCAAAACGTAACTCTAAAGAGGACTAGTTTTTCATCTGACTGTTCAGGAAAGTGGCATTTTAGAACAGGAAACATGGCAATATTCTCATCCATGGCAAAACTCATACCTCTACTAAAAACCAATACATCAGAATAGGCTTCAGTTCCCTAAAATTCCTAAACAACATTCTATTCTTCACTCTACATATGGCTATTTTGATCACATTTCTCTGCTAAAAATAAAAATGAAAAAAGCTTTATTCTTATGATACCTATAATTCTATAACCAGTGAATGGGCACCTATCACGTCCACTGTCATTACGAGCCTGTATTGCCTGACAGTAAAAGCCAAAAACACTACATGCAGTAGACCGCTGGATGCAGGAAGTAATTTAGAACATCTTTATAAATAACCTGAGATGATAAAGATGTTATTAAAGGACTATTCCTCCCCAGGTTCACGATGGGAGAGAGGACCGCAGCCGGCTGCGAGGCTGTGGACACAGACCAGATCCGCTGCTCTGCCACAAGCCTCCCCACGAAGGCAATGGCAACCCCGGAGAGGTGTCAAGTGCTTCAGAACACCAGCTCTGATCTGCACCCGCAGCAAGGAGAGGACGCAAGCAGGACCAGAGCCAACAGAAAGCGCGCCCCATCACTCTAAGGATAAAGTGAGGAGGATGAAGAGATCCCTGCGAGGCTGCGCATGGCAGTCTGCTCACCAAGTGTGTCCCTTCCAGAGTGAGCTCACTGGGCAGCAAGACCACGGCCAGCTCGCCCCCGGTCCCGGAGGCACTGGGCACGAGCCAGCCACAGTAGGGCACACCACACCACTCTGGTGCACATCTGGAGTCACTTCTGCACCCACATCCTCAGGCCCAGTAGTTATGTACTTGCCTTGTGAATAAAATAAGCTTAAACCTGGATGTTTTACCCCAAAGAAGACGGGAGCAGCTAAGGCACTGGTGGCTCACACCTATAATCCTAGCTACTCAGAGACTGAGATCTGAGAGTCATGGTTCAAAGCCAGCCCAGGCGGGAAAGTGAGATTCCTGTCTCCAATTAGCCAGCAGAAGTGGTGATGTGGCTCAAGTGCTAGCCTAAATGTGAGAGCCTGAGGCCCAAGTTCAAGCTCCAGTACTGACTGCCACGTGTGTACATGCACACGCACACACACACCCCATCAAAGCAGTTCTGCGGCTTGGCTCTGCACTCCCTGATGAATAGAAACAGCTCACAGACCGGGACAGCCAGCATCCATTCCATAGAAGGCGGGGCAGAGTCCCTGCTGACCACGCCACCCGAGCCACTTGAAGCTCCCGTGGCCGTGCCTGTCCGTGTGCCGTCCCTCACTCCCTGCCTCCCTGTTGCGCAGCCGGGCACAAACCCTAGACATACTCCAGGACACCCCAGATTCCCATCTTACCTAACTCTTCATTTGTGCTGTCATTATCAGTAGCAAATGGGAATCTCTTTTGCTCTGCAATAGACTTGGCCTGGCTCTGGAAAAAAAAAAAAAAAAAAAGGAAAGAAAGAAAGAAAAGAAAAGAAAGAATAAAATATGTATTTATAACTTATTTGTTTTTGTGCAGGCTCTGAGACTTGAACTCAAGGCCTCATGCTCTCGCTTGGCTTGGTTTTTTTCCACTCCAGGCTGGTGCTCTTCCACTTGATCCACACCTCCACTCTGCCCTTTACTGCTTTAGCGGAGCTACGAGTCTCGTCAACTTTTCTACCTAGGCTGTCTTCAAAATACAACCCTCAGCCTCCTGGGTAGCTATATTTAAAGGCTAAGCCACCATTGCCTGGTTTCAAATGTATTTTTCACACACACACAATATATTAACTAATGACAAATGAAGGAAAAAAACCTGTCTTTAAAAAATCTGTATTTTAACTTTTAAAGTTACATTTTGATTAAATGAAAGCAAGAAAATATCTGCTTTAAGTCCTATTAATTACAAATGTGTGGGTCTCACTGACTTGCCCAGACTGTTCTTAAAAGTGTGACCCTGGGGAGAAAGGACGGGGATATTCTTAGGTAGGAACACGAGGGCAAATGCCTCTGTGTCTCTGCTCATACAAAAGAATATTTATTGAAGTGAATTTTTTTAAAAGCCTTGTGATGCTCCTGCCTCTTTATTTTTTTTTCCTGCCTCTTTTTAATTGTTATTATTAAGGAGTTGTACAAAAAGGTTACAATTCCAGAAGCCAGGTTACAAGTTCAGTGTTTCTTGGTCAATGTCACCCCTTCTGTCCTTCTCCCCCATTCTCTCCTCCCATCCCTACACACAAGGCACATACTTCATTTTGCACAGTGTACACTGAATACTATGACTGTATTTGCTCACTCTTCCTCCCTCCATTCCTGTGCCCTCTTTGCATACTCCTAAAACATGTTTCCACTTCCTGGTGTCCACGTTGATAGATGGTACTTCAGTGGTTTAGGAGTCATACTTTCAGATTCTTTCCCTTGTATACTTCCTTTAGCCAGTTTTGTTTGTGTGTACATGCATAGAGCCCTGTAATCATGCCTAGCTGTATTTTAGATATAACTTCCATAAATGAGAGAAAACTTGTGCTGTTTCTCTAAGCTTGGCTTATGTCCCTTAACACAATTTGTACTAGATCCATCCATTTCCCCGCAAGTGACATATTATTCTTTCTGATGGCTGTGTAAAATTCTATTGTGTACACATTTTTTTAAATCTGTTCATCCATTGTAGGGCATCTGGGCTGTTTCCATGACTTGGCTGTTGTGAACAGCACAGCAATGGATGTGCAGGTGTCTTTACGGTATCCTGATCTGTAATGCTCTGGGTAGATGCCCACAAGTGGTGCAGCTGAGTCATAGAGAAGTTCTATGTTTAGTTGTTTTAGTTTTGTTTTGTGTGTGTGTGTGTGTGTGTTTGGAAGGTCCTGGGCCTTGAGCTTTTTCATTCAAGGCTAGTGCTCTACCACTTTGAGCCACAGTGTCACTTGCGGTTTCCTGGTGATTAAGTGGAGAGAGGAATCTCATGGACTTTCCTGACTGCGCTGACTTCTAACTGTGATCCTCAGATCTCAGACTTTCAAGTGTCATGGGCACGCAGCTATGTTCAGTTCTTTGAGGAACCTCCAGGTGCTATCTAGAGTGAATGAACTAGCTTACATTCCCACCAACAGTGATCTTCCTTTACTCATATTCTTGCCACCAGCATTTGTTGTACAAATTCTTGATGATGGCCAATCTTCCTGAGGTGAGACAGAATCTCAACATTGTTTTGATTTGCATTTCTTTTATTGCCAGGGTGTTGAGCATTTCCTCAAGTGTTTACTGGCCATTCTTACTTCTTCTAAAGTCTCTATTTAGCTCTGTTGCCCATTTATTAATTTATTAATGGGGGGGATTAGTCTCTTAATCTCCTTGTCCGGGTGTATCTTGGATATTATTAGGCCTTTGTCAGATATATAGCTGCCTCTTTCCAAGATAACAACCAAATGCCTCCACACCTGGCAAAATACTGGGACTTAAACTGTAAACATACTTCAGAAACAAAATGTGCAAGTTGGACAGAGAAGATGACATCAAGGACCCAGCCACAAAACATTTTACTAAACAAAGCACAACAAGTCATGAACAGGACTATCCCAAAACTACAGCAGGCTGGGCCCCAGTGAACCCCACAGACACATGGAGAGCTGAAACAAAGTGGAAACCAGGAGAAGCAAGGAAAAGCTGCTGGCACGGGCACCGACGCAGTCTTGGTGCAGCACCTGTCCATAACATGGCGCTGGCACTGGTATGTTTTGGAGGAAACTAGGTCTGCCGTCACACCAGACCGGGGGGGGGGGGGGGGGGGAGCGGGCAGGAACTGTGCTGTCCTCAGCATACAGGAGACACAAACAACTCCTGACCAGAAACGCACACACACTCATTGTCAGAGAGAAGCCAAGGGCCTGCCACTCTAAACCTGGAGGATTAGAACCAATGGCTGAGCCATCTCTGGGCTCTTCCTTTCTTAGATCTATAGGACAGGAGTCCGCTGGCAGGTGGCAGGTAACTAATGACACACAAGGCACTCCTCTGGCTAATGTGTATGCCGGCTAGCCTCAAAGATGGCCAACTGTGGACCACCTGGTTTCACTGAGCCAAATAATAAGTAACAAAGTATTGCCATTTATATTAAATTTTTAAATTTTATTTTGCCAGTCCTGGGGCTTGAACTCAGTGCCTGGGCACCGTCCCTGAGCTTCTTTTACTCAAGGCTAGCACTCTATCATTTAAGCCACAGCTCACTTCTGGCTTTTTCTATTTATGTGGTACTAAAGAATCGAACTCAGGGCTTTGTGCATGCTAGGCAAGCGCTCTACCACTAGGCCACATTCCCAGCCCCAGTACTGCCATTTATAATACTTATTCATTCAGTGTCCAAGTGTTCAAATAGAGTGGTACTTGGTATGCAAAGAGCAACTAGCTCAGATGGAAACACAAGCCACAGGTTAAAGACACAAGCTGAGGAGCACCCACCTCAGGAAACCTCAGGAAACTTGTGTTGCTTCATCCCCTGCAAGAAGCTGACAGAAAAACATCTACCAGTCCCACCACTGGGACTCATAGAATCTTCATTAGAAACCTCCATCCAATCGTTGTATGTGACACAAGTGTCCACGTTAGAAACCCCCCGTCGGATCCTTGTCTGTGCCAAGTGTCCCGTTAGAACCCCCTCCCCATCGGATCCTTCTATGTTCCACAAGCACCCACGGGCGGAGTCTGGTGAGCCCTTCAAGGTGTAGCAACAACCAGTGCGATCTACCAATGCCAAACAGTGGCCTATGCACAGCACCATATCACATGCCAACAGTGTCATCTTTTTTGTTGTTCGTTCTTTCCTTTATTTATTCATCCATCCGTTTACTTTTATAAAGGGTCTTGCTACATAAACAAGACGGATCCCAAACTATGTTGCCCAGGCTGGCCTCAAACTCTTGATTGTCCTGCCCCGGCCTCCCAAGTGCTGGGATTACAGGAGTGCACCACCCACTCAACTCAGGAGTGCTATCTTAACAGGAAACGTGGCCCGAGGGAGCCACCTGCGTTACTATCCATTCCTATCAGACTCTTAAGAATCGAACTGCAGTACTACCTAGTTTCTGCCTGAGCACTTGCAGTGATGCGGGGCGTCTAATGCAGAAGGTTTTGCACATCATCCCACTGACTGCTAGGCAGTGAGCCAGAGAAAAGCAGTGATCTTTCTCCTGCTTGCAACTCGTAAGCACCATCAACAGCTCCAACAGGAAAAGCAATGCTTTGTTTGAAAAAGAATAAGCATCATCAAGGAAAATTTTAAGCAAAATCTATGGAACTATCAAAGGACAAGGCGTGGTGAATGGTTAATGTTAGCCCAGGACACGCAGGAGCTTGGCTCCAGAGTCAGGTGTGAGCAGAGATGACACCGGTGACCCTCCCACCTCGAGACCACAGGCAGGAGGAAGACCATCAGCAAGGACAAGCAGACACACAACAGCTGTGCTCCCAAGAACAGGCAAGTGCCAGGCCCTCGGCCCCAAAGTGGAGGGGTTCCTTTACAGAGTAGCTGGCGCTAATTTTTTTAAAAGCTATATAAAAGATCCACACAGGGGCTGGGGATATAGCCTAGTGGCAAGAGTGCCTGCCTCGGATACACGAGGCCCTAGGTTCGATTCCCCAGCACCACATATACAGAAAACGGCCAGAAGCGGCACTGTGGCTCAAGTGGCAGAGTGCTAGCCTTGAGCGGGAAGAAGCCAGGGACAGTGCTCAGGCCCTGAGTCCAAGGCCCAGGACTGGCAAAAAAAAAAAAAAGATCCACACAGGTAAAAATCTAGAAAAGTAAGGTAATACTATACTTGCAAATGCAGACCCCTAGAGATAAGCTCTGGTTGTGACCTCTTCAGTATTCCTTCCATCTCAAAGTCTAAGGTTCAAAATGACCAACGATACAACCCATAACTCATAACAATGTGACCAAACATTGGACGACCTAGCCTTCTCTTCTGCACCTGGAACCAACAGAGCCTGACTCCTAACTGGTGTGAGAGGCAAGCTCTGCCTCTGGGACACGCATGGTGGTGCATCGGGTTACAGGAGGAGGCAGAGTCGAGAGAGGATGCATACCAGAATCTTTTCAGTGTTGAGGGAAAGCAAGGAGTCACAGGATGGCGATCCTTTAGGTTCACAGTCAGACTCATGGAAGTTCAAAAAGGAAGACTCTGAAAAGCAAACAGCCTTTATTAGTCTCATCATAAGTAAAGTGATTAACTATAAATGGAAATTTTAGTATCCCACGAAACCAAAATAAAGGAGAAGCTTAAGAAACACTAGAAGAGCCATGCATTGCTTCAGTGTGCTCGCACTAGCAAACTAACCGTCTCCTCCTCTATCCTGGACATGCTGAGCTGAGGGTCAGTGCGAGGTGACTCCCCTGCAGCAACAGGGCCAGCGGCGGTTCAATGCCAGCTCAGCACACCAGTGGAGTACATCACTGCCCACTTCCTCTGGGTACTTGCTGCTTATCTGGCAACATTACCACCTTAGGTTAACGTGTGTGTGTGTGTGTGTGTGTGTGTGTGTGTGTCTATGTGTGTACACACATACACAGAGAAAACCAAGCCAGGGAGAGCCAATATTAGAAGACATGCACTAGTCCATGTCTTGGGGCTAGGAATGTGGCTTAGTGGAGTGCTCGCCTAGCATGCACGAGGCCCTGGGTTCAATTCCTCAGCACCACATAAACAAAAAAAAAAGCTAGAAATGGAGCTGTGGCAAGATTTAGAGTGCTAGCCTTGAGCAAAAAGAAGCCAGGGACAGTGCTCAGGCCCTGAGTCCAAGCCCCAGGAGTGGAAAAGAAAAAAAAAGTGCATGTCTTCTTGTAAGTGTTGTATAGAATATATAAACAATTCAGACAACTAAACAAGAAAAAGACAACCAACTCAAAAGCGGGCGATTCAAGTCCTAAGGATGTACAAATGGACACTGAGCATACAAAGTGACTGGGCATCATCACTAGAGAAATGTGAATAGAGCCATGAAGGGGGCATCCTCATACCCAGCACGGTGACAAAAGAGGAGGGGAGGGGGGAAGGGAGGAGGGAGGAGAGGAACTGGGTGTTAGATGCTCTTGCCTCAAATCCTAACTTCTCAGGAGACGGAGTTAGGAGGATCATGGGCAGAAAAGTCTGCAATACTCTTATCTCCAACTTAAATCAACCAAAGAGTTGGGAGAAAGTGTAGTTCTAGTGGTGAGTGTCAGTCATGAGTAAAAAGCTGAGTAAGAGAATGAGGACATCAGTTCACACACATGCATGCAAGCGTGCGCGCACACACACACACACAAATAACAGTAATTAATGGATTCACTAAGAAAAAAGAAAAAGGAAACAAGTACTGGCAGAGATGTGGAGAAAACGGAAACACTGCTGGTAGGAATATAAAATGGTACAGTCACTGTGGAAACAGAACAGCAATTCCTAAACACAGAATCACTATCTCACCAGGAAGTCTTCTATACATACTTCCTAAAGAACTTAATAGGGACTCTAGTTCTGTATACACATCAATAACGGCAGAATTCACAAAAGCCCAAAGGTAAACCAGGCACCGGTGGCTCACACCTATAATCTTAGCTACTCAGGAGGCTGAGATCTGAGGGTCCCCATATAAAGCCAGACTGAGCAGGAGAGTTTGAGACCCTTATCTCCAATTAAACACCAGAAAACAGCAAGTGGCTCTGTGGCTCAAAGCAGCTAGTCTTGAGAGGAGAAACCTCCAGGACAGCGCCCAAGCCCTGAGTTCAAGCCCCATGAATGTCCATCAACAAACAAATAGATAAACTATGATACATACACAGTGTAATGTCATTCACCCATTAAAATGAAGTGCAGACACATAGTAACATTTGGAAGGGCCCCCAAACATGAGGCTAAATGAAAGACAAAAAAAGGTTACATAAAAACTCCTAGCACAGGTAACTGCAAGAAAGAATGCAGGCTGGTGGGGAAGTGGTGCTGAGGGACAGGGTAAGGGAAAAGTCTACCCTTGAAGGAGGGCAATGCATGAAGTACTTGCAAGTGTACAATTCCCCTAAACTGTTCACTTTAAAATGGCTGGTTTTATGTGATGAGACCCTCATAATAGATTATTTTAACTAAAGAGCATCAAACTCTGTCCATGGAACCATCTGAGGGAGAGGGACGATGGGAGAGTATTTGCTAAATTCTTCTGTCACTTGTGACTACTGGCAGGACATTAGAGCCCTAAGGTAGTGAGCAAGGCTAGAAGATCAAGTTCCACAGACACAAGCAGGACTCGGGTGGGTGGAGGTAAACGGGGCGTGCGGCACTGGATGGAGTCCTCAGGGGCGGTATCAGGGCACACAAGAAGAAAGCCCGGTGCTGGTAAGCAGACAACCCCAGCTGGGCAGGGCAGGGGAATGTGACTGGGCAGGCCTGACTGGAGGCCCCGCTCCTCCCACAGCTGCCCTCTACCCCACAGGTGGGCCTCAGCTGCAGTAAACATACATAACATAACATTATGTTAACTGGTGACACAGGGCTCGGTCCTGTGGAACCCACCCACCCCCTGCTGTGATGACTTAGGATGTCCCAGCCATTCTGTTTATCTGGTTTGTTAATGTTCATAACAACTCCTCCACGACTTTCCTAAGAATTACACCAAAATTACATTTAACGGCTTTACAAAACCTAATCTACTTACTCAAGCCTTTTATTAACCTAATGAAATTTTATGACCTTTGTATGGGAATCACCCATTTGTTGTGAGTCACCTTTTCACACACAGAGAATCAGGAAGGTGGGGCCAGACCACACACCATCTGCCTCCAGACCATGAAAACTGGTTATAACTTCAAGAGCAAGAAGGAGGCCTCCTCAAGACACGCATTTCCTTTTGTGGACCCTTACCCCATCACACGCAGGCACCGCCATGTCTAAGACAAGTGGGTGGAGCACCAATTTCCCCATACATAAACGACCCACAGCTCTTAGCAAAGCAGGAATGCCATTCTCAGCAGCGATCTAAGCCTCACCGACATTACCTGTTCTTTCTAAAAAAAAAAAAAAAAAACTGTGGGAAAAAAAATAACGTCAGTTCCAGGAAACTAAACGCAAGTGCTGATTGAGCAAATTAAATATGGAATATGCTAAAATCACAAGTGGATTGAGGGAGCTACTTGACAACTACCAGAAAGACAAGCAGACTCACTGAGAAGCAGCTAAGTCTGTCAGCAATTAAATACACACACACACACACACACACACACACACACACACACACAGAGCTCCTATTTTCAAAGGAAGAAAACGAAAGTATTTTTAAAGCAACTATGGGAAGTATATATCTGAACCATAATGTGACACTTCTGGATGTCTGTAAAGAACATAAACATACATTTCACCCAAGATGAGGAGCGATGCAAGTGGTTCAGCTGAAAAGTGGTGCCTCCCACGCACAAGGCCTGGGTTTAACCTCTAGTACCACCAAAAATCACACACAAAATGACTGGCACACTTACTACAGCTCAAAGGAATGAGGGAATTGTAGCTTAGCTTTAGTAGGAAGAGCAGGAACAGAAATTCTTTTTTAATGGATAAGTCATAAATGGCCTGGACCTTAACTACAGGAGTCTAATTAAGATCCCCTCCATCACAGGTCCAGAGATCAAATGCCTTCTTAATAGAGGCCTCCTTGGCTACCTTGTCTAGCAGTTACCTGATATTACCTACCACTACCTTGCCCCTTCTTAACTTCAATCATTCAAGGTAGACAACATGGGCCCATTTATGTGAACTTGTTCCCTCTACTGGACATCAGCTCCAACACCTACAATCACCATCTACAAGACATGTGCTCCAACATCTACAACCACCATCTACAAGACACAGGCTCCCACACCTACAACCACCATCTACAAGCCATGTGCTCCCACACCTACAACCACCATCTACAAGACATGTGCTCCAACACCTACAACCACCATCTACTGTTGGGGATTATTATGGCCTGGGAAAGGCTGCCCTCCCACCAGCCTTGGGACAATGGAAGTCCCTCCCACCTTCTGGCCTCCACCCCTTGGGAGGTGAACACGTGCGTGCCACCATGATGGGGTTGTCCCGCCCACAAAGGGAAGTTTCGTGATGTCACTTGATAAACGTGACCCCTAGCCTATGACTGGCCCTTTGGCCAGCCCCCTTTCTTTCCCGCCATTACTTCTATATAAGTGCCCTTCCATATTAAAGTCTTTGAGACGCTTCCCACCACCGCAGCGTGTCCCTGATGCCTTCCTTTTCGCCTCCGCCCTTGGTAACATGTGGGGGGACTGGGGGGAGGGGAGGCTTCAGCAACCCTTCCTCAACTTAGCGCTTGCCCATGTGAGCACGCCTTTGGCCTTCCGCTGTTTGTGGTTACCATTCTCCCCGTGGGGGGAGAAAGGGGGTGTCCAAACCCCAACAATCTACCCGACATGTGCTCCCACACCTACAACCACCATCTACCAGACATGTGCTCCAACATCTACAACCACCATCTACAAGATATGTGCTCCCACACCTACAACCACCATCTACAAGACACAGGCTCCCACACCTACAACCACCATCTACCAGACATGTGCTCCCACACCTACAACCACCATCTACAAGACACAGGCTCCCACATCTACAACCACCATCTACAAGACATAGGCTCCCACACCTACAACCACCATCTACAAGACACAGGCTCCCACATCTACAACCACCATCTATAAGACATGTGCTCCCACACCTACAACCACCATCTACAAGACACAGGCTCCCACATCTACAACCACCATCTATAAGACATGTGCTCCACACCTACAACCACCATCTACAAGACACAGGCTCCCACACCTACAACCACCATCTACAAGACATGTGCTCCAACATCTACAACCACCATCTACAAGACACAGGCTCCCACATCTACAACCACCATCTACAAGACACGTGCTCCCACACCTACAACCACCATCTACAAGACACAGGCTCCCACACCTACAACCGCCATCTACAAGACACAGGCTCCCACACCTACAACCGCCATCTACAAGACACAGGCTCCCACACCTACAACCGCCATCTACAAGACACAGGCTCCCACACCTACAACCGCCATCTACAAGACACAGGCTCCCACACCTACAACCGCCATCTAC
Organism: Perognathus longimembris pacificus; assembly: GCF_023159225.1. Classification (NCBI taxonomy): domain Eukaryota; kingdom Metazoa; phylum Chordata; class Mammalia; order Rodentia; family Heteromyidae; genus Perognathus; species Perognathus longimembris. Next base: position 850,422 of record NC_063178.1, read on the forward strand.
AAGACACAGGCTCCCACACCTACAACCGCCATCTACAAGACACAGGCTCCCACACCTACAACCGCCATCTACAAGACACAGGCTCCCACACCTACAACCGCCATCTACAAGACACAGGCTCCTACACCTACAACCGCCATCTACAAGACATGTACTCCCACACCTACAACCGCCATCTACAAGACACAGGCTCCCACATCTACAACCACCATCTACAAGACATGTGCTCCAACACCTACAACCACCATCTACAAGACATGTGCTCCAACATCTACAACCACCATCTACAAGACATGTGCTCCAACATCTACAACCACCATCTACAAGACACAGGCTCCCACATCTACAACCACCATCTACAAGACATGTGCTCCCACACCTACAACCACCATCTACAAGACACAGGCTCCCACATCTACAACCACCATCTACAAGACACAGGCTCCCACACCTACAACCACCATCTACAAGACACAGGCTCCCACATCTACAACCACCATCTACAAGACATGTGCTCCAACACCTACAATCACCATCTACAAGACATGTGCTCCAACATCTACAACCACCATCTACAAGACGTGCTCCCACACCTACAACCACCATCTACATGACACAGGCTCCCACATCTACAACCACCATCTACAAGACACAGGCTCCCACACCTACAACCACCATCTACAAGACACAGGCTCCCACATCTACAACCACCATCTATAAGACACAGGCTCCCATACCTACAACCACCATCTACAAGACATGTGCTCCCACACCTACAACCACCATCTACAAGACACAGGCTCCCACATCTACAACCACCATCTACAAGACACAGGCTCCCATACTTACAACCACCATCTACAAGACATGTGCTCCCACACCTACAACCACCATCTACAAGACACAGGCTCCCACACCTACAACCGCCATCTACAAGACACAGGCTCCCACACCTACAACCACCATCTACCAGACATGTGCTCCCACACCTACAACCACCATCTACAAGACATGTGCTCCCACACCTACAACCACCATCTACAAGACATGTGCTCCAACATCTACAACCACCATCTACAAGACATGTGCTCCAACATCTACAACCACCATCTACAAGACACAGGCTCCCACATCTACAACCACCATCTACCAGACATGTGCTCCCACACCTACAACCACCATCTACAAGACACAGGCTCCCACATCTACAACCACCATCTACAAGACATGTGCTCCAACATTTACAACCACCATCTACAAGACACAGGTTCCAACATCTACAACCACCATCTACAAGACACAGGCTCCCACATCTACAGACAATGGGCTCTGACATCTACAGGGTCCAACATCTACACCTAATGGGTTCCGACACCTACAACCATCATCTATAAGACATGGGCTCTGCAGAATATCTACAGCCACAGGCGTGCTTGTGTGCAGCACTGGATCTGGGACAGGAACTCCACTGGATGGCGGTGTGTCCGGCTTGTGTGTGCCATGGGCGGCCTTCAGTCGGATGGGCTCCCCCCAGCGGCTGTGTGTGCCCCTGCAGTCAGTGGGGGTCTGTCAGGGAATTTGTGCTCTGCTCATCAGAACCTGTGCACACGTAGACCCATGCAGGCTTCAGTCCTGTGCAGCTCTGACTGCCCTTGAAACAGGTGTGGCTGTCATAGGAAGAGGCCTACAGCTGGACAGTCAGTCAAGTGACATGAGATCACATTCACATGACTGAAGGGCTCGTTGGTTCTGGACGCTGGATGGTTCAGACCACTTGCTTACCCCATACCACCAGCCTTCCCTCAGGCTATGCCAGGGATATTTGTAAACCCTGAATCTGTCCCTTCCTCCTAGGACAGAGGACCAGGGCAGGCTTCATGGGGTCTGGTTCCTGCACACTTGCCCGGGGTGAGGAGAGAGAAGCAAGAGGTATCTCAGCAACTCCCTACAACCACAGAGAACTCTGTCACATACCAAAAGCTAAGGGAAACTGCTGGAACCCTGGGGATATCTGGGGCATCCTCCTCAGTGCCGTGGGCAGCTAGGGAACATTCCTACCCGACGGGGGAGCGGGGAGGGGGGGCAAAGACCCCTGCAACGAATCTGCAGGTTTATTAGTTCAAATTCCAACTAAGACGAGCACTACACTGAGGACATACAAAGTAAAACCTAAGATACCTGCACACGGCACGTGTAAAGCTTCACAATAGAACAGTGCTCCTCCTTTAAAGCCGAGAACGTGAGACAGTGCGCTCCTACGGGAGGAGGCGGAGGAAGGGCAGAACCTCCCTCCGTCACTACCTGGAGGAAACCAACACCGGCGGGGTCAGCCCCGGTGAGGGTTCCTAAACACGGGCACCACCCGGACACACCGCCCGGGGCTGGCCATCTCCACGGGGCCTCATGGGGGGCCGCCCTCCGACGAGGCCGCCGCTGCGGGGGTGACGGGGGACCCCGCCAGGCCGCGGAGCCGGCGCGCGCCCCGCGGCGCCCGGGCGAGGGCGGTGGGGCCGCGGCCAGGCCGCCCCCCGCTCGCGGCTCGGACCGGCGGGCGCACGGCGACGCGGGGCTCGGCCGCGGTGCCCGGCGCCCGGCCGCGCGGGCCGAGCCGTCGGGGCCGTCGGCGGGCGAGCCCGGCTCAGGAGGCCCGACGGCGGGGAGCGAGTCGGGCCGTGCAATCGCCCCGCCCCCACCCCCACGATTGGGCCAAACGTGGCGTCTCGGCTCCGCTCCGGCAAACCGCGATCACCTCGGCTCCGGCAAGGCGGCGCGGGCTGAGGGGCCCGGGGCGGGCCGCCCTCGGGGGCCGGCGGCTCCGCGCACCCGCCGGCCCGTCCTTTCCCTTCCTCCGCCGGGCCCGGGCGCCCACGGAGCCTCGGGCTGCCGGGCGGGCGGCGCCTCGGGTCCCCGGCTCCGCCGCCGCCCCGTGCCCGCCCTCGCGGCCGCCCCGGGGACCGCCCCGCCGCGCGCCTCCCCGCGCCCCGCTCGCCGCCGGCCCCGGCCCCGCTCACCGCACTCGGCCGGGTACTGGTCGGCCCACTCGCCGGGCTGCGCGCAGCCGCCGGCCGCCGGCGCCTCGGGCTTGAGCAGCGACAGCGGCGGGAAGTGCTCCGAGGCCCGCGCGCCGGCCGCCGCGCCCAGCAGCAGCAGCCAGCGGAGCGCCCGGGCGCCCGCGCCGCCCCGGCCGCCGCCGCCGCCGCCGCCGCGGCCCGCAGGTGCCATCTTCGCGCACGGCGCAGGCGCGGGCGCAGGCGCAGGCGCGGCGACGCGCGGCCCGGCGGGCAGGTGGGCGCGCCTCGCGCGTGCGCGCGCGCGCGCGGGCATCGCCCGCCGGGAGTCGTAGTCCGGGTGGCGCCGGCCGCGGGCGCGGGCCCGGCGTGCGGACTGCGAGGCCCGGCGGGCTGTGCGCGCGCGCTTCCGGCCGCGGGCGGCTTCCGGCGGGGACCGGAAGCGGGGCCGCGCGGTGGCCATGGGAACGGGTGGGCGCTGCGGGCCGCGGCCCGGGAAGGGCGCCGAGGGGCCGGCGTCGGCCTGCATCCGCTACCGCTGCATCGAGTGCAACCGGGAGGCCCGCGAGCTGTACCGGGACTACAGCCACGGCGTGCTGAAGATCACCATCTGCGTGCGTGCCGGGCGCGGGGTCGGGGGGCGGCGGGGGAGGGGCGGTTATACTCCCGGCTGCTTCCGTGGCTATGGCGTCCTGTCAAGGTTTGAGGCGGTGGGAAATGTCTTGAGCTGGAGCAGCTGTTATCGCCGTCCACGTTCCGGTTGGGAGGATGTTGGGACTTGATGACATTGCTGCCAGTGGAGAGCCCGCTTTCCTGCACGGGCTCCGAAGGCCAAGGGAGCCCCGATTGCTGGGCCACTTGGAACCAGGCTGCTGCACGACCCAGCTCCGTACACACAGCTGGTCGGCACTCTGTACTGCACTGTGTCCCCCCCCTTGACCCCTCAGTGTCTTGGAGGAAAACCCAGACTCCCCCTGGCGCCCCCACCTTGGGATTGTTGGTGGTGCGCCCCATTCTGGTGTGCCCACCTGTAGCCCCCAGAAGCTTGGCAGGCAGGGAGCGCTGCTTAATGCCGTTCTCCGAATCACTCTTCAAAAGCCAGTGGTTGAGCCATCTAGCCAGCAAGCAACAGCTTACCGGTGGAAGTACCTGCTAGACCTGCTTGGACATTCCGCACACGTAGGACCTTCTGGACGCTTCCCTACCTAAAAAGGAAGCTTTAAGTGGACTATCTCTTTAGCATTTTGGATATGAGTGTAAAATGCTACTTTTCTACCTAGACACAGAGTCACTTGTAAGACCACTTCTTACACAGACATTTTGTATCTGAGGGGAAATTTATTTAAATGAACGCCAATACACCTTTTTGTACAAGTGTAAAACAAGTCCTTTGAGATTTCAAAATATGAAATGTGTGTTCTAATGTTGTTCTGTATTATCCCAGAAATCCTGCCAGAAGCCAGTAGACAAATACATCGAGTATGATCCTGTTATCATCTTGATTAACGCTATTTTATGCAAAGCCCAGGCCTACAGGCATATTCTTTTCAATACCAAGATAAATGTAAGTGGTGGTGATCTTTCTGACGATGCTTTTTATGTTTTGAAGGAATAACAACTTGTGAGTGGAGGGTGGGTCTTTCAGTCTGACCGGGAGCGTGTGGAAATTACAGGGTCTCGGTGCTTAGTGAAGGCTGAGGACGTGGTCAGGGCAGGAGGCTGCTTCCTTGCCTTTTAGGGGGCTACCTGTGGAAGCCTATTCTGTACTATGTGTCTGTGGGGGAGAGAATTACACCCACAAGAAGTAAGCAGTCACTAAAAGAAGACTAACAACGCAGCTTATTGCACTTGTATGCTGTAACTTATGCAGTGTCGAGGAACCAGCGTGAGGGGGAGGAGCTCAGACCAGACTGGACCCTCAGCCCCTGCGGCTCCTCCCGCTTCTCCCCACTTCCCCTTGAAGGACAAATCTTCATTTGTAGGAGAACTAGATGAGAGGGGAAGGCAGTTCTTACTGCTGACTGTTGTCTATTTTGCCCAAACATCACTCTTGGGAACCTGAAGCTTGTTTCTGCCTCCTAATTATCTTCTTTCAGCCGGTGGCAGTCGAATAGATTTTTTATGTAGAATCTTGGAAACTTCAGGAATTGCCTCAAAATACACCTGTCTAGGTTTTACTACGAAAGATCTGACCCAGAACCTGGGCCTAGACATAACTTGAGAGACCTCTTGTATGATTTTGAGGAATATTATTGTTTTAAAACCACGATTGAGCCTTGTGCCAGTGGCTCACGCCTGCAATCCTAGCTACTCAGGAGGCTGAGATACAAGGATGGAGGTTCAAAGCCAGCCCGGGCAGCTAAGTCCATGAGATTCTCATCTCTGATTAACTACCGGAAAAGCCAGAAGTGGAGCTGTGGCTCAAGTGGTAGAGCACTAGCCTTGAGCAAAAGAGCTCAGGGACAGCACCCAGGTTCAGAATTCAAGCCCCACAATTGACAAAAAAAGAACAGCCGCAACAACTGATTGAGAGCTGGGCACTGGTAGCTCAGGGGTGTCACCCCAGCTACTCAGGAGGTTGAGATCTAAGGATCGAGGTTCAAAGCCAGCCCAGGCAGGGGATTCCACAAGATTCTTCTCTCCAGTTAACGACCAAAAAAGCCAGAAGTGGAGCTGTGGCTCAAGTAGTAGAGTAATTCCCTTGAGCAGAAAAGCTCAGGAAGAGTGCCCAAGCCGTGAGTTCAAGCCCCAGGAACTGCACAGACAAACAAAACAAAATTACTAGTGGACAGAATCAAAGCAGGTGGGCACTTGGCTGAAGTCGAAGTTGTCTGCGTGGAACATTCTTCAAAACTACAAATGCTTCAGCTGTGCGTGTTGGCAGGAAACACCACCGAGTGCCGCTTCTCCTGACTGGCTTTGTCTCTGACCCTCAGATCCACGGGAAGCTCTGTGTGTTCTGTCTGCTTTGTGACGCATACCTGAGGTGGCGGCAGCTGCAGGATTCAAACCAGAGCACCGCCCCGGATGACCTGATCCGCTACACCAGGGAGTGGGATTTCTACAGGATGTTCGCCATCGCGTCCTTGGGTAAGCCAGAAAAGTCCAAGAGTCTACAAGTAAAAGCTGGACTAGAGGTGTGGATCAAGTGGTACAATGCCAGCTGTGAGCAAAAAAAGCTAAATCAGAACTGAAAGTCTTGAGTTGAAAACCTAGTACCCCGTGCTTCCAAAAAAGAAAGAGAAAGTGCCCTTCAGAATTCAAACTAGTGACTAGGTCAGAATTGCATTGATTTCTGTGGATGCTTTATCACTAGTGTCCATGCTTCTCTGCTTCTGAATCCTTTGACTTCAGCCAAGCATGGCAGCACACACCTGTAGTCTTGAGGGTTTAGGAATCGAGGCAGGGTATGAAGGTTCTAAAGGAGCTATTGCTCCTTTGGTAAATTATGACAAACTCTGAGATATCCAAGTCATGACAGCAAGGCCTGGCCCTCAAACCAGGCATGACTCTTTTGAAAGAGAAGGAAAAAAAATCGATGTTATTAAAGCATTTCTTAGGAAATCAGTTGATCAGTTTGATTTTTGAATTATTTATTTTCCTCAGGGCGTAAGTCGTGGATGGAGACATCTATAATTTTATTTCTCATTTCCTCCTAGAACAAACTGCCTTTTTTCTTGGCATTTTTGCTTTCGTGTGGCTAGAGCGACCCAAGACAGCAAAGAAGAAGCCCGACTTGTGTCTGCTGCTGAAAGCCCTGCTGTTGTCCAGCTACGGCAAGCTGCTGCTGATCCCCGCGGTCATCTGGGAGCACGACTACACGCCGCTGTGCCTCAGGCTCATCAAAGTCTTCGTCCTGGCGTCACACTTCCAGGCGATCCGAGGCGAGTGCCCAAGGGCCGCTGGGCTCCGCCCTCCCCGGCTGCCAGCCCACGAGGAGGCCTGGAGCCGCCCTCCACCGGGCACTCTGTAGGACCTCGTCCGCGGCGGCGTTAGACGTGACCGGGGCGCTTCCGTCTCCAGAGTGCGTTTGCCCGGTCCCGTGGGGCTGGGGGAGGGCCATGGGCTCGTCTGGAGCCACAGGCTGGGGACTTGCCAAGCCAGGATTGCACACCCGGACAGTACCGCTCCGTTAGGAAGCGTGTCTTCACCTTCCCCAGGCACTATGAAAAGTACTCTTCTAAAGGAACTGTTAGGGCTTGGGGATGTGGCTCCAGTGCAGAGTGCACGAGCCCCCCCCCCCCCCCAGTACCCTAAGAGAAAAGGCCTTGGTAATGAACCTGCTACCCGGTACTTGGTATCATAACGCAGCTTGGAACACTGCCGCTGTTTCTGGCACGAGTCTGTTTCTGTTTTCCCTGTTGTCTTGATGGTGCCCTGCCTCGTGGTTTAAGCAGCAGCCTGGTGTCGGTGGCGTAGTCAGAGGCTGTGGTTCTCGCAGAAGGGTTGGAGATGGACACAGGGGAGAGGGAAACTTAAGAAAGGACGAGGGCAGATTTCCCTGAATCGGCTTTATAAACCACTACACGACAGGTTGCTTTGTTAGAGGATTTCATTCGTTTGTGCCTGGGTTTTGAGCTCAGAGCCTCCTATTTGGTGGTGCTGAGGTCTGGGACTTGTTAGGCAGGTGCTCTACCGCTTGCGCCCCCTTTTGCCTCCGTCTCGCTTTATGCCCGGGCCAGCCTGGGCTGGAGTCTCCCGACGGCGCCTCCCCATAGCGGGATCCACAGGTGCGCACCACCACGCCCTACCCTTGATTGAGATGGAGTCTTAGGAACTTCTTTTGCCTAAGCTGGCCTTGAACCGCCGTCCTATGATGTCAACCTCCCAAATGGGTAGGACTACAAGTTGAGCCACCATGCCTGGATCATTAAATTTAAAAAAAAAAAAGTCTCTTTTTTCAGTGCCTGTCCTGGGGCTTGAACTCAGGGATTAGGTGCCGTCCCTGAGCTCTTTATCACTCTACCACTTGAGCCACAGCTCCATTTCCAGCTTTGGAAAGAAGAGTCTCACGGACTTTTCTGCCCGGGCTGACTTTGAATCTTGATCCTTAGATCTGGGCTTCCTGAGTAGCGAGGATGACAGGCGTGAGCCACCGGCACCCGGCTAATGTAAATTCTTAAGAGCGTATGGACTCTCCTTCTGTTCCAGTCACCCTGAACATCAACCGCAAGGTCTCCCTGCTGGCTGTCCTAAGTGGCTCCCTGCTGGAGAGCGCCATGGTCTACTTCTTCCAGAGGCTGGAGTGGGACGTCAGCACTGACTGTGCCATCTACAAGTCTCAGGACCTCTGAGGTACGGGGCCCCTGCACCCCAACACCCTAGACCCACCGTACCGCGGTGTGCAGCACCTCGCCTGGCCCACCCGCATGTCTCCCGAGCTGCACACATCGGTCCGAGTTCTTGAGTTCCGTTTATCATAGCACCAATCCCTGGGACTGCTTCCGGGTCTTATCCTCACGGCCAGACACCTCCACCCCAGCTGTTCCTGCTGTGGGGGGAATCTCACCGCCTACACTCCACTGGCAGCGCCTGCCGCCCTTCCCAGCCGCCCTCCTCTCTCCAGCACCTCTGTCCCACCTGCAGCATTTCTATGCTTCTGGCCTGTTCTCCTCCCCACCACACCTGAGCCTGGCAGCGGCCGAGACTCACCGCGTCCGGCCCTGTCCTTCCTGCCTCACTATCTATGCCTCGTGCTGTCTGGACGTGCCCCATGGCTGCTTCCAGAGACCTGACCACAAAGGGCTGCCCGGGGCGGGGGGCGGGGGGGGCGGGGTGGGGGGGCCTTCCCACAGGGCCCGGCCCCTTTCCCTGAGCTCTTGCTTCACTTAGAACTTGCTAGCTCTTCCCTGTTGTTCTTTCCTCGGCTGCTCGTGACCGTGGGTTCCCCTCCTTGTGAGGAAGCAGGGTCCTGGGAGTGAGGGGCACCAAGAAGGACAGGACAGGCCTTCATCCGGGACCCACGCAGGGAGGGGAAGCGAGCGGCCCTTCTCCTCTGAGTTACTGCACCGCCTGAACAGACCTGCTCTCAACCTGCACAAGCCCCCTCCCCTCCATGCACCATGCAGCACCTCCTGCGCTCTGCTGCCCCAGCCCCCTCGCCCTTCCTGGGACTTCAGAGATGCTGTTGCTTTCACAGCGGTTCTCCCTGCACGCGCATGCACACGCGCACACGCACGCGCACACGCGCAGAGCTTTATTCTGCACCAGGCTGAGCCTACTTCATCTGCTTCTTCACTGCTTCCCTCTTGGTAAGACACGCACCCCTGCACTCAGCTTTCCCGGGTGCCGGAGCCCATCTCCCGGGTGCACCCCCCAGCCCCGCTCAGGTGATTGCCGCCTCCGGGATGCCGGTGCCTGCGGGCACCTTTAGCAGCCGTCTCCCCCTGCTTAGGTGGCATTCCTCAGCCTTGCCAGGGCTGGCATTTCTCCTGCTTTTCCTAAGCCTGGCTGGCTGGCAGGTGTCATTGAAAGTTAGGAGAAGAAGCTCACCTACTTAGCCGCCACGTGAGAGCAACGTCCTGTGTCCTGCCGTCTCACGCGTTGTGTTTGCATGTGTGTCACTGAACTCCACCATGCTTAGTCCCCGTGTCTGTCTGCGGCAGCCCGACGACGCCCTGCTGCCCGCGGCATCCTGCGTGGGGGCAGCAGCGCGCACCCCTGGCCGCCTCGTCATCACGGACGGGCCTCGGCACTGCGTGAGACGTCACCGGCTGCACCCGGAGAGGAGGCGTCACCAGCACCAGGCCCCTCGCGTCTGAGGTGAAGCTGAGGCCCCTTCTGGCGGTGTGAAGAGAACCCGGCTCCCCCTCTGCCCCCGCAGCACCAGCACTTACAGAGACAGTGCCCCTGGGGAATCCTTTAAACTCAAAGTTCTCAAATATTTTGTGTTCTTACAACAGTGGAAACATTTTTCTCAATAAAGTCTTTCAAAAGAAACTAAGATTTGGTAAATTGTTTAACTCAGTAACTAATTTGCAAAACAAAAGCGCTAACTTGTACATGGGGTGAATTACATCTCAGAAAGGCCTTAAAAAAAAATAGATGTGATGACAATAGCCCCATCCATTTGTTTGGGGGTTTTGTTTTTGTTTTGTTTGTTCAGTCCTGGGGCTCAAAGTCAGGGCCTAGGTACTGTCCCTGAGTTTTTCTGATCCAAAGCTAGCACTCTACCACTTGAGCCACAGCTCCATTTCTGGCTTTCTGGCAGTTCATTGGAATCGCCTGGACTTTCCTACTCAGGCTGGCTTTGAACCATGATCCTTAGATCTCAGCCTCCTGAGTAGCGAGGATGACAGGCGTGAGCCCCCGGCACCCGGCTTGTTTATTGTTTTTGAGAAGGCGTCTGCTACACTGCCTAGGCCAATCCTGGCCTTCGTCCCCAGTGACACCACAGTCTCCTCATAAAGAGAGACTCTGCCACGAACATCACCGAGGAAAGGCTGCCGGCATGGCCGGGGCTGTGGGGACGCGTGGCGGGGTCCCCGGCCAGCACCCTCTCTGCGGCTGACACTGACCTTGCCAAGGTCAGAGCCTGCCCTGTGGACTCGGTGCCAAACTGAAGATTTATGGATGACCCACAAATGAGGATCTGAGCCCCTGAGTGGCCCTTGGCAGAAAAGGGTCTGCACCCCACTTGAAAGCTGAAGACTCTGAATGAATGACACACACAGTAACAGCAGAGCACGTTTATCCTCGTGTTGACTACAAAGTGGAGTTTGTAAGGCATGTTAATAAATACATTAAGGCTTGTGGTGAGCACTGGGGGGCAGGGGGGAGCAGCTGTGTGGCACAACTGGTTCACATCGGTCTTTAAGGACAAAGCACTGACACCCCAGTCCAGCCCCCGCCCCCAGCCTCATGGACTACGAGGGACTCAACTGGGGAAGGCAGAGTGGCAGAAACGCCTGCCTGAGCGGAACCCTCTCAGCAGGTCACCTGGATAATTAACGATGCAGCTTGCAAGTGAATAAAGCTGAACAACAGATCTAAAAGCTCATTAAGTATAATACCAGCACGCTGGGGAGGCAGCAGCTGGCGGTTCTCAGGCCGCACACACCGGAAGCAGGAACCCCGAACCCGAGCTTACAAAGGACCCGCTCACAGCCTCCCGTGCAAATGCCGGGGAAGGCCTCCCGCCAAGCCCACGGCAGAGCCTGACGCAAGGTGAGCACCCTGAGGTCTCCCCGCGTGCACACGCACACGTAAATCCTGCGCCCTGCACCCAGGGCCGTCCACCACAGAGGGGCAGCCGCGCTTTCCTGTGAGAGGGAAGTGGAGCGAGTCTGTCAGTCCTAGAGGGACTCCAGACCCCAGTCACTGAAGGAGAGAGGGGCCATGGGCAGGTCCCCGGGGGGGCCTCGGCGCCCGTCTTCCTGGAGGGATCTCGGCACCTGGAAGTCCTCCTCGTCGTCGAAGAAGCCGTTCTCCAGCACGTAGGCACAGTCCGGGCTGGCGGCCGCCTGGCACGCTCCCTTGTACTCCTGAATCGACTCGTAGAGGCTGTAGAGTTGGCAGAGCAAGGACATGTCTAGCTGGCGGAGGCCAACCTAGAGGGAAGGGTGGGGAGGACAGACAGCGTCAGCCCCGGACCTTGTAAGGCTCGCCAGAAAGAAAACCCGCCACGTGGTTCAGGCAGAAAGGAGTTTATTGGGGGAAACTGCCAGGCCACACAAGATGGAGGCGTAGGGAGACAGAGGGGAAGGAAGAAGGGAAAAAGGGCAAGAGAGTAAGAAAAGGAAAGAGTGGGGCCTGTGTTGAGCCGGATTATATAGGGACGGGTGGGAGATATGGCCAGGTGGATTGGATGTGACCTCAGAGGAGGAGGAGGTAACTGCCTCCAGAGGTGCCGGCTACCTAGGTAACTCAGGTACTGGGCACTGACTTAAACAGGTGGGGGCATCTGCACGGGGCCCTCCCGGGGGTCCACCAAGGAGGTCCCAGGCGTGGAAACCCGGGGAGCCCTCAGCGGGCACCGGGAGGGGGCACCGGGCGGCTGAAGCCGGCACGACGCCGCTGGGCCTGCAGAGTGGTGAAGATGAGCAGGCCCTGGGCGAGTGACCCTCTCTCTGGAGGGATAAAGGAGCCCAGCCGTCACTCAAGATGCCTGCCTGGGTGCCAGGGCGCAGGGCGTGTTCAGTCTCCACCCTGCCAGCCTGGCTGCGTGCCCGTGAGGCAGCTGCCCGGGTCCTGTGGAGAGCAAGCATCATGCCTGTGGTCACGACTTCCTTCCTGCCGAGCCGGAGGCAGGCTCTCAGGGGCCCCGGTGCCACGCACACCTGCTCCCCCCAGCGCCACCGGGCTTCCTCCGCAGCGGCCTCCCCCCGGGCGGGCCGGAGGAAAACCCACCGGCAGCACCTCCCCACGCGCGGAGACGCGAACAGCACTGGAGCCGGATGCTTCTACCCAGACCCCAGCAAGGAGACCTTCCAATCCCGGCCCGAGCGCACGTCACGAGGCCACAGTCTCCCAGCCCCCCAGGCAGAGCCGAGGTGCCAGCGTGGACGCAGATGAGTGTCAGTCTTTTCTAACCACCCTGCAGATGCCTGGAGATACGTGTCACGCCACGCCCCGTGTCCTAAAAACCAGCTCTTCAAGCTCAGCGTGATGGAACACACCTGCAGTCGTAGCAGGGTTGGGAGGCTGAGGCAGGAGGATCATGAGTTCAAAGCCAGCCCGGGCTGAGACCCTGTCTCTGACAAGAAGAACAAAGTGGAAGGAAAGCGGCTCCCCTCCTGCGAGGTGACCATCCCTGTCCCTGGTCACGGTAGAGGGCTCTGTGCGCTCACCGCCCGCGCCTCTCCCCCGCTCTTGCTCCTCTGCCCCGGGACGCTCCAGAGTCAGATTGGAACACGGCGCTCAGTGAGCCGCGGCCTCTGACTCATGGGCTACCTGACCGAGGTCACACGGGAATCTCATCAGAGCCCGAGCACACTTGACCCAGCGGGGCCGGGGACGCCAGGACTCTACTTCCCACGGCGGGAAGATGCTGGGCACCTGGGTCGCAGGACCCCTGCCAGGCCTCAGCAGCTCCACCCCCGCCCGCCCCCACCCCCAGCCACCGACGACGCCGGCCTTCCGCACCAGTGACTCACAGCTGCCAGTCATGGGTGGGACACTGGCCTAGAAAGCAAGGTCTGCCTCTCCTGGAGACAGCACGGGCCCACACACACTCACCGCACAGCCAAACACGTGCCCAGGGCTCCGCCAGACCTCACAGGACCCACACCCGTGTGCGCCCGGCTCCTCAACGCCACCCCGCTCGGCTCAGGCACCTCCTCTGACGCGGCGGAAAGCCTCAGGGCTGGCGAGGGAGGCCGTGTGGTCTGCGCCCGGACCTCCTGCCCAGACGCCCGTCCTCCCCAGGGCATTCGTCCACTCACTGTCCAGGGCAGCGCCGTCACCGCAGGCCCCACCCGCCTCCGCCGGCGCTGTGACGGGAAGATGGGCCCCTGCAGGAGAAAGGGAATCTACCTGGAAAGCTGCAAGCGGGAGAGGGGCCCAGGGGCCCACACGAGGCGGGCCAGCAGGGGCTGTGCCAGTCAGGGCCTGGCGACGGACACACCCAGGAAGGAGCGGGGCTAGACGGGCGGCCCTGTGTGTCCCTGCACCCCGCGGTTTCCTGGTAGAAAGTGTCATCAGATCGTGAATGGAGCACCAATGGCTGACGCCTGTATTTCCAGGCCTCGGGAGGCTGAGATCTGGAGGGCCGCAGTGGAAGGCCAACGTGGGCAGAAAAGTCCATGAGGCTCAATCTAAAAAGTAAAGAGCTCAAAGCCCATTTGGAGGCATGGCTCTGTGGCAGCGGGCTAGCCGAGCAAGCAAGCAAGCCAAGGAAGCGCTCGAGGCCCCGAGATCAACATCTACCCCAGAACAGACACAAAACCCACCCAACTTCTACCCAAGAGAAGCAAGAAGGCAGGCCAGGCTTCCTCCCCTGGGCCGGATGCAGCTGGAGGCACGGGAAGCCGGCCTCCCCACCCCGCAGGGACATCCACAGGCCCTGGGGAACCGCTCGTGAGCTGCCTGAGTCGCGTCACCCGGTCTGGCTCTGCAGGCCCTGCTGTGCCTCTGCCGGGCTGCGATGCGGTAGAGAGACCAGTAACTGGATACGACAGCCGCCACTCCTGAGCTCGGACCTTACCACCTCTCCACCCAGGGAGCCGCGGCTTCCCACGCGTCCCCACGCGTCCCCACGGACAAGGATGCTCTCCTCACAGCATCCCAGAAACACCAAGCTCTCCGGAAAACACCGTGGGAACATTCACACGCTGAATGGCAGCTGATGTCCTTCCTTTTCTGCTCAGGCTTCCGGCTTCCTTCCTGGCCATTCCTTCCTCTTCCTCCTGCCACCCCCGCCCCCCCCCCCCCGCCGCTGCCAGGGGGCTCAGGTTACACACACACACACGCACGCACGCACGCACGCACGCCTGCTTCCCTGCACGTGGAAAGCTTCACAGCAGCCTCCAAGGCAGGAGTATTCCGGACATGGGGGGTCGGGTCACTCAGGTCCCAGAATGCCTCCGGAAGGTTGCACAGGGAGAGTTCCTTCCTAACGTGTGAAAGCACACGGGAAACACTGCCACCAGGAGACAAAGCTTAGGTGATCAGAGGAAGCTTTACAAGGAAATGCTTGCGGACTTGAAGCCAAGCATGAAGACATTCTTTAGAAACAAACGCCTGAGTTTAAAAGCAAGATTGTTTCACATACAAAACCAAACATAAAAGTTGAGATGATTCAGTAGTATGTTTAAGAGATGGAAAGAGCAACTTCTTCCCAAATACAGCAGAGCTAAAGTAAGCGAAGCACATGAGGAAATCCCCACGCAGCAAGGGACCCACTCACACGCGTGCACACACACGCGTGCACACACACGGGCAAGCTTTTCAGTGGAAGACAGACGTCTGTGAGAACTTTCTGGAAAGCAGGGCTGTGGGGAGGCGGCGGGGGGGAGCACGCCCAGTGCTGGGCTCCTCGGGGTGACCAGGGCTCTGACTCCGTGGAGATGAGGCCGCTGGGCCGCAGGCGGACACTTCCGGCCAGGGCCACTGAGGCAGAGCAAGGCCCCGCGGTGCCCGCCTGCGCGGCCTGGAGCCCCCACGGGCAGGAGCGCTGGCCGTGCTTGCGGGCTCTGCGTGTGTTGCTCACTGCACAGCCTAGGCGGATGGACGCCCCTCCTGATACACTGTATACACTGCTGTTCTGAAAGGGGGATGTGGGGTGAGTATTAGAAAAGCATGTTACATAATGTGTGTAAAAGCAACCTAAAGGCTGGGAATGTGGCCTAGTGGTGGAGTGCCCGCCGCATATACATGAGGCCCTGGGTTCGATTCCCCAGCACCACATAGATAGAAAACGGCCAGAAGTGGCGCTGTGGCTCAGAGTGCTAGCCTTGAGCAAAAAGAAGCCAGCGACAGTGCTCAGGCCCTGAGTTCAAGCCCCAGGACTGGAAAAAAAAAAAAACCATAAAGAAGTCTACCAGAGGGAGAAGGATTAAATAATGTGGATGAAATGGATTTGATCCAGGTATTGTATGCATGTTGTAAATACCACAGTGAAACCCCTTTGCAGTTATTTTATGCTAAAAATATTTTTTTTAATAGCCAGGTGCTAATGGCTCATGCCTGTAATCCTAGCTTCTCAGGAGCCTGAGATCTGAGGATGGCAGTTCAAAGCCAGCCTAGGCAGGAAAGCCCATGAGACTCTTATCTCCAATAAACCACGGAGAAAGAGCCGGAAGTGGCGCTTTGTCTCAAAGTGGTAGAGCACAAGCCTTGAGCAAAAGAGCTCAGGGAGGTTCCCAAGCCTTGAGTCCAAGCCCCACCCACGACAAAAAACAAATAAAAAACAAATAATGAGCAAGCATAGGCCGATGGCTGGTTAAGTCCATTCCAGAGAGCCGGGAAAATCTAATCAAACCATGCGCTTGTGTCCACAGGATGGCAGTGTAAGGGGGGGAGGGGGGGCTGGGTGACAGGGAGGGGTCCTGCGGGCCGTAATGACAGGACTCCAGCCTGCAGTGCTGATGTCACAGCTGTGGCCCTCGTGACACCCCTGCCAGCTCCACAGAGGTGGGAGACTGGCCCCAGGGCCTGGCTGACATGTAAGGCTCTCGGCCTCCCTGGGGCTGAGAGGCCCCGGGCAGGTCAGCTCCACTGCCTCCGCCCACCAGGCTCCCACCAGACTTCCGCTAGACTCAGAAGGTGAACCAGGCTACGCCCACCCAGCCCACACTTCCCCGTCAGCGTCTTGAAGTGTATTTCCTGCTACCTAGCGCCGCCGAGGGCACCCACAATGCCACGGGACTCGTCTGCAGCTTGATTCCCACTAGGAAGACTCCAGATCCTCCTGAAGCCACTGACATCAGTACAAACCAAGTGCACTTCCTCTTGCTCTGCCACACACACAGAAGAAAAGGCACAGACCACTTGAAATGGCCCTGCAGTCGGGGGCTGGTGGCTCACACCTACCCCAGAGGCTGAGATCTGACCACTGAGGTTTGAAGCCAGTCCAAGCAGAAAAGCCTGCCAGACCCCAACTCGAATGAACTACCAAAATGCCAGACCGGAGGTGTGCCTCAAGTGCTAGAGTGCCAGCGGCAAACAAAAAGCTGAGCAAGAACTCAAAAGTCCCGAGTTCAAGCCTTGGTATAGGCACAAAAACGAAAGAAAGGAAGAGGAAGAGCAAAAGAAGGAAGGAGGGAGGGAGGAGGGAGGAAAGGAAGGGGAGATGAGAGAGAGAGAGACAGAGAGAGACCGAGAGAGAGACAGAGAGAAAGAGGGCCAGGCCTGGCAGCTCATGCCTATCATCCCAGTTACTCAGGGGGCTGATATCGGAGGATCATGGTTCAAAGTCAGTCCAGGCAGAAAAGTCTGTGAGACTCTTATCTCTAATAACACTCAGAAAAAGCCAGAAGTGGCACTGGCTCAAGTGGTAATGCACTAGCCTTTAGCCCAAGGAAGTTCATGGACAGAGGCCAGGCCTGAGTTCAAACAGCCTATGATTGTAGGAATTCTGTAATCATTGGCTGCTAGTTAGTAGCCTTCAAAAGTTCTGCTCTTAGGAACCTTTTATGATCTTAAAAATTACTGAATGTAGCCAGGTGCCGTGGCTCACACCTGTAATCCTAGCTATTCAGGAGGCTGAGAGCTGAGGATTGCATTCAAAGTCAGCCCAGACAGGAAAGTCTGTGAGACTCTTATCTCCAAGTAACCAGTTAACAGCCAGAAAACCAGAAGTGGTGGTGTGGCTGAAGTGGTAGAGCCCTAGCTGTGAGCTGAAGAGCTCAGGGACAGTGCCCAGGCCGAGTTCAAGCCCCACGAAGAACAACAACAACAAACTAAGACACTTTAACCCATCAAAAAATAACAATCCCATTACACATTAACATAAAAGGCCTTTTATGAACAATAACATTTTGGAAATCTTTTTCATCATTGTGACACATTTTGGTAGAAATGAGTGGAGGAAACAGGGTTTTGCATTTGTACAACTGGAGAGAAAGGTGGGTTTTAATGTCGTTTCAGACAGTGACACAGGTCGCCCACACTGTTTAGTTTACACTTGGAGCTCTACCAATCAACTTGGCCCACAGTCACACTGAGAGCACCGGCTTGGCTTTGTCTCTGTTTGCTGACAGGGCCTTGCCATGTCGCCCCGGCTGGCCTCAAATTTGAGATCCTTCTGTCTCCACCCCTGAAATGCTTAAATTACAGGCAGGAGCCACTGTAGCCAGCCCAGGCTTGCACTTTGAATGGATCTCTTTAAATCAAGCATTAATTACATGAAAAATGTGGGGAACGGGTTCCACGAACGGTGAGGATCTCCTGAGTGCCCGCCGGCTGTTTCCCTGCATAATGACAGGAATCACAGCTGTCGATGCGCGGCACGGCTGCCCGGTTAGCACATCCCCCTCCCCCCCTCCCGGGCTGGGTCTAAAGGCTCCACCCACCCCACGCTTCCACTGGGCAGCAACGCGCCCCACAAACGCATCGGGCAATGGGAGCCGGAGGGGCGTGGGCTCCAGTGAGACGCCGACGACTGCTCCGAGAAGATGAGGATAATGGAGACACCGGAGGAGACGCCCTAGGCAGGAAAAACAGCCACGTTTCCCACCACCGTGAGGCCCTGGTGACGAGGAGGAAGCGACATGGCGCGTCCCAGCTGCCGTGAGCCCCCACACCAGGGCGGCCGTGCCGCCAGCAGAGGCTCCAACCCCACTGCCAAACTCTCCGGGGCACCC
Organism: Perognathus longimembris pacificus; assembly: GCF_023159225.1. Lineage (NCBI taxonomy): Eukaryota > Metazoa > Chordata > Mammalia > Rodentia > Heteromyidae > Perognathus > Perognathus longimembris. The sequence continues at coordinate 868,672 of NC_063178.1, forward strand.
CAGCCCACAAAACATGCGCCCCATACTCCAATGCTCCCTTGCCACTTACTAAAGCACCATTCAAGAGTATTCACGGAAATACCACAGGGCCAGGTGCTCCGAAGCTGCCCAGAATGCTGCGTGACCCCCCCCCCCCACCTCGAGGTCTCTGCTGACCTGCGGGCGGGCGTACACCTGCGTCTGTAAGGGGGTTGGTTACACCCCTGCCACTTCTTGCGTGTTCGACCCCTCTTTCTAAGTACAGGTGAGGGTGTGCGTGGCAGGTGTTTGCTTTGTGCCGCACGTCTGTTTAACTGACTGGAGGTAAACAGGGAGAGCTCCGCTCAACCACCTGGATCAGCCCAGCGGGCCGCCCCGGCCCACACCAGGTGCCCTCTTGTGCTTCCTCCTCCATCCACCCCTCGCCTGCCCTGCCCGCCCACTCCAGCCTGGGACGGTCTGACCGCCCCAGAAAGCACCCTCAGCCAGGGAGCCCCAATCAGGAGACAAAGGTCGACCCCTCGGCCCAGGGTCCATCCACCCCCATCAGCGCGGTCCCTGCCCCCCAACGAGGGATGCAGGGTACACACGCCTGCGAGACCCAGCCACTGCACCATGGCTCTCAGAGCCAAGGAAGGAAGCAAACGGTCATAAAAACAGAAGGTGCGGCATGCTTCGTGCTCCTGGTGCCCCAGAGGGCAGATGCTGGGACATTCTGTCTTCCGTGTACAGAGGGCGTGTGTGGACCCCTATGCCGAGCGTCTGTGCAGACCTGCCAGGGAGAAAGAAGCAAGCGCCCCGGAGCGTGCGGGCGGGAAGCCGGGCTCTGGGCGGGAGGCGCTGGCCGGGAACCGAGTCTGACTGGGCAGCCTCGGGGCTGCTTCCTGGGCCTGCGGGGGAAACGGCGTTGTCCTAGGAGCCTGGCATTCCCGTGGGTTCACGTTGTCTTTCCTTACCCAGAGCTCCCGGAAAAGGTCGCCTGTCCATCCCCCGCTGCCCTTCTGCTCCTGGCCCTGCGGAGCTACAGCGAGAAGAAGCCCAGAGGAGGGGCGGGTGGAAACACCTGGCCCGGGCTCCTCTGAGGTCTGCCAGTGAAAAGGTGGTCAGCGTGCCAACGACGGATGCCTGCCTTCGCCTGGCAACACACGGTGCCTTTCACCGAGGGGGCGCAGAGAGACCCTGAGAAAATGCAGCCCTGCCCGGCCACCGTTAGCTGGTGCCGGCTGGCCAAGCTACCGGACCCGGCGTCCTTCCCCTGGAACTGAGAAGTGTGTGGAAACTGAGTCTGGACCTGATGGCGGGGCAGCTCCAGCAGGGGAACCCCGAGTCGGCAGGGGAAGGAGCCTCCGGACTCAGGCCGCCGTCTCCCAATGCGCCCGGCGCTTTCCCAAGCCCCTCCTCCGGCAGAGAGCTGGTGCTGATGGCACTTCTGCCACCCATGGGGTCTTCAGCCATGGAAACTGAGAACTGTGTGGGGCAGAGCACGGTGGGCAGCGCAGGGGCTGCCCTCGACTCACCCAGCTCTGAACAAGCAGGCGGTTCCCATCTGCCCTCCGTCCGCCCGCCCTTCCCACCCGCAGCCGGCAGCTGCATAACTGACCCAGAAATGGAGTCACAAAGGCGTTCAGGAGGACTCTCTCAGTGACTGCTACCGACTTGCTCCTCAAGCTTCCTGGAGTCTCTCTGGAGCTTTCCAGATGGGATCTCCTGAGAGGCTGCTGGGACTCTCAGGGGCGCAGAACTTCGTAGATGTGGGGTTACCAGAGAGGAAGTTCTGAAACTCAGAATGGAGGCCCTAGCTGCACAGGGCGGTATGTGAAGGACAGGGCTGCGGCGCCCAGGGCTCCCGGCCTCTCCACCCTGCATGCCTGCCGCCCCGGGGCTGTGAGAACCCACTGACAGCACACTGCCATGAGAACCCACTCCCCATCGAGGCTCAAAGGGACACAAGTCACCACCACACAGTGGCGCCTGGGCTACCGTAGAAAAGGCCACAGGACGAGCCGACCGGGAAAGGTTTGCAACAAGTGCGGCCCGAAGGCACAGAGGAGCGTCCAGCGCAATCCTTGTGTGTGCATCGCAGGCATGCGCGTCTGTGCGTGCGTGTCTATGAGCACAGATGTCACAGGATCAAACTCCCGATCCGGCCGCCTCCGCGGCCTCTGCCTCTGGAGTCCTGGCACCAGACACACGTGCCACGCCTGGCAAAAGCACTTACATTTTGCCTATACGAGAGATATCCCAAAACTCGAGCACTGATCATCTCTCTGCGCTAAGACTAGGATACGTTTAGTGTGTGCCGGCACTGGGGCTTGAACTCAGGGCCTGAGCGCCGTCCCTGAGCTTTGTGCTCAAGGCTGCTTGCTGCTCTATCACTTGAGCCGCACCTCCACTTACACCTTTCTGTTTTTCTTTTGGAGGGAGGGTTCATTGGAGATAAGAGTCTCCTGGACTCTTCTGCTAGGGCTGGCTTTAAACCATGATCCTCAGATCTCAGCCTCCTGAGTAGCTAGCATGACAGACACGAGCCACCAGGGCCTGGCTGGCCATTTCCTTCTACTTTGACACACCTTCCATAAAAATAAAATAAAAAGCTTGAGCCACCTTTGAGGACTTTTTTATTTATCACTTTCCTGGGCTCCAATGTGTAACTGTGGATTTCTGTGGCTTTTCAGCCACTGCTTCCAAACCCTGGCTCCCACTGAACGCCCCCTCCCCTGGCTGCGGCAGGCGCCCGGGCCCGGCCCTCTGCGGGCTTCCCGGCCCTCCGATCACTCGCCAAGTCCCGCCGAGGAGGCCTCCCGGGGCCGGCCATCGCCACAGGCCAGCCCTGCTCTGCACCGGCCCGGAGCACGGGCTGCTCCTCCGGTACCTCGCGCCGGTCCCGGGCGGGAAGCCGGGCCCCCGGTCTCAGGCTTGACTTCCGATCGGGGTGCGGAGGGTCTGGTCGGGCGAAGCCCCCGCTTCCCACGGGGGTGACCCCGCTCCGGGTGAGCAGGGCTCCTAAGGGGCCGGCGCCAGTTCCTGCAACCCCCGGCGGCAGCTCTGGGAAGGGGCTGGCGGGGCAGGGGCGGCGGCCGTCTCCCCGGGCCGCGCAGGGGCGCGCTCCGTGCGCCCGGAGGGTCGGGGTCCGGCGCGTAATTAGAAGGCAGTGGCCGGACCTGCCTCACCCGGGACACCCGGCGCCACCGTGGGAAAGGGCAGCGGCCCTCGGCCACCACCGCAAAGCTCCGGACGGGCGCTGCGCTCACAGCCCCGGGCTCGGCCACCCAGGGCGGCCCTGCGCTCCAGAGGGGCCCCGGGCGCCCGCGCCCCGCGCGCCCCGCGTGGGATCCACGCCGGGCGAGACGCTCGGGAGCAACCCGCCCGCTCGCGGCCACCGGCCGAGTGGGAGCCCAGGGACGGCGGCTGGATGGCGCGCGGGGCCACGGGGGGGCGGGAGGGCTCCGGTCGAGCGCGCCCAAGTGACAGGATGCGGGCGGGCGGGGATGGTTTAAAGGACTCCGAACTCGGCTCTCAGGGGACAACGACGCCCCACGGACCGGCACCGGGGCCGGCGCCGGGCGCTGCGCCCGACCCAGGCCGCGGCCGCCGCCGCCCGCGCGCGAGCCCGCCCCGTCCCGCCCGCGCCCCCCGCGCCCCGCGCCGCCCGCCCCCCGGCGGCCCGAGGACCCCCGGCGACTCACCATCTCCTTGCGCAGCAGCGCCAGCGCGGCGTCCAGGTTCCGGGGCCGGGCGCGCGGCCCCGCCGCCCGCGCCCCGCCGCCCGCCGCCCCGCGGCTCAGCTCGTCCTGGATGCGCGACTTCTGCGCGTAGAGCCGCTCCAGGCGCCGCCAGCCGCCCGCCGCGCCGCCCGCCGCCGAGTGCAGCAGCCCGCTCAGGCTCCGGGGCAGCGGCGGCAGCCCGTCCACCCGCAGCCCCGGGGCCGCGCCCGCCGCCCCGGCCTCGCTCATCGCGCGGCGCCCGGCCACGCGCCCGCCGGCCGCCCGGCTCGCCCGAGCCCCGCCGGCCCCGCCCACTTCCCGCCCGCGCCGCCCCACCCGCGGGCCCGCCCGGCTCCCCGAGGCTCCGCCCCCAGACGCAGCCACGCCCCCGGAGGCGGCGCCTGGGGCCCCGAGGCCACGCCCCCGGCGGCCCCGACCCACCCGAGAGAGCCTCGAGTTCCCCGAGGCCACGCCCTCCGCCCCGGCCACGCCCCCTGCGAGAGCCTCGAGTTCCCCGAGGCCACGCCCTCCGCCCCGGACACGCCCACTGAGAGCCTCGAGTTCCCCGAGGCCACGCCCTCCTCCCTGGACACGCCCCCTGCGAGCGCCCCCGCTCCCCGAGGCCACGCCCTCCGCCCCGGCCACGCCCCCTCGCGGGACCCTGCGCGGCCTCAGCCCAGGCGCGACGTGAGGGGGGAGGACGGGGAGGGAGGAGGCCGGTGCCCGCGCTCTCCGCCGTCTCGGAAGGCCGCGTCCCCCGGTCGCGGGAAGCCCAGCCCGACGCGGGGGGCCGGGAGAACACCGGCTCCCCGGAGCCCCTCAGGTCCGGCGCGCGCGCGTGGGGACGGCGCCGCGAGGAGCGGAGCGGGCGGGAAAGCCGGCGGGCGCCCCCCTCCCCCCCCGTCCCCCGGGCTCGGGAGGAACGACCGCGACATGGCCAGGTGGCCTGAGGGCTCCAGGCGCCTCACCCCGCGCACCCTCCAGCTTGGGGGGGGCGTCTCCCCTACCCCCAAAGGCATGTGGGAGTGGGCAGGCCACGCGGAGAGATCTGAGGACGCCCGGCCCAGAGCGCCCCACTCCCTCCCCAGCCACCTCCCCACAGGTCAGCCTGAGAGGGGGGGGGGGGCACGGGGCACTTGGGGGCCTCCCCCTCTCCCGCCGTGCCTGGGCCATGGGAGGTTTGGTCATGTGATGGTGCAACAGGAAAAAAAAAAAAAGTGAGTCCAAGCGTCAAGGTACTAAAATCATCCGGTACTGAAGTCACAGGGTGGGTACTGGTGGAGGCAGAAGGCAGGAGGGTTAGGTAAGGACAGCCAGACAGCATGACATCCCTGGTGTCGCCCAGCCCCGGTGTGAAAGGCGGCCTCTGCCTTCTCTGTCTGAGGTGACATGTTGACATCCACACCAGCGAGTGACTTCACAAGCTGAATGGAACTTTCCACCGCATTCCTGCGGCCCTCCCTGGAACTAGGTGAATAAACCAGAAGCAATGATGCAACCCTGCACCTAATGTTTTGACACCCATGGGGAGTGTCCACGCTTGCTTTTCTATCTTGTTTGTTTATTTATCTTGCCGCACTGGGATCTGAACTGTATTGCCACAACGTGAGGCTGGGAGATGCAAGCGGGAGGCGTGGGGGGAGGGGGGGCTGTGTCTGGGGGTGCCTGATCCCCACTGCGTCCTTCCTGGTGTCCTGAAGGGGTGGGAGGCGCCAGGACCCTCCCCGAGCCTCTGGCTGGGGGGCTGAGTCCACTCACCAGGGTCTGCTCTCAACACTCAGTGCATGCCACCCAAGTGCCAAGCCTCCCCCCCCCCAGCCATTCCCAGGCCTGTCCCCTCCCCTAGACATTCTCTAAGGTCCTAAAGCCTTAGAGCTGGTTGGTCAACCATTGTTTTCCCTGGGTGTCGCAGCACATGCCTGTAACCTCAGTACTCAGGAAGCTGAGGCAGGAGGTTTGGGAGTTGAGGGCTAACCCAGACTGTAAAGCAAGACCTTGCTGAAGAAAAACACCACACACACACACACACACACACACACACGCACATGAATACGCATGCATACATATGCATGCACACACAATGGATTACTTTGTTTCCTCGCAATATCTAGCTTTAATCCCAAATCTTTTTTTTTTTTTTATCCCCCCAGTCCTGAGGCTTGAACTCAGGGCCTGGCACTGTCCCTGAACTTCTTTTGCTCAATGCTAGTGCTCTACTACTTGGGTCACAGCGCCACTTCTGACTCAAACCCAGGGTTTCATGCATGCTAGGCAAGCACTCTACCACGAAGCCGCATTCCCAGCCCCTCGGTCCCAAATCTTACAACTTCCTAACCATCTGTGCCCCAAATGCTGACCCCTAGGAAGGTCAGCAGACACATGTAAGCAGCAGCGATTCGCTCTCAGAGAAGGAAAGGGGTGGGGGTGGGGAATTGTTGCTCTGTCCCTCCGTGTGCCAGTTGTGCTTTCACATTGGACACCCGATAAAATAGAAAGGGGCTTTTTAATGATGTTGTTCTTAAATATGTTTCGTCGAATGAATCCATAAATATGTATTCGTAGGAGCCACAGTTAAGCTGAAAAGCCTTTTGGCTTGGGGGAGGGAGGGGGTGTAAAAAATGAACGTGCTCAATCCACACAGAAGTTAAAACGGTGAGCATGGGGGATTAAGTGCTGGTTTTCAGAAGAATTATCCTCAGAGATGTTTTCTTTCTTCCACCCTGAATGAGGGAGCGCTGAGAGAAAGAGTACAGCAAGCCGAACGTCATCCAGCTGGCCGGAGTCCAGCTGAAGCGGCCTCTCAAAGGCCCCCTTTATGCCCCACCGCGCTTGGAAACGCCCGTTCGGAGAAAAGCTTCCCAGACACTGGAAGCACGGAGCTGCCCTAGATGGCGTCGCTCGCTGTGGAAAGGAACAGCCAGAAACCAGGACAGAATCCACTGAAGAGCAAGTGGAAGAAGACAGAAGCTCCTGGCAATCCGCACAAGGAGGTGACGGGGCTGCAAGTAGAGCCGGGAGCAGTGGGCCGGCACAGCCACGCTGTGAACGCAAGCGGAGCTCCATTCAGCCCCACAAATGGGCCTGCCGGCGCTCCAGAGCAAATCCCGTGTGACACAGGGCAGTGCACGTCCACAAGTAGGTCACTGCCCTTCGAGCTGCCAGAGGACGGCCCAGTACCAGAGTGTAGCCAGCCAGCGTACACACGCACTCGGGGCAATTCAATTCTACTTGAAAGTCACCTTTAAGGCAAGGACACACGTGGTGACTGCAGAGTGGGCCATTCCTCGCGTATGTAGTATTTATTTATTTCCGTGGCCGTGGCGCCCCAGGGCAGGGGTGTGAGCTGACACACCCCCATTGGGGCCAGCAGCTAAAGACACAGGAAATGCACACACACCAGTCAGTGCCAGAGATGATGTATTTTCAATGCACCTTAATCCTCCAGACACTGACAGCCATCAGTTTGAGCCATAAGCTTAGCAATTTACTCATTTTATTAGGAAAACTGAAAGAGCCTAACATCCAAAGAATGCTTTCAAGCCTAGCCCGGTGGCTCACACCTGTCACCCTAGCCACTCAGGAGGCTGAGATCTGAGGATCATATTTCAAGACCAGCCTGGGCAGAAAAGTCCATGAGACTCGTATTTCCAGTTAACCAGTACAAAGCCAGAGTGGAGGTGTGGCTCAAGGGGTAAATTTCCAGCCTTGAGCACCCAGGGCCTGTGAGTTCAAGTCCCAGAACTGACAAAAAATAAACCAATAAGCAGATGTTCAAGGACTTTGACTTGTGCAATACTACATGCTTTCTTTTAAGAAATACATAACACTTCCAACTTTAAAAGTAGGTGTCTGAACTGTAACCCCTCTGTACATCAACTTTATAATAACAATACAAGTCTTCTTAAATAGATGTTTGTTTTTTAAGGCGAGGATGATACACAGAGGAGATAGGCAGCCTGTGATCACACCCAGCGCTCACTTTCCCATGCGGTATCGGCCCTGCCATCACACCGGGCTAAGCTGCCGGATACATGTTATTATCCCCCTGCCACCGCCGGGAGGTTACTGGCTGCCTCGGGACAATAGGCCTAATGACCGCGAAGCCAGACCCAGGTCCAGCACCCTGGCGGCAAAACCATCCGGGCCTGGGAGCCGCAGCTCCCAAGGAAGCCCCACAGAGGCCTCACCTGGCCTTCCCAGCGGGTGCGAAGAAGCCTGGAGCTCTGCCCCCCCACCCCCCCACCCCCCCCCACCTCCCCCACCGCAAACAGACACAACCACTTCAGGAAGCCCCACAGAGGCCTCACCTGGCCTTCCCAGCGGGTGCGAAGAAGCCTGGAGCTCTGCCCCACCCCACCCCCCCAACCCCCCCGCCCCCCACCCCCCACCCCCACCCCCCCACCCCTCATACCCCCCCACCGCAAACAGACAAGACCACTTCAGGAAGCCCCACAGAGGACTCACCTGGCCTTCCCAGCGGGTGCGAAGAAGCCTGGAGCTCTGCCCCACCCCACCACCCCACCCTCCCACCCCTCATACCCCCCCACCGCAAACAGACACGACCACTTCAGGAAGCCCCACAGAGGCCTCACTGGCCTTTAAAGAAGCCTGGAGCCCTGCCCCCCGCCCCCCCAAACAGACATGACCACTTCAGGAAGCCTTTCTAGAAAAGGAAGAGAAATACAATGAGTCCTCTCTCCCCAAGTCCAGCAGTGTTAGGGCTTTGCTCCATTCCAGGTGGGGTGCCTTCTAGGGGTGAGGAGGCCCTCATTTATGTGACACACACACGCACGCACGCACGCACGCACACACACCAAGCCAGGCCAGCGGAAGTGGTGTATGCCTGTAACCCTAGCGCCCAGGAGGAGCCAGGGTGGAGAGCAGCAGACGGGCCCCCAGCCCACCTCGAAGCAGCCTAGGAAACGTGCGCGGACAGAGCCTGCCAGAAAAGGAGCAAGGAGTCAGGAACTCCGTGGAGAGCCGGTCAGCGGCGGCTGGAGAGGGCTTTGGATCTTGTTCCCTTCAAAAAAGACGGTGGCACAGAGATGGAGGGACGGAGGGGGAACAAATGCAGCAGTGGTGCTTACGCGGCACTGTGCTGAACGTGAACTACACCACTTGTGGGTGGGCGTGGGAGGGCAAAACGGGAAGAGAGTGAGGGGCGGGAGACACTGTCCAAAACGAAGTGTGCACATTCTGGATGCCGGTGGCTCACACCTGAGATCCTAGCCGCTCGGAGGCTGAGAGCGGAGGACCGCGGTGTAAAGCCGGCCTGGGAAGGAAGAGCCAGTGAGACTCTCATTTCCAATTAACGTTCAGAAATAACCACAAGTAGAGCTGCGGCTCAAAACGGACAGCACCCAGGTCCTGAGTTCAAGCCCCACAATGGACAAAAAGAGCCCTGAGGTCTCATGGGCTGGGCTGTGTCACTGCAAGCGTGGTGGGGTGATGTCCCGGGGTGGCCCTGGGGTCTCACGGACTGGGCTGTGTCACTGCGGGCGTGGTGGGGTGATGTCCCGGGGTGGCCCTGGGGTCTCACGGGCTGGGCTGGGCTGTGTCACTGCAGGCGTGGTAGTGTCATGTTCCACGCCAGGCCCTGTCCGCACGCTGGCAGTGGTGTTTGTTCTGCTGTTCCTGGCCTGTCCACGGGGCAGGGGAGCGGCCTCCCATCCCTGGGGAGGTGCTGGGCTGGGCGGCCAGCGGAGGAGGAAGGGTCCTGGAGCAAGGCCAGCCCTCCGCCTGCCCTCCACAGACCGCGTGCTCTGGACCTCGCTTGGGAGCAGACTCCAGAGGCGCCCTGAGCTTTGGGGGAGTTGTTTGTGCCTTCCTGGCTTCCATGTTCCTTCCTCCTTCCTGCTCTTGATGGGCTTTTTAGGTCACCGCGAGCACAGGGCACGCCAGTGTTCAGCGGTGCCATCTGCTGGCAGAATTTCTCAGCACAAGGAGGAAGTCAGTATTTTTTTTCTCTTAAGTCCAAGATCTGCTGATCAGTGTTAATCTTATCTTTTTGTTTTTTTTTTTTTTTTTGGCCAGTCGTGGGCCTTGGACTCAGTGCCTGAGCACTGTCCCTGGCTTCTTCCCGCTCAAGGCTAGCACTCTGCCACTTGAGCCACAGCGCCGCTTCTGGCCGTTTTCTGTATATGTGGTGCTGGGGAATCGAACCTAGGGCCTTGTGTATCCAAGGCAGGCACTCTTGCCACTAGGCTATATCCCCAGCCCCTAATCTTATCTTTTAAAGTCCTCCTCGAGAGGCATCTGACCAAATATAAAACCAAGGCCTTGCTAGTTTGACAGATAAAAGTAACACTGTAATTTTTTTTTTTTTTTTTTTTTTTTTGGCCAGTCCTGGGCCTTGGACTCAGGGCCTGAGCACTGTCCCTGGCTTCTTCCCGCTCAAGGCTAGCACTCTGCCACTTGAGCCACAGCGCCGCTTCTGGCCGTTTTCTGTATATGTGGTGCTGGGGAATCGAACCTAGGGCCTCGTGTATCCGAGGCAGGCACTCTTGCCACTAGGCTATATCCCCAGCCCCTGTAATTTTTTTTTTTTTTGCCAGTCCTGGGGCTTGGACTCAGGGCCTGAGCACTGTCCCTGGCTTCTTTTTGCTCAAGGCTAGCACTCTGCCACCTGAGCCACAGCGCCGCTTCTGGCCATTTTCTGTATATGTGGTGCTAGGGAATCGAACCCAGGGCCTCATGTATACGAGGCAGGCACTCTTGTCACTAGGCCATATCCCCAGCCCAACACTGTAATTTATTTTGACCTTAAAGTTGTAAAAGACCAAGAAGATTAAGATTTCAAATTTTGTCTTAGACAAATATTTTTGAAACTTTATAATAAATATACTAACTCTTTACTGAGGGTATCTGTAACGTCTTTTCTTCCTTTTTTTTTTTTTTTTTTGTTGTTGATCATGGAGCTTGAACTCTGGGCCTGGGCGCTGTCCCTGAGCATTTTTCCTCAAGGCTAGTGCTCTACCACTTTGAGCCACAGTGCCACTCCTGGTTTTCTGGTACTTAATTGGAGATCAGAGTCTCACAGACTTTCCTGCCAGGGATGGCTTTGAACCATGAGCCTCAGATCTCAGCCTCCGGAGTAGCTAGGATTACATGCGTGAGCCACCCGTGCCTGGCACTGTTTTTTTTTCTTTTTCTTCAATCTTAGAAGCATCTGAATTAGGGTCAGGTTGAAACGCACCTTTTACAGAACCTAAAATCAAGATTTTTTCCCCCTCAAAACTAAGAAGCCGGGGGAATAAACGCAGCAAGGGTACTCACTAGACCCCGTGTTGAAAGTGAACTATACAACTTGTGGGCAGGGATGGGAGAAAAAGCCGGGAGAGAGCGAGGAGAGGGGTGACATTGTCCAAAAGAAAATGTGCTCTTCACCTGACTTAGGTAACTGTACTCCTCTGGATATCACCTTGATAATAACAATACATTTAAAAACAAACTAAGAAGTAGTATCCTGTGGAAGGGGAGGGGACTTGGGGAAGGCCAGGGCCCCCCGGGCTCGGGAGCGCGGGGTCCATCAGGACCACGGCGCGCGCTCTGCCCTTGCTTGCTGTGCGCCGTCTGGATACGCGCCTCTCTGTTTCTTCTCTCCGTGTTGATGCGGTTTAAAGACGCTATCGGTGACACGCGATGGCACTGTGCACGACGGTCTGTCTGGAAGCTGCAGCTGCAGCTCCAGCTGGGCAGCCAGGGCCCTGGGAGCGCCACGCCGGGCAGTGAGCGGAAGACTCTGCACCTCGGGGCCTTTCTGTGGTTCCGCTCTGCATAGCAAGTCCGTCCTGCCAGGGCTGCCTCACGCCGAGGAGGCCCGGAACACGCGGCCTGGATAGGGCAGGGGACTAGGAGGGCCCAGCTGTCCAAGTTCAAAGATCAGAGTCGGCTCGGGAGCCCCGCTGGACGCCTGGGCCAAGTCCAGGCGCTGTCTTTTGTGTTCCCGTCAGGAGGCCGAGTCTCAGCCATAAATAGAACATGGCAGCAGACAGAGCGGCTTTTTAATTAGGTCATCCTGGGTCTGTGAGATTCTTTCCTTTGATTCTTTGCCATTTTCACCCCAGACTCGGTCCCTACGTGATACTGACTCAAGGTGACAGAATGGCATGAGCCCCCTCAGACGCCGCCTCTTCTTCCTCCCTCTGCCCCTCTGGTTGTCTCTGTACAGTACTGTACAGTACTCTGTACTGTCTCCTCTTGGGTTCTTTTTAAAAATTATTATTATTAAATCACTCTATCTCTCCTGTCTCTTTCAGTATTTCTGTGCTAGTAATGGGGCTTGGCCTGGGAGCTGTCCTTAAACAGTTTTGCTCATTGCTAGAGCTCTACCACTTAGGCCATAGCTTCATTTCTAGCAGTGCAGTGGTTAATGGGTAGTAAGAGTCTTGTGGAGGGCTGGGAATGTGGCTTAGTGGTAGAGCGCTTGCCTAGTATGCATGAAGCCCTGGGCTCGATTCCTCAGTACCACATGAATAGAAAAATCCAGAAGTGGTGCTGTGGCTCAAGTGATAGAATGCTAGCCTTGAGCAAAATAAACTCAAGGACAGTGCCCAGGCCCTGAGTTCAAGGCCCAGAACTGAGGAGAGAGAGAGAGACAGAGAGAGAGAGACAGAGACAGAGACAGAGACAGACAGGGAGACAGAGACAGACAGAGAGAGAGAGAGAGTTGTGTGGACCTTCCCTGCCTAGTCTGGCTTTGAAGCAGGGCTTTACATCTCAGCCTCCTGATTGCTAGGCTTGCTGGGAAGATGCAATGACTGTGGTCAGCATGACGTGGGTCTCAGGGGGTGACGCCCAGATCCCACTCCAGAGCTGACCCCACGGGGCAGTGTGGCAGGTGCACGGCTCAGGTCTGCAGTCCGGGGCATCTGGGAGTCTTCAGACGTGTTGCTAACAGACCTAGGAGATGACTGGAAAACATCGCACTGGGTATCAGGGATATGATACACACGCAATGTTTGTCTGTTTGTAAACATGATTTAAACACGAGAAAGCAGGTCAAGAAGTGAGACTGGGACCCAGTCCAGATACACAGTTAAGTCAACGTGGCAGGAAGGATCCATGAAGGGTACCAGGCCCAGCCACCACAACAATGAAGCTGCTCATCCCCAGCCCTGGCTCCTGTGGTCTGCAGGGAGGGGGTCTCCGTCAAGGGCCCTCGGTCCCCCATCTCCCAAATTCCAGAACTTTCTGCTGCTTGCTTTGACGCTTAGGAAGGCAAGCGGAGCCCTTTGGGTTACTGAGGTGGGATTCACAGCCCCCTTCCCAGGGTCCTGTCTCCCCTCTGCCAGGGCGCTCTTTCTCACTTCCACCCTGCAGATGCTTCCCCTCATCGTCCTGTTCCGCTCCCACCCCACCACTCCTTTGGCTCAGACCTCCCCACTCCCCCGACCCATGCTCCATGCTTTATGTATGTGAGCTGTCTAGCAGGTGTCTAGCAGCAGTCTCACCAGGCTGGCCTGGCACCCCGCAGCCTATGCTAACACATGTAGGGAGAAAATAGCTACATCATGTGGCAACAGTGTATCCAGATTTCCATGACAGCTCCCAGTCGAATTTTATCCTTTTCAAAAACCACAACATTCTAAGTAGATAATTACATGAAAGATAATTACCGGAGTTATTAAAGAAAGACTTATGCAGACATTGTAGCCAACAGATCTGTAAGCCAGGCCCCTAAGAATTTCTGCCCCTCTTCTGGCCACCCCCCCTGCCTAGCCCAAGGACCCAGATGAAGACGGTTTGTGAGTCTCTTTATCTTAATACAGGATTCAGCTGGGCTCCCAAACCTATTCTAGTGTGGCACTGGTTTCCTGTTGAAGAGGATCCTGGCAGGAGATGACAAAGTCAAGGTTGTGGTGGAGCCAGGCGCCCGCGGTGGTCAGGGAGAGGAAGCAGGGAGCCCAGCCCAGAGGAGGAAACCGCCCATTCGAGTGAGTGGTGAGGGCAGAGCTGAAGATTGCGGGCAGAAAACAGCATCCAGAAAGGCAAAGGGCAACGCTGATCACGTCAAGCTCAGAGACCCACAGAGCAGGTGACAGGACGAGCCGATGCCTTTCAACACCCAGGCAGAAGAGACCACAGCTAAAGAAGGACTTGCTGGGAGAGATAAGCCAGCCCGCCCCATCTTCTGTCTGAACCCCTCTCCCAAGCAAGTGGGGGGGGAGCAGGCAGAGAGAGAGAGAGAGAGAGAGAGAGAGAGAGAGAGAGAGAGAGAGAGAGAGAGAGAGAGAGAGAGAGAGAGAGAATACTCTCCACTCATCCGAAGCCAGGGGTGCAATCCAGGAGCCCATGCTGCTCTCAGAATCATGAGGACCATGGTTCCTCTCTAGCTGCATTTCTGCTTTGTTCTTCATTCTCTGCTTTGTTTGCTCTTTTCTAGAACACAGCAGCCCCTTACCCTCGGCACGAGATCCTGGGCTCCAGGGAACAAAGGTTCTGACTGTGACTCTGGCACGCAGCTCATAGACATGGCCGTGGCCATCTCCTCCAGGTTCCAGGGAAGTTATTTCAGGCCCTAGGGTTCCCAGGATATGGCTTTCTAATTTCCTGAGAGCCCCCCACAGCCATAGAGCCAAACAGACAACAATAGCAAAACCCAGACTACAGAAAACACACCAGAGGCTTCCATTTAAATCTTGTTTTAGAAATTCTTACACTTGAGATTATGACATCTATTTTTACCTGATGGAGCCTTAAATCCCATTCTTTTCCAACCCCATCTTCAAAGGCTCTAAGGACAGTAGAAGTCAGCTGTTTTAAATCTAACTTGCTGTGCTAACGGCAATACATTATTTATCCGTGCTTTCTTTGGAGGAGAGGTAACATGAGCCTGCCTCTTGAGCATGTCTGGAACACTTCAGGGTGTTATCCACAGTGACTCTTCCAGAGACGGGTCTTTGCTCAGTAGTGGGGTGTGAAGTGCTCATTTCACACTCCCTCTCCAGGACATGACTGCAAGGAAGTGGCAGGGAGAGGAGAATTCTGGGACAACTGCAGTGTGGTGTTTTTTTTTTTTTTTTTTACACTCATTTGTAAGCATATGCACATCTTAAAATTGGGGATGGGGCCTACTTGCTAGGCATGGAGTATCAGATAAGGTAATATGAGAGGGAGAAACTCCACAGCACTGAAGTGTTACAGTGAAGATATTACCACTGCCACACACACTACCCAGCTCTTAGTTATATCCTAGGGACCTGGAAAATGGACAGGTCATCCAACGCTGGCATCAAATTTCTGTGTGTGCGCATGCGTGTGTGCACACAGACCTCAGCGCTGGGGATCGAACTCAGGACCTGAGCTCTATCCTTTAGCTGTTTTGCTTAAGGCTGGAGTTTTACCACTTAAGCCACAGCTCCACTTCCAGCTTTTTGGTGGTTAATTGAAGATTTTTATCCCACAGACTTTCCTGCCCAGGCTGGTTTTGAATGGAGTCCCCAGAACTCAGCCGCCTGAGTAGGCGTGAGCCACGGATGCCCTGCTGGTATCAAAGTTCTTTATGGAAGTAATTTCTTGGAGTTGGAAGCATGGCTCAGTTGGTAGAGCCACCAGCCAATGAGCAAAGGTGCCAGGCACTGAGTCCTGGTCTTGGACAAAGAAAGCAAGAAAGCAAGAAAGCAAGAAAGCAAGAAAGCAAGAAAGAAAGAAAGAAAGAAAGAAAGAAAGAAAGAAAGAAAGAAAGAAAGAAAGAAAAGAAAAGAAAGAAAAGAAAAGAGAGAGGAAGGAAAGAGAGGAAGGAAGGAAAGAGCGAAAGAAAGGAAGGAAGGAAGGAAAAATAATTTCTTAAATTGGGATATATCATTCTTCCAACAACACAGAGACTCTAGAATTAGAAATATTCAATAAGCTATATCTTTTTTCCCCCCCTTTTTTGGTTGTGGGGCTTGAACTGGGTCTGGGCGCTGTCCCGAGGGCTTCTGCTCAAGGCCAGCGCTCTACCGCTTGAGCCACAGTTCCACTTCTGGCTTTTTCTGCGTACTGGGGTACACAGTGGTACTGGGGTACACAGTGGTACTGGGGTACACAGTGGTACTGGGGAATCGAACCCCGGGCTTCATGCATGCAAGGCAAGCGCTCCACCGCTAAGCCACATTCCCAGCCCTAAAAAAAAATATTTTTAAGGAAAAGAGCAACCCACAGTAAACAGCGCCTATCTGGCTAAGCAGCGGGAGGCTGGGAATTCAAACTCTGTGTTTAAAATAAACAAACAAACAAATAAATAAATCGAGCCTGCTCGGGCCTCGGCCTCCCGCCGGGTAGAGGCCGGGCGAGGGGGCGGCGTCCGGCCCGGCGGGGAGGGGGGGGTGTCCGGGAGGTGGGGGCGAGCGCGCGGTCCGGGGTGGCGCGCGGCCGTCCCGCTGGGGCCCCTGCGGCGGCGGCCGGGTCCTGGGCTCCGCGCGGGGCGGGGCGGGCCGCGGCCTCCCCGGGCTGGGGTCCCCGGGCTGGGGTCCCCGGGCCGGCGGCGCCCCGAGCGCAGGCGCCGGCCTTTGTCTGCGATGCCGGGGCTCCGCTTCCCCCCGACCGCGGCTTCCCGCGCGGCTCCGGCTCTGCGCGGGGCCCGGGCCGCAGCCAGGCGCGGGGGGGGGGGGGGGGCGGGAGCCGCGCGGCGCGCACGCGGTGGAGCTGGACAGCGCCCATTCATAAAGGGAGAGCGGAGGGGGGGAGGGGGCAAGGGGAGGGAGGGAGGGTCCGCCCCGCGCCGCCCCCCGCCCCGCGCCGCCCCCCGCCCCGCGCCGCCCCGGACCTCACCCCCCCGCCCCGCCCCGCCCCCCCCGCCCCGCGCAGTCCCCCGCCCCGCCGCCCCGGACCTCACCACCCCCCGCCCCGCGCCGCCCCGCCCCGCCCCCCCCGCCCCGCGCAGTCCCCCGCCCCGCCGCCCCGGACCTCACCACCCCCCGCCCCCGCGCCGCCCCCCCCGCCCCGCGCAGTCCCCCGCCCCGCCGCCCCGGACCTCACCACCCCCCGCCCCGCGCCGCCCCCCCCCGCCCCGCGCAGTCCCCCGCCCCGCCGCCCCGGACCTCACCACCCCCCGCCCCGCGCCGCCCCCGCCCCGCCCCGCCCCTCACCTCCCGCCCCCCCCGCCCCGGGCCGCCTCGCCCGCTCCCAGGCCCGGCTTCCTGGGCCGCCCCGGCCGGCCGAGGCTCGGAGCGCTGGAGCTCGCCAGTCCCGGGAGCCGGGGCTGCAAACCCGCCGCGCCCTCGCCCGGACCGCGGGGCGGGGGCGCCGGGCCCCGGGGGCCGCGGGCGGGCGGACATTTTGTGCGGGGCCGCCGGCGCTCGGCGGTCAGGCGGGGGTCCCCGGCCCACCCCTCCGGCGGGCGTCCCGGAGCGCGGCGGCCTCGCGCTCCCCGGCGAAGGCGAAGCGGGGCGGGGCGGGGCCGCGGGGCGGCGCGCGGGAGGCGGCGGGGCGGGGCCGGCTCCCCATTCGCCGGGCGGCCGCCTCCCTCCGCCCGGACTCCGGGCTGGGAAATTACAACTCGGCGGCGCGGCCGGCGCGGGAGGCGGCGGGCAGGGGGGCCCCGACCCGGCAGCGGGAGGCGGCGGCCGGGGGAGCCCGGGCCGGGGGCGCTCGGTGCCCGCCCGCCGCGGCGGCTCGGCGCGGCCCAGGTCAGGGGAGCCGCGGGGGGGGGGCGGGGGGCGGGCTCGGGGCCTCGGCCGGGGAGGGGCGGGCGGCGGGCTCGGGGCCTCGGCCGGGGAGGGGCGGGCGGCGGGCTCGGGGCCTCGGCCGGGGAGGGGCGGGCGGCGGGCTCGGGGCCTCGGCCGGGGAGGGGCGGGCGGCGGGCTCGGGGCCTCGGGGACGCGGGAGGGGGGCGGAGGGCGGGCTCGCGGGGCCCGCGGTCCCCGGCGGCCGGCGGGCGCTGTCCGCCGCCCCGTGGTGCTGAACTAGGCCGGACCCCGCGGCCCGAGCGCGGGGCGGGGCGGGGCGGGCGCGGTTCCCGGGCGGCCGCCGCGCGGAGCCGAGCACGGAGTCCGACCTGGCCCTGGGCGGCCGGCCGCGGGCCCGGCGCCGGGAGGAGGCGCCCGGGGGCGCGGCCGCCGCCGCCGCGGTGGAGCCCGCACCCGGGGCGCCGCGCGGGCCCTCGGCCGCCCCGGGCCCCCGGCCCCCGGACGCGGCGGCCGCCGAAGCCCGGGCCTCCCGGGCGGGAGTCGAGGTCCCCTGGCCTCGGCCCCCGGGCGCGGGCGGGCGGAGGCCGCGGGCCGAGCGCGGGGCGGGCCCGCCGCCCGCGCCGGAGGCGGGCCCGGGGGAGGCCTCCGCGCGCCGCCCCGCGGGCGCCGACCCCGCCGGGCCCCCGGAGCGCGGCCCCGGGGCCGCCGGCCTCCCCGCGGGGCGCGGCGAGGCGATGGAGGAGGAGCTGAAGTGCCTGGTGTGCGGCTCCCTCTTCCGCGAGCCCATCATCCTGCCCTGCTCGCACAACGTCTGCCTGCCGTGCGCCCGCACCATCGCCGTGCAGACCCCGGACGGCGAGCAGCCCCTGCCCGCGCCGCCGCTGCCCCCGCGGGGCGCCGCCGCCGCCGCCGCGCCCCCTCCCGAGCCCGACCCCGCGGCGGGCGGCGGCGCGGGCGCGGGCGCGGACCACGCGGACAAGCTGAGCCTGCACAGCGAGGCCGACAGCGGCTACGGCTCCTACACGCCCAGCCTCAAGTCCCCCAACGGCGTCCGCGTGCTGCCCGCCGGGCCCGCGCCGCCCGGCTCCGCGGCGGCCCGCGGCCACGCCGGCTCCAGCTCCATCACCTGCCCGCAGTGCCACCGCAGCGCCTCCCTGGACCCGCGCGGCCTGCGCGGCTTCCCGCGCAACCGGCTGCTGGAGGCCATCGTGCAGCGCCACCTGCAGGGCCGCGCGGCGCCCGAGCCCGCGCCCGCCGCCTGCCAGCTGTGCGACCGCGCCCCGCCCGCGCCCGCCGCCGCGCTCTGCGAGCAGTGCGACGTGCTCTACTGCGCGGCCTGCCAGCTGCGCTGCCACCCGGCGCGCGGGCCCTTCGCCAAGCACCGCCTGCTCCCGCCGCCGCCGCCGCCGCCCGCCGCGCCGCCGCCCGCCGCCCCCGCCGCCGCCGCCGCCGCCCGCAAGCCGCCCGCCTGCCCCGAGCACGAGGCCGAGAGCTACAGCACCTACTGCGCCAGCTGCCGCGGCCCCGTGTGCGGCCTGTGCCTGGAGGAGGGCCGGCACGGCCAGCACGAGCTGAGGCCGCTGGGGGCCACGTGGAAGCAGCACAAGGTGCGCGCGGGGCGGGGCGGGGGGCGGGGCCCGGAGGGGCGGGGCGCGGGGAGGGGGCGGGGCGCGGGGCGGGGCCTGGCCTCGGAGAGCCAGCGGGGACCGCCCACGGGGCCACCTCGCCCGCCCATGGCCTCATCCAGCCTGCACACTGACCATCCCAGCACCCACTCACTGACTCACTCACCCACCCAGCACCCACTCACTGACTCACCCACCCCAGCACCCACTCACTGACTCACCCACCCACCCCAGCACCCACTCACTGACTCACTCACCCACCCCAGCACCCACTCACTGACTCACTCACCCACCCCAGCACCCACTCACTGACTCACTCACCCACCCACCCCAGCACCCACTCACTGACTCACTCACCCCAGCACCCACTCACTGACTCACCCACCCAGCACCCACTCACTGACTCACTCACCCCAGCACCCACTCACTGACTCACTCACCCCAGCACCCACTCACTGACTCACTCACCCCAGCACCCACTCACTGACTCACTCACTCACCCCAGCACCCACTCACTGACTCACTCACTCACCCCAGCACCCACTCACTGACTCACTCACCCACCCCAGCACCCACTCACTGACTCACTCACTCACCCAGCACCTACTCACTGACTCACCCACTCACCCCAGCACCCACTCACTGACTCACTCACCCCAGCACCCACTCACTGACTCACTCACTCACCCCAGCACCCACTCACTGACTCACCCACCCCAGCACCCACTCACTGACTCACTCACTCACCCCAGCACCCACTCACTGACTCACTCACCCCAGCACCCACTCACTGACTCACTCATTCACCCAGCACCCACTCACTGACTCACTCACTCACCCCAGCACCCACTCACTGACTCACTCACCCACCCCAGCACCCACTCACTGACTCACTCACCCCAGCACCCACTCACTGACTCACTCACTCACCCCAGCACCCACTCACTGACTCACTCACCCAGCACCCACTCACTGACTCACTCACCCACCCCAGCACCCACTCACTGACTCACTCACCCAGCACCCACTCACTGACTCACTCACTCACCCCAGCACCCACTCACTGACTCACTCACCCACCCAACACCCACTCACTGACTCACTCACCCCAGCACGCACTCACTGACTCACTCACCCACCCCAGCACCCACTCACTGACTCACTCACCCACCCCAGCACCCACTCACTGACTCACCCACTCACCCCAGCACCCACTCACTGACTCACCCACCCACCCCAGCACCCACTCACTGACTCACTCACCCACCCCAGCACCCACTCACTGACTCACTCACCCACCCCAGCACCCACTCACTGACTCACTCACCCACCCCAGCACCCACTCACTGACTCACTCACCCACCCCAGCACCCACTCACTGACTCACTCACCCACCCCAGCACCCACTCACTGACTCACTCACTCACCCCAGCACCCACTCACTGACTCACTCGCCCACCCCATCACCCACTCACTGACTCACTCACCCCAGCACCCACTCACTGACTCACTCACTCACCCCAGCACCCACTCACTGACTCACTCACCCACCCAGCACCCACTCACTGACTCACCCACCCCAGCACCCACTCACTGACTCACCCACCCACCCCAGCACCCACTCACTGACTCACTCACTCACCCCAGCACCCACTCACTGACTCACTCACCCACCCCAGCACCCACTCACTGACTCACTCACCCCAGCACCCACTCACTGACTCACTCACTCACCCCAGCACCCACTCACTCACTCACTCACTCACCCCAGCACCCACTCACTGACTCACCCACCCAACACCCACTCACTGACTCACTCACTCACTCCAGCACCCACTCACTGACTCACTCACCCACCCACCCCAGCACCCACTCACTGACTCACTCACCCACCCCAGCACCCACTCACTGACTCACTCACCCCAGCACCCACTCACTGACTCACTCACCCCAGCACCCACTCACTGACTCACCCACCCAACACCCACTCACTGACTCACTCACTCACCCCAGCACCCACTCACTGACTCACTCACTCACCCCAGCACCCACTCACTGACTCCCTCACCCACCCCAGCACCCACTCACTGACTCACTCACTCACCCCAGCACCCACTCACTGACTCACCCACCCAACACCCACTCACTGACTCACTCACTCACCCCAGCACCCACTCACTGACTCACTCACTCACCCCAGCACCCACTCACTGACTCCCTCACCCACCCCAGCACCCACTCACTGACTCACTCACTCACCCCAGCACCCACTCACTGACTCACTCACCCACCCCAGCACCCACTCACTGACTCACCCACTCACCCCAGCACCCACTCACTGACTCACTCACCCACCCCAGCACCCACTCACTGACTCACTCACCCACCCCAGCACCCACTCACTGACTCACTCGCCCCAGCACCCACTCACTGACTCACTCACCCACCCCAGCACCCACTCACTCACTCCCTCACCCCAGCACCCACTCACTGACTCACTCACCCCAGCACCCACTCACTGACTCACTCACCCCAGCACCCACTCACTGACTCACTCACCCAGCACCCACTCACTGACTCACTCACCCACACCAGCACCCACTCACTGACTCACTCACCCAGCACCCACTCACTGACTCACTCACCCACCCCAGCACCCACTCACTGACTCACTCACCCAGCACCCACTCACTGACTCACTCACCCACCCCAGCACCCACTCACTGACTCACTCACCCCAGCACCCACTCACTGACTCACTCACTCACCCCAGCACCCACTCACTGACTCACTCACTCACCCCAGCACCCACTCACTGACTCACTCACTCACCCCAGCACCCACTCACTGACTCACTCACCCCAGCACCCACTCACTGACTCACTCACCCACCCCAGCACCCACTCACTGACTCACTCACTCACCCCAGCACTCCTTCTTTGCAGCACTGGCTCTCTTGTTAACTCATTTCAGCACTCAGTCATCCTTGAGTCATTCCGGAAGTTAGTGGTTGGGGTACGTACTGAAGTCAGGGGTTCTGAGCTAGGAGCTGGGGATGGCCAGGACATGGGAGAATGACCTGCTCGATCCCTCAGCCCTGGGACCAGTTTGTTCAGCACCCAGCAGGAGGCAGGGCTCTCACTCCGCAGCCTCAGTGGCCCCTCCTCACTAAGTCAGGCAGCACATAATGGTGGCGCTCATTTCCCACCCTCTGCGGAAAAGAAAAAGTCACTTCCTAAAGTCCACCTGTCACCCCCTGGCGGAGGGAAATGGCCTGGAACCTGCTTGCAGGCGGGCAGCGGCTCTCAGCCCTCCTCCAAGGCATGCCCTACTTCCTGTCAGCTGCCTTGCAGGAGTCTCTACCCCACTGGGTCCTCACAGCCCCTGTCAGGACATGAGGCCTCACGGGATAAGCAGATAGGCGTGACCGTGTGTGTGTGGGGGGGAGGGTCCTGGAGGAAGGGAGTGAGGATTTCCCAGAATCCTTCTCCTGCTCACCTGGGGCTCTGACACCGGGGCAGAGGAGGGGTGGGCGGGCAGAGCACGCTGCTAGAGGAGCACCAGGCGTGCCTGCCCAAGCAGGCGTGCCCCCCGGGCACGTGGGGTGAGGAGAAGCCGGGAAATGCGGCGGGCGGCTACCTCGTCCAGCAAGAAAGACGACCACCACACGAGGATCCTTCTCAATCGCACTTTATTGAAGAGCTGCTCGGTTGAAGGGGGGTTGGAGCGAGGGGCGCCGCGGGCCAAAAAACGCCTGCTTAAATACGCTTGGGGGAGCAAGGGTCGCTCCCTGATTGGTCTGTGGCTGGTTGTTACTAGCAACCGCTTCGGGATTGGCTGGGACTAGAGCTCGCTTGCGCGTGCGCGGGGTTTGGGCGCGAAAGTCCACTAAGCATTGCCGTCTAGGAAATTGTTTATTGTTAGGGCTGCCAGGAAGCAGGCGCCATCCTGTAATGGCGCCGCTGCCGGCTTCCCGCAGTTCCCCCTTTTTGTTTTCGTGCAGGTAAGAGTAGAGGTCTGATCTCTGTGTGCTAGTTTTGGAGCATTGTACTGGCTATCCCATGAGTGTTATCCATTCATCGAACGCCAGACCCGTCCGATACCTTTTTTCCAGAGGTGGGGTCTAGGGTATCTACCCACGTGCAATCAGACTTGCTCTTCTTGGGGCTTATTGTCATAGAACTCCCAAGTGCGGTGCTATTGCCCGGCACCCTGCTTCTCTTGGAGGCACGCCCATCCCGGGTGCAATGGGGTCTTGTAACCCCAGGGGTGCAAGGGCCGTGCAACCAGGGAGCTCATTCCCTTTTCAGGGCCGCGAGCCATATTTGGGGGGAACCGCCACATTCCAAAGCGGCTAATGCTTGTGTGATCAAGACCTTATCCCTGCGCGTTTGAGCTCGTAGGCGGCAGACCAACCAGAGACAAACCACGCTGCCCCCAACACAGAGCAGCAAAAATATCCCCACTCCCACCCATTCTTTAAAGTAGGAGAGAGCGGTAGTTATCCAACTCGTAAACTGCCCAGGGTAATGGGATGAACCTGCGTTCCATTTAGCACTGCTATTCTCAGGAGCTGTTCCCGCACCAGGTCCTCAGCCTCCCTTCCCCACTCTCCTGACAAATATTGGCTTAACAGTTTTGATTCATTCCGGGAGGCATTGAAGCGCAGGGGGGTAATGCAGATATGTTTGTAGGATGAAATACAGCCAATTTGAACTAGCTCAGTTAACTCATCAAGCTGAACCTGCATTAAATCCACTCTTTGGTTAACTGCAAGGATCCCAGATGCCAGGTGGGAATTTATTTTTGCTTCTGTTTCCAAAATCTGTGCTGTCTGGGCTACCACCTGATTGACCGTCTCAGCGGTTTGGACCTGATTGGCCATGGCCACCCCGGCGGCAACAGCCGCTCCTGCACTGATGGCAACAGCCGTTACTATGGCTGCGGTTATTCCAAAGTCTCTTTTCTCTCTAAGTAACGTTATCAGTGGGAAGTTATCTGGGTCTAATTTTACTGGGATAGGTACGAAGGTGGGTACTTTCACAATTACAGCAGTGGACTGTGAGCCATTCCAACAGTTAGAGATCCAGCATTCCCCCATTGCACAGTTGATCTCATCACTGGAGACATTAGAAGTCAGCAGGAACATATGAGGGGGCTGCAAGCAAACAGGGGCGGCTCTTACAGTGGCATTACTCCCTACAAACTCATGTAGGCTGGCATTGGCAAATTTTATGGGTTTTCCTAGTTGGTATAGATTCATTCCAGAAGCCCGCCGCCTGGAGATGCGGACACTCCGTAATTTTGTGATTGCGGAGATATCTGACGATACCCCGGCCTCATTTGCTATAAGCCATTGGAACCAAGGCCACCTATCGGTCACTGTGTTATTTTCAAATTCTGGCTCTATTATCTGTCTACTCAATGCTGGGGAAAGGGAGAAGCCTGGGATTATTTGCTTTTCCTCCCAAGTTTTATCTTGGCACTGAATAAAGGACGGAGGGAAGGCAGGAGAGGCACGGCAATAGGGGGATCCTCTAAACTGGGTAGCACCACTCAAATTTAAGTTTCGAGGAGTCAATGGTACCAAGGCCTCTACTAGAATCAAAGTCTGGTTACTTGGGGTCATAGATTGATCAGTGCTCCCTTTTAATTTATTTAGTGCCGTAATTAACTGTAAGGGGTTTGTGTTGAGAAAAGGGTTACTACTTTCTACATAGGTCAATGTTTTTCTCTTCAATTTAATGCAGGAATTATTTCCCGCAAACGAAAAGCAAAAGGTCCCCTTAAGCTTTATGCTGGTATGACTGAACCTCACTGTGGTAAATTCTTTAGGGGATAAACAGGGCACTTCCATGGCACACGTCGAGGAGAATAAAGTGGGAAGAAAGGGGGAACTGGCATGTATTGGCAAAGGGACAGGCCAAGCTCTAGCTACAGCCCAAAGCACCGTTTCCTTTGTAGTGACAGAAACAGGCATGATCATCACCGCCAGCAGCAGGGACACCCACTGCCTCTTGCGACAGGTTGGTGAGGGATTGATTTGACGGGTCGCTCCCGCAATCATCATCTCCAGGATCTCTCTCATCATCATACGCCTTCTGGTCAAGCGCCTTTACTGGTCTCGTCAATCGAGCTGGAATCCAGTGTGGGACCTCTTGGCCCTGAGGAAAAACACAAACAGCTCCCCTGGATCTCGTTATAACCGGATCCGGTCCATACCATTTGTTATCCAGGACCTCCTTCCACATGACCACATCTGTTTTGTCCTGGGCCTTTTGTAACATATGCCTATCGGATGCTGACTCACCGGCATCATTCAAATTTAAAAAGTTTAAGGTAAAGAGCGCAAGAGAGAGTCTCTCTCTGGGGGTTGCCGTCTCGGCTATTCCCCCTTTTTGTTTTTGTATTAATTCTTTTAGGCTCCTATTGGCTCTCTCTACAATCCCCTGTCCTTGGGGGTTGTAAGGCAGTCCTGTGGTATGGGCCACTTGCATTTGTGCGCAAAAGGCGCGAAATCCGTTTGAGGCATAAGCCGGCCCATTGTCTGTTTTTATTCTCTGTGGTTTACCCCATGCTGCCCAAGCCTCGAGGCAATGGGTTTTTACATGAGTAACCTTTTCCCCTGCTAACGCAGTGGCATGGATTATGCCTGAGAAGGTGTCTACCGACACATGGACATATTTGATTTTTCCAAATTCTGGTAAATGGGTAACATCCATTTGCCAAAGGGCATTAGCTTTTAGGCCCCTGGGATTCACCCCGACATGTGGGAGAGGGAGAAAGGTGACACAAGACTGACAGGCTCTGACTATCTCCCTGGCCCTTTTTCTGGAGATATGAAATTTTTGTCTCAAAGTGTTTGCCGGGACATGATACAGATTATGAAATTTCTGGGCCTGTGTAACAGGGTCTTCTGCAAGGCAGGCCATAAGTCGTGTTGCACAGTCAACCAGGTCATTGGCCTGCGCCATTGGTCCTGGTAGCAGAGAATGTGCACGCACGTGACCAATGAAGAAGGGATCACTACGCTGCAAAATGGCATCTTGAATCTGTAAGAGGACATTAGAGACCATACTACTCTGTTTTATAGATGCTGCGACTTCGAGAGAGGCTACAGCATTGACCACATACTGCGAGTCTGAATATAAATTAAAGGGCTCTGGGAAGGTTTTAAACACTTCCAGAACTGTCAAGCACTCCACCACTTGTGGAACATCCGGGCGGAAGGTTAGAATTACTGGTGTTTTGCCCTGTACCACATATGCTCCTTGCCCTGATTTAGAGCCATCCGTGAATACAGTTAGCGCTCCTGGTAAAGGGTCCTTTTGTGTTAACACTGGGAAATAGACCAAATTCTTTTCTATGATAGCAAGCAAAGGATGCTTGGGGTAATGGTTATCAATTACCTTGGAGTAGGAGCAAACAAGCACGGCCCACACATCCACTGTAGCCGCTAAGGTTTCTACCTGTTCACGGGTATAGGGTATAATTAGCTTGTCTGGGACTTTAGCAAAATGCATCAGACAGTATTTGAGTCCTAAAAGTGCCTGGGAAGCTACCAGCTCTGGGAAATATTGAATCGTCCTAGCGCCAACAGAACTGCCATGAAGCCACCATAGAGGGCCATCCTGCCATATCACTCCTGTAGGGTAGTTTTTTGTTTTTAGAATGCATAAGATAATTGGAGCCGCGGGATCATACCGCCGCAGCTGCGCTCCGGCCATTGCTTCCTCGACCTTGTGCAAGGACCGTAACGCAGAGGGTGTCAAGGCCCGAGGGGAAGTAACTTCTGGGTTTCCCTCAAGTATAGAGAATAAAGGCAATAATTCTGACCTAGGGATGTTCAGGAATCCCCTTATCCAGTTAATGTCCCCCATTAGTTGCTGAAAATCATTAAGAGTTTTCAAATGTGAGGTCCGAAAAGAGATTTTTTGTGGCCTAATGGTTTCCGGGCTTATGACTG
Organism: Perognathus longimembris pacificus; assembly: GCF_023159225.1. NCBI lineage: Eukaryota > Metazoa > Chordata > Mammalia > Rodentia > Heteromyidae > Perognathus > Perognathus longimembris. The sequence goes on from NC_063178.1 coordinate 895,556, forward strand.
ACCCCAAAAACTCTATCATATTTGATTGCTGAACCTTTTCAGGGGCAATAGTCAGGCCCTTGGCTGTTAACAAGAATGTGATTTCCTTATACACTGTATAGAGCGTCTCCAGACAGGGGGCGGTCAACAAAATGTCATCCATGTAGTGAATAACTTTTACTCCTGGGAATCTTTCCCTCACTGGAATCAAGGCCGAATCAACAAATAACTGACACATGGTGGGGCTGTTAGCCATGCCCTGTGGCAAGACCTTCCATTGGAAGCGCGCATCGGGTCGCTCGTGGTTTGCCGACGGCAGAGTGAAGGCGAATCGTTCCCTGTCCTCTTCACATAAAGGTATCGAGAAAAAGCAGTCCTTGATGTCTAAGGTAATGACTGGCCAATTGCGGGGCAGCGCTGAGAGCAAGGGGAGTCCTCTCTGGATGGCTCCCATGACCTGCATTTGGGCATTTACGGCACGCAGGTCATGTAGCAGCCTCCATTTTCCGGAAGCCTTTTTGATTACAAAAATTGGAGTGTTCCAGGGTGAGACAGAGGGTTCAATATGTCCTAACCGTAATTGTTCTTTTATCAGTGTTTGAGCGGCTTCTAACTTTTCCTGAGAAAGGGGCCACTGAGGGACCCATACCGCCTTTTCCGTTTTCCAAGGTATGGGCACCTGGCCGGGTGTAGAAGCCTTATTTTCAGAGACCCCTAGGAAAAACCCAAGCCTTGTCTGTTCCTTTTACTGGATGGTTGTAAGGGTTCAGGCTTGCCCTGTAAGTGTTTGCCCAACCCTAGCGATGGGACAAACCCTTGATGTTGCATCATCCTCTTGCTAGCTTCTGAATACTCATTGGTTAATCTCAAATCTAACTGTTGTTGGACATCCCTTCCCCATAAATTTATCGGGACTTTAATGACAAACGGTACAACTTTGCCCTTTTGGCCTTCCTCAGTCCTCCAGACTAGTTCCCTCGCACTGAGCTCCGGAGAACTAGCGTACCCTAGTCCCTGTAGTGTCTGTGAGGATTTTTGTATAGGCCACCGCCTTGGCCATTCATCCTTCCGGATTATGCTCCGATCTGCGCCTGTATCCACCAGTCCAGAGAAATTCCTTCCCTCTATTTCTAGTGTTAATATTGGCCTTTTGTCTAGTTCCATAGACAAACATGCAATTTCCACCCCAGTGGATCCAAGGTCTGCATTATTCCTCTCAATACCCTTTGTGGGAAAGCTGTCATGCCTCGAAGGCAGTAACAGGAGCTGGGCAATCCGATCTCCTGGAGCTATGGAAATGACTCCATGGGGGGCATGACAAAGGATCTTTATAGTTCCTTCACTATCTGGGTTGATGACCCCTGGGAGGACAACTAGCCCCCTCATGGTTGAAGAGGAACGGCCAAGAACTAAGCCCACTGTGTCCTTTTCAAGGGGTCCTGTCATATCAGAATCTATGACCTGTATGCCCATTGCCGGAGTTAATACTGTTCCGGTGGCGGCACAGAGGTCCAGCCCTGCGGAGCCTGAAGTTGCCCTTCGAGCCTGGGTGGCTGTAGGTGGGGGGCTGGTACCGACGTTTGAAGTGCCCCATAGATTTGCGGGCCCTGGGGACGAGGGCCCCCTCTCCCGTTTTTTGACTCTAACTGTACAGCTTGGGGGATTGGATGTCCATTAATGTCCTTCACTGACCTGCATTCATTGGCCCAATGCTTTCCCTTTTTACATCGGGGGCACAGACCTGGTTGTCGCTGCCCTCCCGTTGAATTAGCCGGGGTCTCGTTAATTTTCGGGCATTGCCGCTTAAAGTGTCCTAATTGGCCACACTTAAAGCAGCCCCTCTGTTTATTGTCCCTAGCCATGCGAGCGGCAGAAAGCACGGCCGCCGCCAAGCCTGCATTTGTCAATGGGCCTCCCACCTCTCGGCAAGCTCTTACCCATGCCTCAAGGCTCTTTCCCTTTACAGGGGTTATTGCTCTTTGACATTCTTTGGTACTCTGCTCATAGATTAATTGTTGCACAAGGGGCATGGCTACCTCCAAGCTTCCAAGTACACGCTCCGCCTTCTCAAGCATGCGTGCCACAAAGTCTGAAAATGGTTCATTGGGTGCCTGAATTACCTTTGTAAGGTTACCAGCCACCTCTCCCTTGTTTGGCAAGGCCCGCCAAGCCTTGTAAAATATCTCATTTATCTGGGCATAGACTTCAAAGGGGTAGTTGGTCTGTTCCACTGAATACTCTCCCTGTCCTAGAAGCATGTCCACTGACCATTCGGCTCTCCCTTCTTGGAGATTCTTTCTGAATTGTGTTTGTGCCTTATCCTGAACAAGGGACCTAAAGTCAAGGAACTGCCCGTGACTAAGGCATGTGCGCGCAACCTCAAACCAATCCGTGGGCGTCAAGGCATTAATCGTGAGTCGCCGCAATAAGGCGGTGGTATAATTGGCTGTTACCCCATATGTGCGCACTGCCTCCATTAGATCCCTTAGTTGTTTATAAGAGACTGGCTCATAGATCCTTTCCTTTGTTACCAGGTTCTCAAAGACTGGAAAAGCCGCAGCCAACCTAGACCACGTGCTTCTCTTTATGAAGTTACTCCGCCCGCACGCCGCATAAGGCGGGGGGGCAGAGGGTGTTTTTTGCCTGGGGGCCCTGACCCCAAAGGGGTAACCGGGTCCGTATCTGTCCTCCTTGTACCTAGCAGCGGCTTCCTCCAAGCCCTTTTCATCTTCTGGGCTCAGCTCGCTGCCCGAGGTATGGCCACTCTCAGCCTCGCTCTCTGATTCACTGCCCTCTATGCTAAGAGCTGAGAAGGAGTTGTCAATCTTAAATTCCTCCAAAGAAGGATACAACGGGGCAACTGGTTCTTGTCCTTGCCCCTTTTGGGCTTGCTTTTGTTTTGCTTGTCTCGTCCCCGCCGCTTGTGCATTCGAGGATTTTTCTGAGGGCTGCAGTCCCTCCTCCAGACCCTTATGGGGTCCCCCTTTTCTTTCTTTCATCCTTTTATTTTTATTTTCCTTAGGCCTAACCACTTCCCCCTTTACTGATGAGGACTCCGAAAAACTATCCTGGTGCTTACTAAGGGCCCTTTGACCTTCCTTTATAAGGTCTGTGGAGCGTCCGTCTTCTAGGCATGAGCGTACCATGCGCCATAAGGGCATCGTTGCTCCAGAGATCTCACCCTTTTCCTGAGCGCTGTCTAAATCCCTGCCTAATTTGTCCCAGCAGGGGAGAGTCAAGTCGCCAGAGACCGCGAACCATGGCGCCTGTTGATCTATATCTGTGAGAATCTTCTTAACAGTCGCCTTACCAACCTTAAGGCCACGCTGCTTTAGTAAAGCCTGAAGGGGAATGTAAAGATCTTCGGAATCGATTGTTTTCCCCTGAGCATTTCCCATGGCGCACTCTTATCTACGAGCGTCCTACCCACGGGCGAAAGCCGCGTTATCTACCGCGGACTTACTTTCGCGTCTGACTTACTCTAGATCAATACAGCGGCACTCCTTTCCAGGTTCGTCACAGCGCAAACAAAGCAAACACACCCCCGCCACCAGCACCCACAGCGGAAGGATAATAAGAAGCCACCAGACAGGAACGGCAGTCCACATACCTGAGGGAAGTTACCTCTTCGTGCGTTGAGTTCTGGATCCTCTTTGTCCCCTCGCGTGGTTCCCGGGTTTCGGCACCAGTTGCGGCGGGCGGCTACCTCGTCCAGCAAGAAAGACGACCACCACACGAGGATCCTTCTCAATCGCACTTTATTGAAGAGCTGCTCGGTTGAAGGGGGGTTGGAGCGAGGGGCGCCGCGGGCCAAAAAAACGCCTGCTTAAATACGCTTGGGGGAGCAAGGGTCGCTCCCTGATTGGTCTGTGGCTGGTTGTTACTAGCAACCGCTTCGGGATTGGCTGGGACTAGAGCTCGCTTGCGCGTGCGCGGGGTTTGGGCGCGAAAGTCCACTAAGCATTGCCGTCTAGGAAATTGTTTATTGTTAGGGCTGCCAGGAAGCAGGCGCCATCCTGTAATGGCGCCGCTGCCGGCTTCCCGCAGGGAAAATCTGGTCACCCCCTTCGCCAGGCCCCAAGACACAAGACACGGGTAGGTAGGACTTTCCCACCGGAGGGCCACAGGGCCACGGGTGCGCTACCTCCCGAGGGCTCAGGCGCCCGGGCGCGCCTGCCCTCGGGCAGTCACCCCTAGAAGAGCCCCGGGGTCTCCAGGCTGCTCAACAGGGAACCGTGTGTATTTGGACGGAGGGGTGAGCCACAGGAGCACAGAGCCACTTGCCCGGGCTACCTGGTCCTCCGACGGTGCGCGCGCGGAAGGGGACGGCACAGGGCTGCTCCGCGCACACTGCGTGTGTGTGCGGAGCATGCGGTCCCGTCTTGCGGCAAGCAGCACCTGCTGTGGTTGTAGTTTGACATTTTTAAACCAACCGTTAGTAACACCTATACCCCCACCCGCCCCCGTACGTGCATGGGAGTACACACACTCGTGGAACAGTTTAGAAGTTTACCTTGGAAGATAGATTTGTAAGCTGGGTCTGCTGGGGGAGGATCTGAGGTCAAATCCCCAGAGTCGGAACCAGCTTGCACCCTCAACCCAAACCTCCGGACGTGTGGCAATATTTGGAGCTGCCTCTGGTTGCTGTGCGTGTGTGTGCGAGGAGTCCTCTCGTGAGCCGAGGGCAGACGCCTGGGCCTCACCTCGACAGCCGGGATCCAACCCCAGACGCGGGCGGTGAGGCGCTCCGTGAGGGGTGGCGAGGATAAGCGCTGCTCTCCGTGTCTGGCCTCCAGCACAGTCTGGGACACGTTCTTCGCGCTTTACTGTTCCTAAGGCCCCCTTCTTCAAAGCCAGCAAACGTGCCGGAACCCGGGGCCTCGACGCTCTGCCGGCCCCGCCGACCTGCTGGTGAGTTTGAGTGGCTTTGCTGAAGGAGAGTGTCTGCTTAGAATTAGCTTTCGTGCACGTGACGTCCGGTTGCGTCGTGCTGTGCCGTGACTGTAGCCGCCTTTCTTGTTTCATCTTTCAAGTAAGTGAGCTGGCATCGTTTTACAAATGAAGAAATCACTTGTGAAAAGGCGGTGATCAATTACCAAGGCAAGAGTATGGGTTGTAAATCTCACATTCAGATTTCACAAGCTGTTACGGTTTCACAGGCTACAGAGCCAAAGCTAATTTTGGGTATCGGCATTCAGATGTTCGGCATGAAGAGTAGAAAGCAAGAGCGTTGAGATGGGGATTTGCACTCTGAAGAGAAGCTAAGCATCTCGGCGGAGCCGGGAGCCGAGCGTCTCACTAGAGCGCCACGGTCAGGCAAGGGACGCGGTGGTCATTACGAGTCTGGGGTCCACAGACCCCACCCGACAACGCGAGGTCACAGGACACGCGGGAAGGGCGGGTAGTGCCCCCTGTGGGAACGTGGCTGCGTAGGATCTGGGGTCTCCGTTCTGTGTTGGGGGAGTTCTGGGGCTGTGGCTCCTGAGCCCAGCAGGGTGCTGAGAGACAGCGTGGGGAGATCCAGTTCTGTGGTCCGGGCACAGCTGCTCTGCTGTTGCGGCCCTGAGGTCACAGAGTGTTTGCTCTGGCTGGCGGGGAGGAAAGAGGGAGGAGGGGGAGGGAGCCCCCTTGAGCACTTCTTTGGCTCTGGCGTGGCCACACAGGCTGCCTGGCTTGTTTTGAAAGATAAACTGGGACACTTGATTGCGCCTCTCCCTCTTTGGTGTCCACTCCTAGGTGAAGCCGCAGATGTTTTCACTGTTGTTGTTGCCTGAATGCCCATGAAGCTGACAAAGCCACACCCACTGGGCTCCTGAGACCTGGGGCCCCTTCACCGTGGTACTGCCAGGGCCTTCGGCCGTCACCCTGCTTCCAACAATCCCCTGCTGGGTCGGAGCTTTCCGTGTGGCCGGTGGTTCAGTGGGGAGATGCATGTGACGTGGAGGGCTGTTGATGATCACCTTTTTAATTTTGTGCCTTTCCTGGGGCTTGGACTCAGGGCCTGGGTGCTGTCCTGTGCTTTTTTGCTTGAGGCTAGCATGCTACTTGACACAGGTCCACTTCTGAGTGTGTGTGTGTGTGTGTGTGTGTAATGGATTGTAAGAGTGTCACAGACCTTCTTGCCTGGGTGTCTTGGAACCACCGCCCTCAGGTCTCAGCCCCGAGCGGGGCTCCAGGTGTGAACCATCAGCACCTGGCTGGTTAGCACCTTTAAAAACGTTGGAAACCTTTAGATGCGGGCCGAGCACGTTTTCATACGGCTCTCCCGGGAGAAGCTCAACCCTGCTGAAGCGTCCTGGCCTGGTTTCTGTGTTGTGGGGTATGCGCGGGGAAGGGTGGCCGTCCTGGAGGCCCCGGTGCCTGCTCCGTGCAGCTCTCTTGCTGTAGCCACACGGGTGGGCCACAGCACTTCCTTGGCCTGACCCAGCACGTCACCAAGGTACCAAAGTCCCGCTCCCAGGGGAGTCTCCGACCGGGGTGCCGGTGGCAGGCTCAGCACGGAGGAGGCAGGTGCTGACTCCTGAGCCCAGACAGTGCACCCTCCCGCCACCGCCGCAGAGGGAGCCAGGTGGGGTCCCCCAGGGCAGGGCAAGGTGGGCCGGGAGCCTGGGCGTGGGGACGAGGGCGGAATGACACCTCGGTCACTCACTGAAGAAGAAAAGGCCAGGCCCGGGTCACACGCCATCTGTCCAGATAGCGTGTAGTTAAAAACAACAACAACAACAACAACAACAACAAAAAAAAAAAAAACGAGATCAGGGATAGAATAGGAAATGAAGGCAAATACTTGTCCTTGCCCAGTCTCTCTGTACAAAAATCAGGAAGCCAATGAACTAGGAGTAATCAGAAATGTCATGGTGTCCCTCTGAGGGTGGAGAGGGGAGAGCTGCCACAGTCAGAGGCCGAGCCCGCTCACTGCCATCGGGCTGGTCCTGGCCCGCGTAACTGACCAGGAGAGGTGCGGGGAGGAGCTGAGAGCGGGCGGGGCGGTGGCGTGGGGCTGTGAGAACAGGGTGGGGATGGTGGTAAAGACCTTGGGCCGCCAGAGCTGGGATGAACACTCAGCCTGGGTGTTGTCCTTGAGCTTTTGTGCTCAAACCAGCGCTCTACCCTCTGAGCCACAGCTCCACTCTGCCAGCTTTTCTGGTGGTTAATTGGAGATGTCCCATAGACTTTCCTGTCCAAGCTGGCTTCAAACCGTGGTCCTCGGATCTCAGCCTCCCCAGTAGCCAGGCTGCCCGGTGCGAGCCGCAGGACCTGGCTGTGGCGTTGGTCTTTTCTCACCTTTGGGAAAGGGTGGCGGAGGGACAGATGCAGCGGCGGGAAGGCTCATGGGAGGCCTTCACAGTCAAGGGCGATACAGAAGGAACTAGAATGAAGGGGAGACTACCCACGTGGAGAGGTTCGTAGGGCCTCTGGCTGGGAGTCCTCTCAGCGTCTTGGCCTTGTGGTTTGAGATCTTTTAATAGTTTTGCAGAATTGTTTATTATGCCTCTGCTGTCTTCCCCGCTGTGGTATTCCTCCTCCTCTCTCGCTCTGTCTCTCCTCCTCTGTGATTCCAAGGACACGGGCTTGGGTTTGGCCTCACCCCACAGTTGCCGGAGGCACCCTTCCCTCTCTGTCATCTCTCTCCGTCTCTGTGATCGTCTGGACGGTGTCTCAGTTCAGCCCTTCGGAGGGCGCGTCCGGGCTCCCCACGGCCTCCACCTCCCGTGGGCCCTTCGCCCGTCTCCCTCCACCATGTCTCCGAAGCAAGGGGCCCTGAACACCCCTGGGAGCGTTGGTGCTTCCCACCAGGTCCTTGCTCTTTCCTTAGCTGGGAGGGAGTTTCGCTCTCTCTTCGGTGTTCTGCCCTGTTGAGTTGGATAGACCCTGGCAAGATGCCCAGACCCCTTCTCAGTAAGTGGAGAGGTCAGTGAACAATGCCCGCGTGTGTGCAAAACACGAGGGAGAAACAGGGACTTCTGGAGAGCAGGATGAAGGGCCCCATCTTCAGAGTGGTTCCGGTGACATGGTGACACGGTGCTGGTGACGCAGTGACGCAGCGCTGATGAGGCAGTGCCACGTGACGCAGTGCAGGTAACGCGGTGCTGGTGATGCAGTGACGTAGCGCTGATGAGGCAGTGCCCCGTGATGCAGTGCAGGAAACGCGGTGCTGGTGAGGCGGTGATGCAGCGCTGATGAGGCAGCGCCCTGTGACACAGTGCAGGCGACACGGTGGCCCATGATGCAGTGATGCAGCGCTGATGAGGCAGTGCCCCGCGATGCAGTGACAGCGCTGATGAGGCAGTGCCCATGATGCAGTGATGCAGTGCAGGTGACGTGGTGCCCCATGATGCAGTGATGCAGTGCAGGAGACACGGTGCCCCGTGACGCAGTGACACAGTGCAGGTGACGCAGTGCAGGTGACACGGTGCCCCATGAGGCAGTGATGCAGTGCTGATGAGGCAGTGACCTGTGATGCAGTGCCCCGTGACACAGTGATGCAGTGCTGATGAGGCAATGCCCTGTGACGCAGTGCCCCTTGACGCGGTGCCCCATGACGCAGTGACGCAGTGCAGGTGACATGGTGCCCCGTGATGCAGTGACACAGTTCAGGTGACGCAGTGCGGTGATGTGGTGCCCCATGAGGCAGTGATGCAGCGCTGATGAAGCATTGCCCGTGACTCAGTGCCCTGTGACTCAGTGATGCAGTGCTGATGAGGCAGTGCCTGTGGCGCGGTGCCCCGTGATGCAGTGCCCTGTGATGCAGTGAGGCAGCGCTTATGAGGCAGTGCCCCGTGACACGGTGCCCCTTGACGCAGTGACACAGTGCAGGTGACATGGTGCCCCGTGACGCAGTGACGCAGCGCTGATGAGGCAGTGCCCCGTGACGAGGTACCCCGTGATGCAGTGAGGCAGTGCAGGTGACGCAGTGCCCCGTGACGCAGTGACATCGCGCTGATGAGGCAGGGCCCCGTGACGAGGTACCCCTTGACGCAGTGCCCCTTGACGCAGTGACGCAGTGCAGGTGACGCGGTGCCCCGTGATGCAGTGACGCAGCGCTGATGAGGCAGTGCCCCACGATGCAGTGACAGCGCTGATGAGGCAGTGCCCTGTGACACAGTGCCCCTGACGCAGTGCAGGTGACGCGGTGCTCCGTGACGCAGTGACGCAGCGCTGATGAGGCAGTGCCCTGTGACGCGGTGCCCCTGACGCAGTGCAGGTGACGCGGTGCCCCGTGACGCAGTGACAGCGCTGATGAGGCAGTGCCCCGTGACGAGGTACCCCGTGACGCAGTGACGCAGTGCAGGTGACGCGGTGCCCCGTGACGCAGTGACGCAGCGCTGATGAGGCAGTGCCCCGTGACGAGGTACCCCGTGATGCAGTGAGGCAGTGCAGGTGACGCAGTGCCCCGTGACGCAGTGACATCGCGCTGATGAGGCAGGGCCCCGTGACGAGGTACCCCTTGACGCAGTGCCCCTTGACGCAGTGACGCAGTGCAGGTGACGCGGTGCCCCGTGATGCAGTGACGCAGCGCTGATGAGGCAGTGCCCCACGATGCAGTGACAGCGCTGATGAGGCAGTGCCCTGTGACACAGTGCCCCTGACGCAGTGCAGGTGACGCGGTGCTCCGTGACGCAGTGATGCAGCGCTGATGAGGCAGTGCCCTGTGACGCGGTACCCCGTGACGCAGTGATGCAGTGCAGGTGACGCGGTGCCCCGTGACGCAGTGACGCAGCGCTGATGAGGCAGTGCCCCTGACGCAGTGACGCAGTGCAGGTGACGCGGTGCCCCGTGACGCAGTGATGCAGTGCAGGTGACGCGGTGCCCCGTGACGCAGTGACGCAGCGCTGATGAGGCAGTGCCCCGTGACGCGGTGCCCCTGACGCAGTGACGCAGTGCAGGTGACGCGGTGCCCCGTGACGCAGTGACGCAGCGCTGATGAGGCAGTGCCCCGTGACGCAGTGCCCCTGACGCAGTGACGCAGTGCAGGTGACGCGGTGCCCCGTGACGCAGTGACGCAGTGCAGGTGACGCGGTGCCCCGTGATGCAGTGACGCAGCGCTGATGAGGCAGTGCCCCACGATGCAGTGACAGCGCTGATGAGGCAGTGCCCTGTGACACAGTGCCCCTGACGCAGTGCAGGTGACGCGGTGCTCCGTGACGCAGTGATGCAGCGCTGATGAGGCAGTGCCCTGTGACGCGGTACCCCGTGACGCAGTGATGCAGTGCAGGTGACGCGGTGCCCCGTGACGCAGTGACGCAGCGCTGATGAGGCAGTGCCCCTGACGCAGTGACGCAGTGCAGGTGACGCGGTGCCCCGTGACGCAGTGATGCAGTGCAGGTGACGCGGTGCCCCGTGACGCAGTGACGCAGCGCTGATGAGGCAGTGCCCCACGATGCAGTGACAGCGCTGATGAGGCAGTGCCCTGTGACACAGTGCCCCTGACGCAGTGCAGGTGACGCGGTGCTCCGTGACGCAGTGATGCAGCGCTGATGAGGCAGTGCCCTGTGACGCGGTACCCCGTGACGCAGTGATGCAGTGCAGGTGACGCGGTGCCCCGTGACGCAGTGACGCAGCGCTGATGAGGCAGTGCCCCTGACGCAGTGACGCAGTGCAGGTGACGCGGTGCCCCGTGACGCAGTGATGCAGTGCAGGTGACGCGGTGCCCCGTGACGCAGTGACGCAGCGCTGATGAGGCAGTGCCCCTGACGCAGTGACGCAGTGCAGGTGACGCGGTGCCCCGTGACGCAGTGATGCAGTGCAGGTGACGCGGTGCCCCGTGACGCAGTGATGCAGCGCTGATGAGGCAGTGCCCCGTGACGCAGTGCCCCTGACGCAGTGACGCAGTGCAGGTGACGCGGTGCCCCGTGACGCAGTGACGCAGTGACGCAGCGCTGATGAGGCAGGGCCCCTGACGCAGTGACGCAGTGCAGGTGACGCGGTGCCCCGTGACGCAGTGACGCAGTGACGCAGCGCTGATGAGGCAGGGCCCCTGACGCAGTGACGCAGTGCAGGTGACGCGGTGCCCCGTGACGCAGTGACGCAGTGATGCAGCGCTGATGAGGCAGGGCCCCGTGACGCAGCGACGCTGTACCCTGCGAAAGCTGAAGGCTGCCAGCGATGTTCTGAGGAAGAAATGGATCTTCGTGGTCACTGGGATGCGCGGCTGCTTCTCGGCCCCCAGACAGCAAAGGGACCACAGGAGGACCAGGCAGAGACTCGGCCGCCCCCAGCTGCCCTGGGGCGCGCGCCTCTGCTTCGCTCCCTCTGCGGGGGACGAGGGAGGGCAGGAGGGCAGTGGGGAGGCCCGAGGCCGGTGGCCCGGGGGGGGGGCAGATGGGCGTGGGCTCTCACCCCACCCGTCTGCCCGTCAGGGTGCCATGCCTGCAGCCCGCGGAAGCTCATTCCCCGCTTCAACATAAAGCAGGAGGACAAGGAAAATGACGTGTTCTGTAAGAGCGAGGGAACTTGAAAAGCCGTCCTTTCGGCCCCGGAGACTTACAGGAGCAAGCTGGGGACAATGCGGGATGAAAGGATCTAGAAGCCGCACGGAGGGGGACGTCCAGCTCAGGATGAAAGAGGGATGAATCTTTAGCTTCATTTGCATTTCAGTGGAGATCGGGCTGAAATCTTTTTGAAGATTCTTGTAAATGTTCACTTTTACTCTATTTTCCAGTGAAGCCTAGAGCAATGCAATAGGATCAAGGAAAGAAGCTTCTTTGTGTGTGTGTGTGTGTGCGCGTGCGCGTGTGCGTGCGCTGTTCCTGGGGCTTGAACTCAGGGCTTGGGTGATGTCCCTGAGCTTTTTGTTCAAGGCTACCACTATACCACTTGAACCAGAGATCCACTTCTGGGTTTGGGGTGTTTTGTTGGAGATAAGAGTCTCACAGCTGCCCGGACTGGCTTTGAACCATGCTCCTCAGATCTCAGCTAGGTTTGCCAGCACGAGCCACTGGTGCCTGGCAAGAAAGTGATTTAAAAGGCTGGTGCCGTGGTGGATTCTGGCTGTTTCACCTCTGTCAACGCAGACAGTCGGTGCTCACCGGCATGGAGCCGCTCCTCACCACAAATGAGCACAGGCCGGGGAGAGAGCGGGGCGGTGACCCAGGCTTGGAAGGACCTGGGCAGGTGAAAGAGCCAGCCAAACAAAGGAGGCAAATGGCAACCCCCTCTGGGCATCAAGAGGGAGCTGGCCCCGCCCATGCGAGGCTTACAGGTCACACGACGAGGGGCCCTGCCTGCTCCGCTCAGCACGTGGCCTCTGTATGCTGCCTGGCCACGATCCTGGCTGGCCCGGGCGCCTTTGCCCTCCTGTTCAGGGCAGGATGAGGGCACCACCAGATCAGCTGAGTGCTCCTCACCCGGGCACATCCTGGGGCCACAGGGCACTGAACACTGAGCCCCGCTGGAAAGTAGGTGCACGCTAGGGAGCCAAGTGCATGGGTCTGCCTGAGGGGCCAGGCCCACCGTGCCCACCACGAGCCTTCCCGCCTCTCCTGAGCCCGCCTCCTCAGTGTGCCACGTCTCCTGCAGGCCCAGCTGTCTCAGGCCCTGAACGGAGTTTCTGACAAGGCCAAGGAAGCGAAGGAGTTCCTGGTGCAGCTCAAGAACATACTGCAGCAGATCCAGGTAAGCGCGCCTGGCGCTGGGGCACTTGGTGGGGCAGCGTGCTGGTCACCAGGTGAGCACGGGGGAGGGCAGTGTGCTGATCACCAGGTGTGCAGAGGGGGAGGGCAGTGTGCTGATCACCAGGTGTGCAGAGGGGGAGGGCAGTGTGCTGATCACCAGGTGTGCAGAGGGGGAGGGCAGTGTGCTGATCACCAGGTGTGCAGAGGGGGAGGGCAGTGTGCTGATCACCAGGTGTGCAGAGGGGGAGGGCAGTGTGCTGATCACCAGGTGTGCATGGGGGAGGGCAGTGTGCTGATCACCAGGTGTGCAGAGGGGGAGGGCAGTGTGCTGATCACCAGGTGTGCAGAGGGGGAGGGCAGTGTGCTGATCACCAGGTGTGCAGAGGGGGAGGGCAGTGTGCTGATCACCAGGTGTGCATGGGGGGAGGGCAGTGTGCTGATCACCAGGTGTGCAGAGGGGGAGGGCAGTGTGCTGATCACCAGGTGTGCAGAGGGGGAGGGCAGTGTGCTGATCACCAGGTGTGCAGAGGGGGAGGGCAGCGTGCTGATCACCAGGTGTGCACAGGGGGAGGGCAGTGTGCTGCTCAGGTATGCAGAGGGGGAGGGCAGTGTGCTGATCACCAGGTGTGCAGAGGGGGAGGGCAGTGTGCTGATCACCAGGTATGCAGAGGGGAGGGGAGGGCAGTGTGCTGATCACCAGGTGTGCAGAGGGGGAGGGCAGTGTGCTGATCACCAGGTGTGCATGGGGGAGGGCAGTGTGCTGATCACCAGGTGTGCATGGGGGAGGGCAGTGTGCTGATCACCAGGTGTGCATGGGGGAGGGCAGTGTGCTGATCACCAGGTGTGCATGGGGGAGGGCAGTGTGCTGATCACCAGGTGTGCAGAGGGGGAGGGCAGCATGCTGATCACCAGGTGTGCAGAGGGGGAGGGCAGCGTGCTGATCACCAGGTATGCAGAGGGGGAGGGCAGTGTGCTGATCACCAGGTGTGCATGGGGGAGGGCAGTGTGCTGATCACCAGGTATGCAGAGGGGGAGGGCAGTGTGCTGATCACCAGGTGTGCATGGGGGAGGGCAGTGTGCTGATCACCAGGTGTGCATGGGGGAGGGCAGTGTGCTGATCACCAGGTGTGCATGGGGGAGGGCAGTGTGCTGATCACCAGGTGTGCATGGGGGAGGGCAGTGTGCTGATCACCAGGTGTGCAGAGGGGGAGGGCAGTGTGCTGATCACCTGGTGTGCAGAGGGGGAGGGCAGTGTGCTGATCACCAGGTGTGCAGAGGGGGGAGGGCAGCGTGCTGATCACCAGGTGTGCAGAGGGGGGAGGGCAGTGTGCTGATCACCAGGTGTGCAGAGGGGGAGGGCAGCGTGCTGATCACCAGGTGTGCAGAGGGGGAGGGCAGCGTGCTGATCACCAGGTGTGCATGGGGGAGGGCAGTGTGCTGATCACCAGGTGTGCATGGGGGAGGGCAGCGTGCTGATCACCAGGTGTGCATGGGGGAGGGCAGTGAGCTGATCACCAGGTGTGCATGGGGGAGGGCAGCGTGCTGATCACCAGGTGTGCAGAGGGGGAGGGCAGCGTGCTGATCACCAGGTGTGCATGGGGGAGGGCAGTGTGCTGATCACCAGGTGTGCAGAGGGGGAGGGCAGCGTGCTGATCACCAGGTGTGCAGAGGGGGAGGGCAGTGTGCTGATCACCAGGTGTGCAGAGGGGGAGGGCAGCGTGCTGATCACCAGGTGTGCAGAGGGGGAGGGCAGTGTGCTGATCACCAGGTGTGCATGGGGGGAGGGCAGCGTGCTGATCACCAGGTGTGCATGGGGGAGGGCAGCGTGCTGATCACCAGGTGTGCATGGGGGAGGGCAGTGTGCTGATCACCAGGTGTGCATGGGGGAGGGCAGTGAGCTGATCACCAGGTGTGCAGAGGGGGAGGACAGTGAGCTGATCACCAGGTGTGCAGAGGGGGAGGGCAGTGTGCTGATCACCAGGTGTGCAGAGGGGGAGGGCAGTGTGCTGATCACCAGGTGTGCACGGGGGAGGGCAGTGAGCTGATCACCAGGTGTGCAGAGGGGGAGGGCAGTGTGCTGATCACCAGGTGTGCACGGGGGAGGGCAGCGTGCTGATCACCAGGTGTGCAGAGGGGGAGGGCAGCGTGCTGATCACCAGGTGTGCATGGGGGAGGGCAGTGTGCTGGTCACCAGGTGTGCAGAGGGGGAGGGCAGTGTGCTGGTCACCAGGTGTGCACGGGGGAGGGCAGCGTGCTGATCACCAGGTGTGCAGAGGGGAGGGGAGGGCAGTGTGCTGATCACCAGGTGTGCAGAGGGGGGAGGGCAGTGTGCTGATCAAGTGTGCAGAGGGGGAGGGCAGTGAGCTGATCACCAGGTGTGCAGAGGGGGAGGGCAGTGTGCTGATCACCAGGTGTGCATGGGGGAGGGCAGTGTGCTGATCACCAGGTGTGCACGGGGGGGGGAGGGCAGTGTGCTGATCACCAGGTGTGCATGGGGGAGGGCAGTGTGCTGATCACCAGGTGTGCAGAGGGGGAGGGCAGCGTGCTGATCACCAGGTGTGCAGAGGGGGGAGGGCAGCGTGCTGATCACCAGGTGTGCACAGGGGAGGGCAGTGTGCTGATCACCAGGTGTGCATGGGGGAGGGCAGTGTGCTGATCACCAGGTGTGCACGGGGGGGGGAGGGCAGTGTGCTGATCACCAGGTGTGCATGGGGGAGGGCAGTGTGCTGATCACCAGGTGTGCAGAGGGGGAGGGCAGCGTGCTGATCACCAGGTATGCAGAGGGGGAGGGCAGCGTGCTGATCACCAGGTGTGCATGGGGGAGGGCAGTGTGCTGGTCACCAGGTGTGCAGAGGGGGAGGGCAGTGTGCTGATCACCAGGTGTGCACAGGGGAGGGCAGTGTGCTGATCACCAGGTGTGCAGAGGGGAGGGGAGGGCAGTGTGCTGATCACCAGGTGTGCATGGGGGAGGGCAGTGTGCTGATCACCAGGTGTGCACGGGGGGGGGAGGGCAGTGTGCTGATCACCAGGTGTGCATGGGGGAGGGCAGTGTGCTGATCACCAGGTGTGCAGAGGGGGAGGGCAGCGTGCTGATCACCAGGTATGCAGAGGGGGAGGGCAGCGTGCTGATCACCAGGTGTGCATGGGGGAGGGCAGTGTGCTGGTCACCAGGTGTGCAGAGGGGGAGGGCAGTGTGCTGATCACCAGGTGTGCACAGGGGAGGGCAGTGTGCTGATCACCAGGTGTGCAGAGGGGAGGGGAGGGCAGTGTGCTGATCACCAGGTGTGCATGGGGGAGGGCAGTGTGCTGATCACCAGGTGTGCACGGGGGGGGGAGGGCAGTGTGCTGATCACCAGGTGTGCATGGGGGAGGGCAGTGTGCTGATCACCAGGTGTGCAGAGGGGGAGGGCAGCGTGCTGATCACCAGGTGTGCAGAGGGGGAGGGCAGTGTGCTGATCACCAGGTGTGCATGGGGGAGGGCAGCGTGCTGATCACCAGGTGTGCATGGGGGAGGGCAGCGTGCTGATCACCAGGTGTGCATGGGGGAGGGCAGTGTGCTGATCACCAGGTGTGCATGGGGGAGGGCAGTGAGCTGATCACCAGGTGTGCAGAGGGGGAGGACAGTGAGCTGATCACCAGGTGTGCAGAGGGGGAGGGCAGTGTGCTGATCACCAGGTGTGCAGAGGGGGGAGGGCAGTGTGCTGATCAAGTGTGCAGAGGGGGAGGGCAGTGAGCTGATCACCAGGTGTGCAGAGGGGGAGGGCAGTGTGCTGATCACCAGGTGTGCATGGGGGAGGGCAGTGTGCTGATCACCAGGTGTGCAGAGGGGGAGGGCAGCGTGCTGATCACCAGGTGTGCACGGGGGGGGGAGGGCAGTGTGCTGATCACCAGGTGTGCATGGGGGGAGGGCAGTGTGCTGATCACCAGGTGTGCACGGGGGGGGGAGGGCAGTGTGCTGATCACCAGGTGTGCATGGGGGAGGGCAGTGTGCTGATCACCAGGTGTGCAGAGGGGGAGGGCAGCGTGCTGATCACCAGGTGTGCAGAGGGGGAGGGCAGCGTGCTGATCACCAGGTGTGCACAGGGGAGGGCAGTGTGCTGATCACCAGGTGTGCATGGGGGAGGGCAGTGTGCTGATCACCAGGTGTGCACGGGGGGGGGAGGGCAGTGTGCTGATCACCAGGTGTGCATGGGGGAGGGCAGTGTGCTGATCACCAGGTGTGCAGAGGGGGAGGGCAGCGTGCTGATCACCAGGTATGCAGAGGGGGAGGGCAGCGTGCTGATCACCAGGTGTGCATGGGGGAGGGCAGTGTGCTGGTCACCAGGTGTGCAGAGGGGGAGGGCAGTGTGCTGATCACCAGGTGTGCACAGGGGAGGGCAGTGTGCTGATCACCAGGTGTGCAGAGGGGAGGGGAGGGCAGTGTGCTGATCACCAGGTGTGCATGGGGGAGGGCAGTGTGCTGATCACCAGGTGTGCACGGGGGGGGGAGGGCAGTGTGCTGATCACCAGGTGTGCATGGGGGAGGGCAGTGTGCTGATCACCAGGTGTGCAGAGGGGGAGGGCAGCGTGCTGATCACCAGGTATGCAGAGGGGGGAGGGCAGCGTGCTGATCACCAGGTGTGCATGGGGGAGGGCAGTGTGCTGGTCACCAGGTGTGCAGAGGGGGAGGGCAGTGTGCTGATCACCAGGTGTGCACAGGGGAGGGCAGTGTGCTGATCACCAGGTGTGCAGAGGGGAGGGGAGGGCAGTGTGCTGATCACCAGGTGTGCATGGGGGAGGGCAGTGTGCTGATCACCAGGTGTGCACGGGGGGGGGAGGGCAGTGTGCTGATCACCAGGTGTGCATGGGGGAGGGCAGTGTGCTGATCACCAGGTGTGCAGAGGGGGAGGGCAGCGTGCTGATCACCAGGTGTGCAGAGGGGGAGGGCAGTGTGCTGATCACCAGGTGTGCAGAGGGGGAGGGCAGCGTGCTGATCACCAGGTGTGTAGAGGGGGAGGGCAGCGTGCTGATCACCAGGTGTGCAGAGGGGGAGGGCAGCGTGCTGATCACCAGGTGTGCAGAGGGGGAGGGCAGCGTGCTGATCACCAGGTATGCAGAGGGGGAGGGCAGCGTGCTGATCACCAGGTGTGCATGGGGGAGGGCAGTGTGCTGGTCACCAGGTGTGCAGAGGGGGAGGGCAGTGTGCTGATCACCAGGTGTGCACAGGGGAGGGCAGTGTGCTGATCACCAGGTGTGCAGAGGGGAGCGGAGGGCAGTGTGCTGATCACCAGGTGTGCATGGGGGAGGGCAGTGTGCTGATCACCAGGTGTGCACAGGGGAGGGCAGTGTGCTGATCACCAGGTGTGCAGAGGGGAGCGGAGGGCAGTGTGCTGATCACCAGGTGTGCATGGGGGAGGGCAGTGTGCTGATCACCAGGTGTGCAGAGGGGGAGGGCAGCGTGCTGATCACCAGGTGTGTAGAGGGGGAGGGCAGCGTGCTGATCACCAGGTGTGCAGAGGGGGAGGGCAGTGTGCTGATCACCAGGTGTGCAGAGGGGAGGGGAGGGCAGTGTGCTGATCACCAGGTGTGCATGGGGGAGGGCAGTGTGCTGATCACCAGGTGTGCACAGGGGAGGGCAGTGTGCTGATCACCAGGTGTGCATGGGGGAGGGCAGTGTGCTGATCACCAGGTGTGCACAGGGGAGGGCAGCGTGCTGATCACCAGGTGTGCAGAGGGGGAGGGCAGTGTGCTGATCACCAGGTGTGCAGAGGGGGAGGGCAGTGTGCTGATCACCAGGTGTGCAGAGGGGGAGGGCAGTGTGCTGATCACCAGGTGTGCAGAGGGGGAGGGCAGTGTGCTGCTCAGGTATGCAGAGGGGGAGGGCAGTGTGCTGATCACCAGGTGTGCATGGGGGAGGGCAGCGTGCTGATCACCAGGTGTGCAGAGGGGGAGGGCAGCGTGCTGATCACCAGGTGTGTAGAGGGGGAGGGCAGCGTGCTGATCACCAGGTGTGCAGAGGGGGAGGGCAGTGTGCTGATCACCAGGTGTGCAGAGGGGGAGGGCAGTGTGCTGCTCAGGTATGCAGAGGGGGAGGGCAACGTGCCGGGCACCGCATGGTTAGCAGGAAGCAGGCTTTCAGTACTGCACTGAGAAAGTCGTCTCCTGCTGTGTCACCTCGGAAGCTCACGGTGGGGCACAGGAGACCCCAGGTGGGGAAGGGGAGTTCCAGGACGCCGGTTAGAGTCACGCCGGCGGAGGCCCTGTGGTCCTGTGTGGTGGAATCTGTGGAGGGGCTTTTGTATCCAGTATGTTACAGTATGTATGCCAGGCTGCCAGGTCACAGGACCGTGTGGAGCAGTGAGTCCCATGTTGAGATTATGCACAGCCACTGGCTATGGGGTCACGCTCCGGGAGCACCTGGATGGAGGAGAGACTGAGCCACAGCCTGATACTTATGCTTCCTGGGTAGCTAGGATAGTGTGCGCATACAAGCCCACTCAGCTTTTGTTGGTTGAGATGAGGTCTCTTCAACTTCGTGCCCGGGCTGACCTCAGACTGCAACGTTCCCCATCTCCACCTCCTGAGTAGCTAGAACTACAGTCATGAGCTACTCTGTCCAGTTTCTCTCTCTCTCTCTCTCCGGTGCCAGTGCTGGGGCTTGAACTCAGGGCCTGGGCGCTGTCCCTGCCTGAGCTTTCTTGCTCAAGGCTAGCGCTCTACTACTTGAGCCACAGCTCCACTTTCAGCTTTTTTGATGCGTAATTGGAGGTAAAAAATCTCATGGACTTTTCTCACCCACTTGGCTTCAAACTGCAATCAGATCTCAGCCTCCTAAGTGGCTGGGATTGCTGGTGTGGGGCACCAGTGCCCGGCTTTTTCTTTCTTGACAGTGGTCTCTCCGTCATTCAAGCTAGCCGCAGATTCTTGATCTTCCTGTTTCAGTCTCCCAAGTACTGGGATTGCAGTTGTGCAAAAGCACACTCGTCTCCCAAGGGGCACTGGAAGTCATGTCTCTGATGTTTTACCAATATAGCATGTGACTTCCATCACAAAATATCAAAAAACAACAGAATAGCTGTATAACAGAAATGAGTTCTCTCTATGGAGGCTGGAGGGGCAAGGTTAGGGTGTGGGCGGGCTGGTTCCACCCCCCCCCCCTCGGCTTGCAGATGGCCTCCCCCTCCCCCGCCCGCCCCTGCAGCCTCGTCTGGCTGTCCCTCTGGTGAGTCTGTGACCTAATTTCATCTTCTTGTAAGGACACCAGTCAGACTGGGGTAGAGCCGGCCCGATGGCCTCATTTCACTCAGTGACCTCTTAAAGGGCCTGTCTGCAAATACAGCCGTGCTCCGAGGCCCCGGGCGAGGACGGACAGCGTTCCAAGGGGCCGTGCCGAGCTTGGCGACCCGGAGGACGCTCCGGTGTGGGTCTCTCTGGGTTTGTGTGGTGTTTTTCTTTTTTTTTGCTAGTCCTGGGGCTTGACCTCAGGCACTGCCCCCGAGCTTTTCTACTCGAGGCTAGCGCTCTACGACTCGAGCCACAGCCCTACTTCTGGCTGTTCTGTGTAGGTGGTACTGAGGAATCGAACCCAGGGCTTCATGCGTGCTAGGCAAGCGCTCCACCACGAAGCCACCTTTTCCCCGCCCCTCTGGCGGGTGTTTTTGCTTGCCTCACTTTTTTCCAACTGTACAAAGCAAAAGCGCACGTTGCCGAGGTTTGGGGAAGTTCAACACGCCCCACCAGCCACGCTGAGCGCGTCCGCTCCCCGCTCCTGCACCGCCGGTGGGGACGCCCCGTGCCCTTCCATCCACCCTCGCTCCCTTCCCCCTTCCCCGCCCCACGAACGGGCCCCGGCATCCGCCAGCCCCCCGCGCACCCCGCCCCCAGGTCCCCCCACTGAGACGCCCTGCTCCCCCAGGAGAACGGACTGGACTACGAGGCCTGCCTGGTCGCCCAGTGCGACGCCCTGGTGGACGCCCTGACGCGGCAGAAGGCCAAGCTGCTCACCAAGGTGACGAAGGAGAGGGAGCACAAGCTGAAGGTGGGCACGGGCCGCCGCCCCCCCTTCCCATGGCGTCGGGGCTGGGGGGCTGGGAGAGCGGCCCAGTGAGCGAATGGATGAGTGAACGGGTCAAGGTGAGCCGGGGGGCTGGGAGGGGGGCCAGCAACCCCCGAGGCCAGCTGGGACCCGCGCGGTCGCTCCGGAGCCAGGGCAGCCGGGGTGGTTTTCGCCTCGGGTCCACGCCCCCCCCCCCCCCCCCCAGGCACTCCTCTGCCTGTCTGACTCTTGGTCTCAAGTCAGAGCCGTGGGCACGCGGGTTCTGCTCGGGTTTCGGTCTCTGCCCCCTCCTCAGCCAGTTTCCCAAGGGAGGGATAGCAAAGCTTGCTCTCCTCACGCCGACCCCCCCCCCACCCCGGTCAGGCAGCGGGGCACTGTCCCCGGAGGTCTAGAGGCTGTGGGCCAGAGACACACAACTAGGAAATACGACGTTTCTTAGTTCAGTGCTGGAGCTGGAACCCACGGACTTGCGCACGCCGGGCAAGCATGGTATCACTGAGCTCCATCCCCAGACCGTGAGGTTGTGAAGTGGGGCCTGCCTGTGTAGCCTTGAGCTCCCAGTCCTCAGCCTCAGCCTCCCCAGTGCGGGGATGACAGGGGTGTACTGGTACCCCGTCTCCACTTGAAGGAGAGGATGTGGTGGTAAAGCACCTTCCCGCCATGTTATCTACCGCCAGCCGCAGGGCAGAGCGAGGCATGGCGCTGGCCGGGTCCCAGGGGCGTCTCGGTGAGGCCTTTCTCCACTCTGCTGCCCGGCCCTCAGAAGGTTCGCCCCGCCCAGCGCGGGGCCGCAGGGCGCCCCGGCGGGAGTCCTCACGGGAGTCTGTCCTCCGCAGATGGTTTGGGACCAGATCAATCACTGCACGCTGAAGCTGCGCCAGTCCACGGGGCTGATGGAGTACTGTCTGGAGGTGATCAAGGAGGACGACCCCTCGGGCTTCCTCCAGGTGAGCCCGCCCCCGAGCCTGCCCTGGCCGGCCGGGGGACTCCCCGCGCCACTCCCGCCCCCCCCCCCCCCCCACCAGCCCACACTCCAGGCCAGACCCATCCCAGGCCGGGGCTGGCGCTTCTCCTTTGCTCCGCGCCGTCAGAGGCGCAGGCTCCCCCCGTGGCCCTGACCCCCCGCAGCTCTGGCCCTCATCCCGCCTCCTCCTCCACGGGGGGAGAGGAGATGGAGCCTCTGGGACCACATGCCGGGCCTCCCCACGCCCCACACATGGAAAAGGGCAGCTTTTGGCAAGCGTGCTGGACGCGTGGTCAACAGAGCCAGCTGCAGACCCCGTGGCCCCAGCCCCTGGGGGGGCTGCTCTCCCCAACGGGGTGTGTGGGCGCGACTCCCCCTGGGTCTTCTCCAGGACGGGGGCCTGAGACTTGAGGCCTTCAGGGGCACACACACAGATGTCCCCAGGGGGAGGGTCAGCAGAGGAGACGGCGTGTGCGATGCCCTGCATCCACAGTGCGCACGGCGCTGAGCGCCCCTCCTTGGCCCTGCGCCCCGCAGATCTCCGATGCCCTGATCAAGCGCGTGCAGGTGTCCCAGGAGCAGTGGGTCAAAGGCGCCCTGGAGCCCAAGGTGTCGGCAGAGTTTGACCTGACGCTGGACAGCGAGCCGCTGCTGCAGGCCATCCACCAGCTGGACTTCATCCAGATGAAATGTAGGGGTGAGCCGTGGTTGGCCAGCTCAGTGGGGGCTTCTCCCCCGTGGGCATGCCGTAGGGGGCCCCAGTGGTGGTGGCGGGCGTCCGTGGCACACAGCGTGGTGGAGGGGAGGGTGGTCTGGGGCAGTGTCCCCGTGTAGGCCCGGGAGCCCCCTCTGTCCATCAAGCACAGTGGTGACCACGGATGGAGGGACCTCCCCTGGCCAGGCCGGGCCGCGTGGGTGCCAGGCTGTGCCAGGTGCCAGCGGGCGTTGGTGAGCAAGTCTGAACCACTCCTTGCAAGACCAAGCCTCTAGACTACAGAGAAAGTGGACCATGTGCTAGCCGACCCCATGACATTGTCCGAGAGTGGCAGGTGCTAGGGAGAAAAGGCAGAGGTTAGGGAGGAGAGGGAGGAGGAGGGGAGCCGAGGCAAAGGTGGAGAGAAATAACCTAAAAGAGCATTTCGGGAGGCAAAGGGATAGAGGCTGGAATACATTTGTGTGTGTACCAAGGAAGGGCAAGAAGTTCAGAGGCAAGAGCAGAAGGGACGGGGCAGAGAGAGGCAGAGCAGGATGGATGGGTAGAGGGAGGCAGAGGGGAAGGGAGGGGGTGGGGGAGGCGGAGGGGAAGGGAAGGGGTGGGGGGAGGCGGAGGGAAGGGGTGGGGTGGCAGAGGCAGAGGCGGAGGGAAGGGGTGGGGTGGAGGGAGGCAGAGCAGGAGGGTGGAGGGGGAAGGACCAGGCGGAGGAAGTCCGTGCTGCTAGGAACAGTTGTCACAGCTCCGCATGGGCAGCGTGAGCCAGTGAAGGCCCGGGGGGCGCTGGCTCCCGCCTGGGGGGTGGGTGGTCTGGGGCGGGGAGCCTGGCGTCTGTGGGCCGAGACCAGGGCCGCAGCCTGCACCTGTGGCTGTGGGCTCTGCGGGCGGCGTGGCCACCTTTAAAGGAAGGGAAGCAAACGTGCAGCGGTGCCTGGCTCCATCGGGGAGGCTTGGAAAGGGCGGAGGGGAGACTGGGACACGGCCAGGCAGCGGAGGGGCCCGGCCAGCCACAGGGCAGCCGGGGCCGCGTTGCCCCGGAGCACAGCCCCGCTCCAGGGGAGCTCACCGGACCTCGCTGCTGCTCCAGCCTGGGAGGTGGCGAGCGGCTGCCCTGAACCAGGTTGAAAATGGCCTTTTGTGCAAGACCAACCTCCGTGTTGTCTTAAAAAAAAAGACGGCAGCCAGCTGGGAAGTTTCTGGCATGAACAGACAACCCCCCCCCCCCCACCGCCCAGTGTAACTGCACTCAGGGCGGAGCAGCCCCAGCTTGAGGAGTTGGCTGTGGTCACCTCCCTGGCCCCTGGTCCCAGGGCACCAAGCCTTTATCACCTTGCGAGGACGGCTCCCCACTGTCCACGGGCAGAGCAGAAGGAGGACTTCCTCCCCCAGACACTTGCTTTGCAGTGTCCGGTCACCGCCTCCCGGGGCTGAGCAGGGCACCCGCTCCCCGGCCAGGTCCCCCTGAGCCTGGGGCGGCCCCAGGGGAGGGACGGACGGTCTTGCCGCCTGCTGGGGTCCAGGGGCCGCCAGCGGACACGGCGCGCTGACGGGGCATTCCTGTCGCAGTGCCCCCCGGGCCCCTGCTGCAGCTGGAGAAGTGCTGCACACGCAACAACAGCGTCACGCTGGCCTGGAGGACGCCGCCCTTCGCGCACAGCCCCGCCGACGGCTACATCCTGGAGCTGGATGACGGCGACGGGGGCCAGTTCCGGGTGAGCCTCGGCGGGCCCGGGGCCCCGGGGACAGGGAGGGCGGGAGGAGGCCCCCGTGAGGGCGACAGGGGCCTGGCAGGACCAGCTCAGAGGAGGCAGCCCCGCCTGCCCTTGCTCCTCCCATCAGCCCCACCGGCCCGGGTTCCCTCCGCCACCATCTTCCTCCTGACCCCACGCACAGTCCGTGATCTTCACTATCCACGTGCTCTATGACCTTCACGTCCCCGCCCCCCCCCCCCGCCACTACCTCCTCATCTCCTACCCCCTCGACTCTTACCTCCCGTGAACCACCAAAGACTGGAATTGGAGCTATGGCTCAAAGTGGTAAACACTAGGCTTGAGTAAAATTGCTCAGGGACTGTGCCCGGTCCCTGTATTCAAGACCTTTAATGACAGTAATAATAATAATAATAATAATAATAATAATAATAATAATAATGGGTGCACAGTACAAGGCAGGCCTCGCAGTGAAACGCTCGGTGCAGCCCACCTTCCCCAGCTACCTTGTGTATAATACAGAAAATAGCCCAATCGCTGGGTCTGTGCAATAACAAACAGCATCTGGAGCAAGTGGACAGCCAGCCTTCCCTCACCTTGACAAATCAGTGCAGAGGAGGAAAGGGTTGTTTTGGTGTCAGAGACTTCCTCTGGTCTTCTGGGCTGGTGAGGGAGAATATCATGGGGTGGGGGCCGGGGAGGAGGGGCTGGGGAGAGTGTGTGACAGAGCAAAGCCACCTGCTTCATGTACGCCAGGAAGGAGAGACAGAGAACATTTGTATAGCACAGGCTGGGCCCCAGCCCCGTGGAATTTTGAGCCATCAGGGGCCTGGCCTAGGACCCCACTCCAAACTGTACTCGGGCAACCAGCACTTCCACCCGGGGCTCCGGGGGCATTCAAGGTCCACGCAGCAACGGGGAAGTAATAGGACAATGCAAATTTGGAAGCCGATGGAAAACAAAGAAAACCCTAGAAAAGAAAAGCAGATCTGGTACAAGAACGTCTTAAGTTCTGTGGAGACCAGAAAAGAGCAGCTCAAGGGCCCCCAGAGCCCCTGAGCCCCTGAGGGGCAGGAGGGGGGTGAGTCTCCTGAAGGGCTGTGGCCTCCCCTTCCCTGAAGGGCACTCCCCTCCCAGCTGGGGCCAAGCAGCCAGGGGGGAAGGGCTCCTGCCCAGCTGTGCAAAGTCAGGGACCCTCAGGGGCAACCAGGATGGGCCCTAATGTTCCAGACTGAGCACCACTGTGGAGCAGTGGCACTTGTGATGCCGATAGGTGCCTAATGAGGCGTCCCAAAAGTTGGAGGGGCTGGCCAGGGGCTGGTGGCTCACACCTGTAATCCTAGCTACTCCACAGGCTGAGGTCTGAGGATCATGGTTCAAAGCCAGAACAGGCAGGAAAGTCCAAGAGACTCTTATCTCCAATTAAGCACCAGGACACCAGAAGTGGCGCTGTGGCTCAAAGTGATAGAGTGCTAGCCTTGAGCAAAAAATTGCTTAGGGACAGCGCCCAGGCCCAGAGTTCAAAGCCCCACAACTGACGAGAGAGAGAGAGAGAGAGAGAGAGAGAGAGAGAGAGAGAGAGAGAGAGAGAGAACAAAGTCTAAGGGGCTGATGGGGCTATGGCTCTTGCAGGAAGTGTACGTGGGCAAGGAGACTCTGTGCACCATTGACGGGCTCCACTTCAACAGCACCTACAACGCCAGAGTGAAAGCTTTCAACGCCGCTGGCGTCGGGCCGTACAGCAAGACTGTGGTCCTGCAGACCTCAGACGGTGAGACGTACCTCCACAGTGGGACAGGTGCTGCCGCCCCGTGGGCGGCCAGGGAGCCGAGCCTCGGGGGACGGCCACACGGTTCACCCCGCCTCAACCGCCCACCCGTGAGGTTGGCCACTGGAGTCAACTTCCTCCTTTGCCCATTTGAAGGAAGCAAGAGACGGGCCGGGGCTGGAGGTCTGAGTGCCGAGACTCCTTTGCGAGGCTTGGTTTGGGGAACGGGGAACAGGAGAAAGAGAGCAGGACGCATGTGCCTCTGTGGGGGCGTGCACATCCCACGGAGCGGCTGCTGACATGCCGGTGGAAGCAAGGGAGCGCATGTCCCTCGGCTCACTAGGAACTGCTGGCATATTCTGCGTGCTGACCTTCTCTTGTCTCCTTTGCAGTCGCCTGGTTCACCTTTGACCCCAACTCTGGGCACCGAGACATCATTTTGTCCAATGACAACCAGACAGCCACCTGCAGCAGCTACGACGACCGTGTGGTGCTGGGCACGGCTGCCTTCTCCAAGGGCGTGCACTACTGGGAGCTGCACGTGGACCGCTACGACAACCACCCTGACCCCGCTTTCGGCGTGGCCAGGGCCAGTGTGGCCAAGGACATGATGCTGGGCAAGGATGACAAGGCCTGGGCTATGTACGTGGACAACAACCGAAGCTGGTTTATGCACTGCAACTCCCACACCAACAGGTGCGCCCCCCAGACCCTCTGAGTTCAAGCTTCAACATTCAAAAACAAAAACCTGACACGCAAAGCCCGTGGCTCGTGCCCATAATCCTAGCTACTCAGGAGGCTGAGATCTGAGGATGTGGTTAGAAGTCAGCCTGGACAGGAACGTCAACTACCAAAACCAAGCTGGAAGTGGAGCTGTGGCTTACGTGGTAGACCCCTAGCCTTGAGCTCAGGGACAGCACCCAGGCCCCAAGTTCACACACACACACACACACACACACACACACACACACACCATGCACACAAGAAAAACCACACTGCCACTAAAAATATCTTTCATAAAAAAGAAGGAAGTAAAGAAGAAAGATGGGAGGGAGGGAAAAAGGAAGAGCGAGGAGGCAGAGCCACCGGGAGAATCTCTGGTGCTCTCAGGAGTCACCCAGAACCCACACCCCTGCTGGCGTGGGCAATTCCTTAATGCCCAGCTGCGGGCCTCTGCTGGCCTGGCAGCCCTCTGGTGCCTCAGAGGGGAGCTGAAGGGAGGCCGAGGCCAGCAGGGGGCAGCTACTCCGAGTTCCCGTCCCAGGTCCTGACCCGGGCCCCAGGGCCAGGCTTGGGCACGAACAGGCTACTGCACTGCCATCTGGTGGTCGGTACCAGAAGAGCCTCAAGCGTTCAGTGGTTCCCCCGGGCCTGCAGGACCCGGGACCCTGCCCTCTCCAGGGAGTCCCTCCTGCTTGACCTCTCCACACATCTGGTCACAGGCCCATCTCGTGGCTCACTTTTCCCAGCAGAAGCCCAGCCCTAACCAGGAATTGTTCTATCAAGGTCCAGCAAGGTTAAGGCTGAGTAGGAGCTCACCAGATGGAAAGGGAAGTCTGTGGATGCAGCCCACAGGGTCAAAGGCAAGGTCAGCTGGGCCCACCAGGGGGCGTTCTCCACCTAGCGCTCCTTCCCAGCCAGAGGACACGATTCCAACATTAGCCAAGCTCGCCAGGCCCGACTCCCAATCCAGCCCTCTCTGGAGCCCCTGCGGTGGTTCTGGGGAGGCCTGCGAAGGGGTGAAAGCCTTCTCTACCTCCCACCAGAAAGGGGCCAAGTTCTTTGACTGACTTCTGTGCTCATGGTAAATTGCTCAGCGGGGCATTTGGGTGAGACCCTCCCAAGTAAACCTGAACTTCCCGTCCCAGACTCTGTCGGCAGGGAGTCTAGCCCAGTTCCCCTGAGGCGCTTTCTCCCGTGGCCTGCTAAAGTGTGGGAAGTACTGCTGAGAAGGTTCAACCGCCCAGCAGAAGGCCCTACCATTTCAGTAGTGCTGAGCCTCACTACAGGATCTGTGTTCCAGAATCCTTTCAGTACTGCTCAACTCAGACACAAGAAACAGAAGCCACATTCTGAGAGGTTGAATCTGGAGTCTTATTGGAGAGCCAGGGACTGCAGGTGGTGGACTCCTCACAAAGACTTGCAGCCCCTCAAATATACTTTACACAGTCAGAATACTGAGCGATGAGAGCAGGAAAACAATTCCAACAAACCAGATCAACCCCAGTGGAGAACTGGTGGGTCACCATGGTGACCAGAGGAGAGACAGGAGACATGAGGCCTGGCCTAATGGTGCCTGAGCTGGTCCTGGCCAGAACAGGGTCAGAAGCAGCGGGGGTGGGGAGGTGGGGGGGGAGGGCAGGGTCACAGGAAACTGGAGTGTCTCAAGGCACAGGACTGACAGGTCCAGTAACCTATCATCCAAGTCCCCACCCCTACCTCTAGGAATTCAGGCACACCCGTCACCTGGGGGTTGAACTTCCCCGCCTCTACCAGGAAGATGGCACCAGTTACACCCAATTCCCTATTATCCACCCTGTGGCCACGATGGTGCCAGTTCCATCCACTCTCCTCATTTCATCATCACTGCAGAATCCTTTCAGTCGTGCTGAGTCAGCACCGCAACCCAATGTTCCAGAGGCCGTCCAGTCGCGCTGAGTCGTCACCACCCCAGCCAGGGCTGGTGACAGGTTTTTCTGGGTTTTCTCTCGCCAGGACGGAAGGCGGCGTGTGCAAAGGCGCTACGGTGGGCGTGCTGCTGGACCTGAACAAGCACGCCCTGACCTTCTTCATCAACGGGCAGCAGCAGGGCCCCACAGCGTTCAGCCACGTCGAGGGGGTCTTCATGCCCGCCCTCAGTCTCAACCGCAATGTGCAGGTACCCGGGCCCGGGTGCGGGAGCCGGCCTCGCTGGTGCCCTCCCGCCGCGGGCGCGGATGCACAGGGCCCGCAACAGACAGTGCGAGGGTGGAGGAGCTCCCTCTGAAGCCCAGTGCCCCGGCCTGGTGCCCACTGCCTGCAGGGTCCCCAGCAGTCACTGGGCATGTGCTAAAGGCCCCGAGGGCATCCCAGGGTGGAGAGTTCAGTCCTCAGCGTTAGCAGCCAGCCACAGGACAGGGCAGAGCATCGAATCAGTGGACACGAACTCAAGGCTGTGAGAACCGGGTCCCGCTGCTGCTGGGGTCAGCACGCGGAGGCTCCCGTCCCTGCCATCTGAAGTGTCCCCGGGCAGCTGACCCTGAGCCCAGGGCCGCCCGGCAGGTGCAGGGGGCTCAGGCATGGTCTCTGCTGTCACTGCGCGGTGTCCATGGGCCTCCCCACTGGGCTGTGCGTGCGTGCGTGCGTGCGTGCGTGTGTGTGTGTGTGTCCTGGGGGTGGATCTAGGTCCGTTTGCATGTTAGGCTAGGGCTCTACCACCGAGCGCCACCCCCAGCCCGTGCCTTCCCTTCCAGGTCACCCTGCACACGGGACTGGAAGTGCCAACAAGCCTGGGGCGGCCCAAACTGTCAGGCAACTAGCCTGGCACCCCTGCTGCCCAGCGCCTGGGGCCGAGGCCTGCGGATGCGGCCGCACCCCACTCCCTGAGCTCCAACCCCTCAGTGAGGCCAGCAAGTCCCGGCCGGAACAGAGCCGTCCAGTGGGCGCAGATGGTTTCTTCAGGGGAGGGGGCGAAGAACCATCCATCGTCCACACCGCGGCCCCCGCGGCCAGCCGTGCACCAAGGGCGCATGGCTCAGACATCACCGTCCAGGTCTTTCCTGAGCAGCTCTCGGGAGAGCCTGCGCCGCCGCGCGTCGCCTCCCGCCCTCTGCTGAGCTCGCGTTCTTTGCAGGGAGAGGTGAAGCAGCACTGAGAGACGGAGCCCTCGGGATGAGTGCCACTGGCTTGCCCGACGCAGGACTGAAGGACAGAGATATCAACTGTTCGTCTTTAATTTTTGCCTGTCTCACTGAGCTGCGGAGAACCTCTTAAAAGGGCTTCCTTAGGGTCTTTCCTCATCAACCAGCTCCGTGCATTCTCCCCCTCTTACTCATTCACTCACTCTCTCTCACACGCACATGTGCGCGCACACACAGGCATGTGCAACGGTCTGCTAAATTTCACCCACTCGGTTCTTAGGTTCTCTGAATGGAACACGAGACTTTGACTGACGGTGCTATGCGGCTCCTTTGGCTGGAACTGACTGGAAATGGCCGCCCAAGAAATGAACTGGAAACAAGTAGGAGCTGCTCCGAGTCGGGCTCGGCACCGAAGCTGCAGACCCCGGGAAGCCCCTTCCGCTGTCCCCGCGCGGCCTCGCGTGCTTCCCCCATCGTGGGCCTACGACAGGCGGAGGGGGGCTGCGGTGGGGGGGAAGCCAGACGACCTGGAAAGGCTGGACTGGAGGGCAGCACTCTGCTCCCCGTCTCTCCCACACAGCACCCCAGGCTGAGTCCTGAGGGCCTGCCTCCTCCCTGCAGTGCTTCGGCAAAGCGGCCCACAGTCCTCCCCCCCCCCCCCCCCGCCGCCTCATCTGCAGCTGTGGTCACCTCGCTCGCTCCTTTCCCAGCTTGGTGTTGAGCAGCTCTCCACTGGCTGCACTGGTTGGACTTTCAATGGCTGCGCCCGCACGCGGACACCAGCTGAGAGCCTCCCCGGCTGCCTTCCTTCCCACCTTGCACCTGTTTCCTGAGCATCCGCTACCGGGCCAGTAGGTCCCACAGTCCTACCTCAAAGCTCTTGCTCGAGAGGCCCACTGTCTCTATCCAACGGCCTGGGAAGGCCTCTGCCTGGGGGCCGCTCCATTCTCCCACCCAGCCTGCGTGCTAGGCCCTGGAGCCTGCCGCGTCGTGGATGCCCTGGTCTTGCCTTGAGTCCTTTCTCCTGCATTTTCTGTCGCAGAGCCCGGTGCAGAGCTCGTGCAGTAGCCCCTGCAGAACCCGTGCAGAGCCCGTGCAGAACCCGTGCAGGAGCCTACAGGCCCTGCTAGCTGCGTCCTCAGCCTTCTCCGGCCTCTGGCGGCTCTGGCCAAGAGGCTGGCGGCAGAGGCGGAGGAGCCAGAGGCCTGGGACTAGCTTGAGCTCTTTTGGAGAAGTCCAGCAGTCCCGGAGACAAGGACGGGGGTAGCTGAGCAGGAGAAGGCCTGGTCACTAGGCTGCCCTGCTCACCTGTGGGGCGGGAGCGGCTTGGTCACCCCAGGTCTGTTCACACCTCAGAGGAGGGCGAATTCCCACACGTGGGGGGGGGTACTTCATTCTTTCCCCCTTTCTCTTATTTTCTTTTTCCAGTACCGGGGCTCAGGCCCACAGCTTTGCCCATGCCAGGCAAGTGCGCTCTCGAAGGCCTCCCTAAGAAGTTCCCCGCTGTCCAGAGGAGCAGGGCCCCCCCCCCCCCAGAAGCAATACAGAGGGAAGGGACACACCCGGCCCTGTCCTCAGCACAAAGCACCTTTCAGGGATAGGAGAAGGGCAGGGCCACACACGTGGCCCTGAGGGTTCAGAGAAGCCAAGAAGGATATTTCACTCTCCGTGGCAGGAAGGCCCCTGGCCTTGCAGTGGACATGCCAGCTCCTCAGACTCCGGCACATCCGGTACGTGAACGGTAGCACGCGATGCTTCCTGGGCCGGCTGAGGAAGGGTGTGGTATAGCCCGCCCAGCACCTTCTGTGAGAAAGGAACTTGTAGTGAAAATGTCCGCTTGGTGGAGCTGCGAGCCGCACCTCCGTCACAGTGCTGGACGCCACCGCGGCCTAGTCTATGCATTTCCCCCTGCGCAGTCCTCCCTGACACGTGCCCCGGCACTCACCCACACCCAGCACCAGCTCCCCACGCGGCACCCCCCCTCGAGGCACGTCCGAGTGCACCCTCAGCCCTGGGTGCACTTTAACAGCACCCTTAGCTGCTCCACAGCCCTGGGTGCACTTTAACAGCACCCTTAGCTGCTCCACGACCAAGAACTGTGTGCGTCCTTGGGAGATGGTCCTCCCGGAGATGCCCGGCCCGGCCAGAGCACTCCTAAGTTGGGACACGAATGCAGACTCTATGCATTTTTCCCAGGGACCTTTGCATCTAAGCCTTAATTCTAGCAGAGCAGAGAGCTGGGGCCTCCCCAGGAGGCATCGGTGGCTGGTGGCTCACCCGTCACCATGCCACGGGGCTGTGAGGCTGGAGTGGATGCTGGGTGGCTCCCCTGCAGGTGGTGGGAAGGCGGGGCTTCCGGTCTCTGGACCCTAGGGCAGGGCCTGCACGCTGCAGGGGGCTTCGCCACACCAGCTGCCGGTAGCAAGCCTGGTGTCTTTAGTTCATTGTGTGTTGACATTCAGAGTGATGCTGGCACGCACTCCTGTGTCACACGGAAAGCCAATCACAAAGCTGCCAGCCTGCGTGACAACCCAAGACCAGGATTCTCACAGGTCTTCAGTGGGGCTGTGAGCCCACAGAGAAGCCACTGTCAGGGCCGACATTTCCGCTCACTGAAGACTCTGGCCGATCCTCCACTCCTGGTAACACAAGCTCCTGTCCTGCTTCCTTGGCCATGTTTTACTGCACCTTCACAGGAACTCCGTAATGGGTTTGTGGTCTTTAGAGGGTTAACATAAAATCAGATATTGTGAGAAGATGCTTGAAGTATGGGCTCTCCCGGAGGTGAGAGTGAGCGGGAAGCGCTGGTTGTCACCGCAGGCCTTCCTCGGTGCTTCTCCTCAGGTCTGGCAGCCGGGGCGTGAGCGGCACGGGTAAGACGAGCCGGGAGCCGGTGGCTCACGCCTGCAGTCCGAGCAACTCGGGAGGCTGAGATCTGAGGAGCGTGGTTTGACGCCAAACTGGGCAGGAGAGTTCATGAGACTCTCATCTCCAATTAACCACCAAAAAGTCTGACGTGGAGCTGTGGCTCAAATGGCAGGGAGGGTGCTAGGCTTGAGGGAAGAAAAAACAACTCAGGAACAGCACCCAGGCTGAGCTCAAGTCCCAGGACCACCACAAGAAAGCAAAAACAAGAAGTGAGCTGGTGACCAGATGCACTGGTCAGATACTGAGTGCAGCCCGTTCACCTCCGAATCCGGCTTTAACCCTGGCTGATCGCATGCGTGGGAGAATCTATTCCTTCTGTGCCTCAGTGCCCACCTGCCTCCGCGGCCTTGGAGGGCCATCCCTCTGTCATCTCTGAAGCCCAGGCTCATGGCACACCTTGATGGACCCGTGCTTTTCTGGCATCTGACCAAATGTCTTCCAACCAAGCAGCTACTTGCTGCCTGACTTTGTGGTATAAAGCGTGCTGCAGACTAGTTTCATCTGGGCTACTGGCGCCGTCCTGGTGTGGAGATCAGGCCGCCCGCCAGCACCTTTTCTATATCCTTCCCCACCTTCACACGGGCCCATGCCTGTTGCTACCTGAGCTCTGCAGTGGGCTGGGCTGGGGAAGCCACAAGTGCAAGTGTGGTGAGATACACATGCACAGAACCCTGGAACAGGAACTGGCCAGCCACAGGTTGCTTTCAGACCAGTGCCAGCTGCTGGACTTCCTGGCCAGTGGGGCGGTGGGTGTCTCAACTTCCCCGTGCAAAGGGAGTTGGGAAGTCTCATCCGGAGACCAGGTTGTTCTCTCAGAGGGCCTAGCTGCCAGCCCAGTTCTGGGGAGGCCCGGAGGTAGAACCAAGCTCGAGCGAGGCTCTGAGCGGAGGCCGGAAGCAGGCTCTGGAGTTGCGAGGAGGCCGCTGGCGGCTGTGGTGGCACTCGCTGTGCGTGGCCTGGACTCAGCAGTGAGAGGCAGCAGGGCGCCAGCAGGCAGAACACATAAATGCATGATGTAGATCGCTGCCTTTGCACTAAGCTGTGTATTAGCATGAGAGGTGTTTGTTTCACGTTGGCAAAGGAATTTTAAAAGAAGCAAAAAGCTGTGTGTCCTTGATTTGGCTGTTGACAGAATCCCATTGTCCCGCCTTTCTTTTTCCTCTCTCCTGCCCTCCCATCACCTTTTGTCTTTGTGGTTGGTATTTCGTGGCAGCTCTTGGTTCTGTGGCTGTTCAAGTTCCACTTTAAACACGGAAGGGTGGGCAGTGGGAAGGAAAGTAAGTTTTTCTAATTTTTGTATTGGTATCCACAAGCGTTTGTATTTTTTGAATTGCAAACACTGTTTTCTGGTCCTTGGGAGTTGGCTGAACTCCCTGTATTACCTTTTGAAGAGCTTGAGTTTTACCACATTCTTAAGCAGATTTGAAATAAATTCTTTTCACACTGCCAACAATTGACAGGTGTGCTCTGTAGTCACTGCCGGGGGGTGGGGGGTGGGGGGGTGTCCACCCTTCTGTAGTAGACTGGTTCTGGCCACTGTCTCACCCACAGGTGCCCTGGTGGTGCTGTATGGTGCACGTGTGGCTCTGCACTGGGGACAGGGAAGGGGCGAGCAGGAACCGAGGCGACACACGACTGTATACCTGCCACGTGGTACCTTCCACAGGATAGGAGTCATGCTAACCAGGCAGGAGCTCAACATGTGGTTATCAGGCCAGATACTGGGCACAAGCCTGTCATCCAAGCTCTGCCAGAGGCATGAGGAGGAGGAGGAAGTGGTGTAAGAAGAGTGCAAGCCCCACAGGGCACTGGTGGCTCACACCTGTAATCCTAGCTACTCAGGAGGCAGGTGACAACCATGGTTTGGAGCCAGGCTGGGCAAGAATTACTCTTATTTTCAATTAACCACAAAAAAAAAATCTGAAGTGGAGGTGTGGCTCAAAATGATAGAGCACTAGCCTTAAGCAGAAAAGCTCAGGAACAGCACCAAGCCCCACGAGACACACTGATCTGGTGGGAAGGGGGGTGGTACCGGGGGCTCCAACAGGGCAGGAACTGCAGGAGCCGGATGAGCCGTCTGCCCTGACCCTCAGGTGGACTCCATGAAAACAAGGAATCATGTGGGCATGGTGGCACGGGCCTGCAATCCCAGCTTCTTGGGAGGCAGAGAGAGGATGACTGTAATCTGAGGTCTGGGCAAAAACTTGAGACCCTATCTGAAAAACTAAAACCAGAAAGGGCTGGAGGCCTGGCTCACAAGCATGATGCCCTGAGTTCAATCTCTAGTCATTGCTTTTTAAAAATGTTTTATTTTTTGTGGTGCTAGGCTTGAACCAAGGGCCTTGTGCACATTAGGTATACACACACTGACACACACAGCTTCAATTCCACTTTATTTTGTTGCCAGTCCTGGGCCTTGGACTCAGGGCTTGAGCACTGTCCCTGGCTTCTTTTTGCTCAAGGATAGCACTCTGCCACTTGAGCCACAGCGCTCCTTCTGGCCATTTTCTGCGTATGTGGTGCTGGGGAATCGAACCCAGGGCTTCATGTATACGAGGCAAGCGCTCTTGCCACTAGGCCGTATCCCCAGCCCCAGTTGTTGCTTCTTTGTGCCTCTGGCCCTAACAAGGAAGAAGTGACTAGGAGCGTCCAGTTACGCTGCCAGCGGGGACCGGCAGCCCTTTCCTGATGACGAGTCTGTCCTAGGCCTTGTCTCACCCAGCTCTGCCCGGTGTCCTACAGTTTGGCCAGTTCCTAGGCATGGAGAGCTTGAAGCGATGTCCCAGCAAGGAATGCCACTCACCCTGGACACCAGGCCAGTCCCTTCCTTAGTGGTATGCCAGCCCTCACACAGGACCCCTTCCCGGTCACTGCTGCTGACAGGGCTGGAGACCCCAGCAACAGGCAATGAGCACCAGCTCAAGCTCAGGCTTGCCCCATCTCTCAATGCACATGGCTGCTTTGCATTTATGTGTGTCCCAAGCCTCACTGCTTCTACAACACTCACTTGTCCAAAAAATAATGCCCTCCAAATATTTGTACATTAACCTAAGAAGTAGAGCTGGACACCAGTGGCTCACGCCTGCAATCCTAGCTACTCAGGAGGCTGAGAGCTAAGGATCGCAGTTCAAAGCCAGCCTGGACAGGAAAGTCCGTGAGACTGATCTCCAATAAACCACCAGAAAATCAGAAGTGGTGCTGTCGCTGAAGTGGCAGAGTGCTAGCCTTGAGCTCAAGAGTGCAGGGATAGTGCCCAGGCCCAGAGTTCAAGCCCTACAACTGACCACCACCCCCCCCCCCCAAAAAAAAAGAAGTGGAATGAAAGCCAAACTTAGTAATTTACACCAGGAATTTGCATGCAAAATGGACCATGCTGTTCCTGATTGGGGGACCATGGTATAGGGGTTGTGGGTGTCAGAAGGGCTAATTAATGATGCCCCTCCTCCAAATTCTGTCATGCTTAAGATCTACGCTATATGTACGTATATGCTTTTTATTGCTAGTCCTGGGGCTGGGGCTTGAACTCAGGGCCTGGCACTGTCGCTGAACTTTCTTTTGCTCAAGGCTAGTGCTCTACCACTTGAGCCACAGCGCCACTTCTAGCCTTGTTTATGTGGTACTGAGGAATTGAATTCAGGGCTTCATGTATGCTAGGCAAGCACTCTACCATTAAGCCACATTCCCAGTCTCCTTCCTCTCTCTCTCCTCTTTCCAAGTGGCCACAGCCTCAGTCAGCTTGGAGGTCAATGGCCTCATTCCAGTGTTGCCAGCACAATTCTATCTTGGTGAGTTTGTTTGGTGATGCCTTAGATAGTCCTTGGGCTTCTTATCAAAACTATTATTTGCTAGGCTGGGATCTGAATGGTTTGGTGATGTTACCATCATGCAAGAATTTTCTTAATAGGCTCCAAACTTTAAGAAGCTACCAACACCTAATTGAAGGCAACATTAAATACAAGGGGAAATGAGGAAAGCAAAGGGTGACATTGTCCAACAAGGAAGGGACTCACTACCTGACTTCTGTACAGCCAGTTAGTAATAAAATATTAGAAAAAAACCAGAAATATATGCAAAAAGCTTTGTGGAAAGGTGACCTATTTACATAAAAAAAAAAAAGAGTACAGCTAGGAAAGTCAGTGGCTTGCAGGAGGCAACACTGGAAGGGCCTGTGCTACAGAATCAGTTAAAACCATTCCGTTACTCAGTAATGAGAAACACACACCACAGAAGTTGTGTTTTACAAAGTTTTAAATACAGCCTGAAGATGAAAACTGCTTTTCATAGGGCGGACATGTCATGTGACTGTTTTCGGTTCCTTCATCGTGTAGCAGATGCCAGCCAGCACTGTGGACAAGGTAGGGAGACCACAAGGGCAGCACGGGCGGCTGGCAGACCCCGCCGTGCGCAGCAGCAGGCCCAGCTGTGGACTGGCCAGGGTCGGTGCTAGGAGCCGCTTGTGGCTCCGAGGGCTTTCTGTAGGATGGTGTTCTCCAACGACAAGGCCCAGCGAGTCTGTGTGACGTCTGGAAGTCCACTAGCAGAGGTGGGGTTCCGCCAGCGGTCACTCGATCTCATTCTTCGTGCTGACAAAGCACCTCATTTAGTCACTCGGGAAGAATTTATTTTCTTGATATCCACGGGGCTAAGAATCAACGTTCCATTTTTGAATTTCCCAACCTGTCCAATCTGTCCACTTGACAAAATGCTGGGAGCCAACTTCTTCTTGGCTTTCCTGTGTTCCAGGTAGAGGAAAGGTGCCAGGTAGTGAGGTGTAGGAGGAAGCACCATAAACCACTCAGCCTGCCTGACCACCCCTCCCTTCCTGTGCAGACCCTGGCCACTGCAGCCGACCAACACTTCCTGCCTTGAGTGTTGACCTGACCCACCCAGTGACCCTTTACAACGCCCCACTGCAGCCTCTTCCTAGGGCCTGCCAGTGCTGTGCTGTAGTCACCACACTCGGTGCATCTCCCTCCCTACAACACACACTTGCCCGTCTCTCTCCCTACAAAGCACGTTCCAGGGTCATCACTACATATCCGTTTATCTGGGCGCCTCCCTCCCTACAACACACATCCCAGGACAAGGCTCCCAAACAGCCGACCTAACAGATACACATTGTGGCATACACAAGGGCAGAAGGGACCCAAGAAAGAGGATTGCGAGTGGATCCTTGAACAGTAACTGGGAGAGAGGCGCAGCGACCATAACAAATGTAGGGATATGGCTGCAGTGTTTCACGTCTGTTATCCTAGCTTCCTCTCAGGAGGCTGAGATGTAAGGATTACAGTTCAAAGCCAGCACTCCAGAAAAGTCCAGGAGACACCCATCTCCAATTAACCACCAAAAAAAAAAAAGCAAAAAAAAGCCAGAAGTGGAGCTGAGGTTAAAGTAGTAGAGTACTAGCCATGAGCTAAAAAGCCCAAAGAGCATTCCCTGCCCTGATTTCAAGTCCCAAGACTGGCACGCACACAAAACTCTAGGAAGTAAGCTGTGGGCAGGAGTTGTCACTCTAGCACCATGGAGCAGACTTCGCAGTGACCAGTGGGCTCCCAGGAGGGGAGGCCAGGTGGAGATTCTGCTGTAGCACAGCACACACACGTTTCAGGAGAAAAGGCCCACTGTCAGCTGAGGCAGCTGGTCTTTGGTGACAGTGGCTGATCTTTATTGTCAACCTGACCAGACCAAGAGACACCTAGATTATCAAAGTACAGCTCTGGGTGTCCGTGGAGGCTTATTTGGAGATGACTAGGTCCAGAGGGCTCTGGCCTGGTCGGTGGTTTATAGCATGGATGTATACTGTAAGGTGGCATAAAGTAGAAGGCAGAGTCTACCAGAAGGAAGTGGGTCACTGGTAGGATGTAGTTTGCGCTGGCACAATGTCTCCCCTTGCCTGTTTCCTGGAAACTACAATGTAAAGTGTTCTGCTGGGCCAAAACTTCCTGCCTCTGGACCAGAACCACAACAAGTCCTCCCTGTTGAAGCAGTGTCAGCCAGGAATTAGGTCACTGACCCAACCCAACAGAGACATTTACACGAAAGCTCCATTTCAGATCCCCTCAGAGGCTGATCAGAGTGACCACGGCAGGGAAGCACTGTGGTGGGCAGTCTAATGGGCTGCTGGACTGCACCCTTTCCCAGACACCATGGCAGAACTAACAAGGGCTTAGCGAGGGCTTGGCCTTGCAACAGCTGCTGTTACTCACCGGTCCTCCTGCAGCTTTCTCTTCTTTTTCTTGAAAATAGCTGTATCCCGAGCCTGATTTTAGAATTTAAGATAATACACGTGTCATCAGTGGATAACAGAGAGTCCAAAACAACTGCAAGAATCTGGGCATTGATGGCTCATGCCAGGAATCTTAGCTATTCAAGAGGCTGAGATCCAAGGAATGTCGTTCAATGACAACCCAGGCAAGAAAGCCCGTGAGACTTTTATCTCCTATTCATCACTATAAAGCTGGAAGCTGAGCTGTGGCTCAGGTAGCAGAGGGCAAGCCTTGAGCACAAGAGCTCAGGGACAGCACCCAGGACTGGCATACATGCAACAGAGCCACCCAGCTGCCATCTATTTTCAAGACGTTTTCCACGTGGCCTCAGAGATGCCAGTTTCAGTCTCACCAAACTCAAGTGTTCCCAGCTGGCATGGGGGAGTGTGGGGCTCCTCTGCGATGTCCCAGATGCCCCAGCTGGGGTTAGCAAGTGTGGCTGATCCCAAGTGGGGGAGCCATCGCCTGCATGCTCTGGCTCTGGGAGGGGCAGGCCATGCTCATCTTTCTACCCTAGTTTAAAAGCGGAAGACATCACACTTACCACTCTCTCTTCTTCTTCCTTTGTGGCTTTTTTCTCTTTGATCTGTGCCTGCAAAACCTTGTAATTCACATAACTCTTTTTGGGAGGCTGAAATGAAAGAATGAGGACAAACCATCAGTTTTTATTCTGCAAAAGATGCCTCTTGCACCCAATCCGGCAGCGGAAGGCAGCCCTCACCTTGGCACCCAGCATGATGGCACGCTCCTGTTCCAGCATTCTTTCTTTTCCTTTCCCATAACCTGTGATCCCAAAGCGGTGCACCTCCAAGCGAGCCTGTGGACAGACACAATGTGACCCCATGAGTCCCGCTCCGTGACTGCAGAGTAGTTCAGTGAGTGAGCGCAGTGGGATCACGAGTGTATCTCGCTCAGTGAGGGCCGTGGGATCACGAGTGTATCTCGCTCAGTGAGGGCGGTGGGATCACGAGTGTATCTCGCTCAGTGAGGGCGGTGGGATCACGAGTGTATCTCGCTCAGTGAGGGCGGTGGGATCACGAGTGTATCTCGCTCAGTGACGATGGTGGGAGGAGTGTATCTCGCTCAGTGACGATGGTGGGAGGAGTGTATTTCGCTCAGTGACGGCGGTGGGATCACGAGTGTATCTCGCTCAGTGAGGGCGGTGGGATCACGAGTGTTATCTCGCTCAGGGACGATGGTGGAATCTGTCAACTGTTCCCTCACTGCCGACAAGCAAAATATTCACTGCTACTGTAAAGCTAATCTCCTAAAAATGTATAGTAAATATAGTGAAGATAAACATCAAATTAACTCTTAAGTAAATTAGCAATCTCCAACCGTACCTTTTCTAGGTTAAATTCTTGAACATCCACATCTTTCTCACAGACACTAGTTTTAATCTGCAAAGACAAGAGTTCTTATTAAAATCGACGGTTACTATATCATGGTATTCATTTTATATTTATTTATTTTGCTGGTCCAGGGGCTTGAACTTAGGGCCTGGGGGCTATTCCTGTGCTTCCCCCAAGGCTGGTGCTCTACTACTTGAGCCATAGCTCCATTTCCAGCTTTTTCTGTGATTAATTGGGAGATAAGAATCACTGCTTTCTTGCCAAGGCTAGCTTCAGACCATGATCCTATGGTCTCTGTTTCCCGAGTAGCTAGGATTACAGGCATGAGCTACCTGCACCTGGCTTCCATGATTCCCAGGTCTCAGCTACTCAGGAGAGTAGCTAGGCTTATAGGTGTGAGCCACCAGCCAGTGTTTCATACATGCAAAGGAACCAAAGGAGCATTCTCAAGAGAAATTTGCATATCTAGGTTCACTGCTGTATCATTTACAACAGCTAAAACATCAAGACAATCCGAAAGTCTAGCAACAGATGAATTAAAAAAATCGTGTGGTATGTGTCTCAAGTGGCAGAACACCTGCCTAGCAAGCTGAAATCAAGTTAAAATCCCAACAACAGAAGAAAGAGGGAGAAAATGTGTCCTTAAGACCTCCAGAGGTTAAGGGATAAAGAAAGAGGGCAAAGTTGGTGAGAGGACGATGTGCCTCCAATGTCCAGGCAGGACATTCTGCTCCAGGATGGGTGTAGGAGGAGCCCAG
This sequence comes from Perognathus longimembris pacificus, assembly GCF_023159225.1. Taxonomy (NCBI): domain Eukaryota; kingdom Metazoa; phylum Chordata; class Mammalia; order Rodentia; family Heteromyidae; genus Perognathus; species Perognathus longimembris. The sequence continues at coordinate 936,480 of NC_063178.1, forward strand.
GATGCCTGAGCAGAGGGGTTAGAAGGTGAAATGCTGTGAGTCATTCTCTTTCCTTCCCTCCTATTTAGAATGATGGCTAGCAAACCTCCCAAGTTCAACATTTGAAAAGCATCAGATTTCTAGCAAGGGTGGAAATTGGCTTTACTTCTAATGAGAAATGATACGGTTGCAAATTCTGTCAAAACACATGACTCACTGTGCCTACACATCTTCTCACTGTGGCTTCTAGCAGACAGAATTCACCAGAAGCTTGGGATCATAAGGAAACTACCATGAAACAATCTATGTTTGGCTAACAGTAGCTGTCCCATTCAATGCTGGCCCGGTCTGTTTAGACAGGGAGCAGCTGTGAGCACCGTGTAGCCTCTGGGCAGGTACAAGTGCCATGGAGGACAGAGGACAGAGGACAGAGCTGGTGACAGAGTGAGCCACCATGCTGCCACTCACCTATGCTCAGAGTACCCTGTGCCACACAGACACAAGTCCAAATGTAACACAGCCCGTCCTGTGCTTTGTACCCCCAACAGGTGTGCACCAGGCTCAGGAAACAACCAAAACATCTTCCAAGTATGGCTTAGATTTTTAAAAATACATTAGTTAAAATGTCCAACTTGCCAGGAGCTGGTGGCTCACTCCTGTAATCCTAGTTACTCTCATGAGGCTGAGATCTGAGGATCACAGTTCAAAGCCAGCCCAGGCCATGAGATTCTTATCTTCTATTAACCACCAGAAAACCAGAAGTGGTGCTGTGTCTCAAAGTAGTAGAGTGCTAGTCTTGAGCAGAAGAGCTTAGGGACAGCACCTAGTCACCAAGTTCAAGGCCCATGACTGAACCAAAAAAAAGTCCAACTTATCTCTACACGTCCTACCTTAAAACAAAACAAACAAAAAAACCAGGCAGTTTTAGAGTATTAAGAAGTCAGTTCCCAGCTAAGTGGTATGAACTCTTTCAACTATATTCTTTCCTGCCTAAACCCTACCCGATGCTAGGTGCTCTCAATAACTGAAGTTCAGAGTGAACCCGGTGTGCGGTGGGGTGAGCCAGAGCTGTAGGAGGGAGCAGCCTCTGGGATGCAGTGGGCACTATTGGGCAATACTGTGGGGAAACGTCTGCTGGTGCTCCGGCTGTGTACCTGCAGTACTCAACACACACGGAGGCTGACTTAACCTGCATTCCACCGCCTGTGGACAAGTACACACACCTTGAAGCCAAAAAGCCTGGGACTAGAACCTGATTCCCGAGGCTTACTTCAGATCCACAATCCTTCATCAGGTTCCAGCTTCAAATGCCAGACACCCCACACTTTGGAAGGGCAGTACTGTGAAGAGACGGAACTTAACCCACCACTTCCTGTGGAGCCAAGATGCAGCCATCACCACACAGCTGAGTGTTTCTGCGGGGCTGGGGTGCAGCTCAGGAGCAGAGCTCTCACCTCACAGGCAAGACCTGGCTGCTACCCCAGCTCTGCAAAAAGAAAGAAAGGAAGGGAGGGAGGGAGGAAAGAAAGAGAGGGAGGGAGGAAGGAAAGAAAGGGAGGAAGGGAGGGAGGAAGGAAGGAAGGAAGGAAGGAAGGAAGGAAGGAAGGAAGGAAGGAAGGAAGGAAGGAAGGAAGGAAGGAAGGAAGGAAGGAAAGGAAGGATGGGAAGGAGGGAGGAAGGAAGGAAGGAAAGGAAGGATGGGAAGGAAGGAGGAAGGAAGGAAGGGAGGAAGGATGGATCGGTGTACAACAATCTGCTAATGTACAACACATGGATGAACAAAAGTGATTGGGGGAGGGGGGTGGAGCTGGTCCTGGGGCTTGAACTTAGGGAACTGCCTCTGAACTTTTTAATTCAAGGCTAGCACTCTACCACTTGAGCCACAGCTCCACTTCTGGCATTTTCAGTAATTTATTGGAAAGAATAGTTTCACACTTTCCTGCCCGGGCTAGTTTTGAACCACAATCCTCAAATCTCAGCCTCCTAAGTCGCTAGTAGCCACATATGTCTCAGCCAAAAGTGGTGGTTAACAAGCTTCATCAGATTTGTCTGCTAAATAAATCTGTACCATTTTAAAACATCAACTCCACTCAGCTGTGATTCCAGGGCTCTGAGGGTTGAGCTGCACACAGGATGCTGTGGGATGTTGAAATCAATCAGATTCCTCTGTGAGACAGGGAGCCCCAGGAACCAGACTCAGCCAATGTTCAGAGTTTTTACAAGAGGCAAACAACACTGTTACAGGACGCAGAAACCCCTCTCTACCTGCAGCACACACTTGAGAACAGGCTGCGGTTCCCTCAAGGTCCTCAAGGTGAGAAATGCGGAGGTGGGAACTGGCAACATCTGATGCCTTCAGGCTACTCCCAGATGAACTCAAGGCTTAAGAAACTTTTTCCTCCCAGGCACCAGACACCAAGGAAAGAATGGGTTCATTCACTCAGGCTTCAGGCCTCAATTTCAAACCTGCACCATTACACAAAACCACTCACTCTAGCCTTGGCCGATGCTGCTGCTCACCCATTCGGACTCCATATTCTTCTCAAAGAAAATCTATCAGTTCACCTCCCACCCTCACTTTTTTTTCTTTTGGTGCCAATACAGGGGTTTTATCTCAGGAACCTGGACACTATCCCTTAGCCTTTTCACTCGAGGATGGCGCTCTACCACTTGAGCTACAGCTCCACTTATGGCTTTTTGGTGGTTAACTGGAGAGAAGAGTCTCATGGACTTTCCTACCTAGACTGGCGATCCTCAGGTCTCAGCCTCCTGCGTAGCTAGGGTTACAGGAATGAGCCACCAGCACCCAGCTTCCCCAACGTTCTTTGGCGGCTTCCCACACACTCTGAAGTCATGGGGTCCTTCCACTCCTGAAATAAGGAGAGGGTGGCTGGCCTCCCCTGGCCTCCTACGTGAGCTCACACCACTGTCCCCTCTGTCCTACTCCCGCTGCCTAGACAGCTCCTTACTGCAGTCAGGTGTTTCACATCCCGGGCTTCTCCCCGGATTGGCCGCTTCTCCCTGCCTCGCACCATGTTGGCAGCCGCGGTACCTCCTCAAACCTGAGTATGCTCCTAGACAAGCCCATGAAAACCTGCTATAACATACAACCAATGGGATCAAAGCCTATGCTGGTTCACGTCTAAGTTCTGGGGAAGGCCATTTCCTGGGCTCAGCAGGCTAGACAGCTAGACTATTACCCAAGTGGTCTCTACATTCTCCTTTCTCAAGTTCTCATTTTATCACATATTTCTGCCACTCTCAATGTGAGTTGTCCCAGTGGCTCATGAGCTTCCAGAGAACAAGGCCAGAGACTCCACGTCGCAGCTCTTGGTGTAACGCGGTGTTCTAATGGATGCGGGTGTGCCACTGTGGCCACTTCACACACTATAGTGCCAGTACTGCGAGCCTTTCCACACACTTCTCCCACTCCCTACTCATATTTTCAAACGATAATTTTTTGGTCTTTTTGTGGGGGAGGGGGCAACAGCGGTACACAGAAGTGTAGAGCAGAAGGGTGAACAAATGCAGTTGTGAACTATGTAACTGTAGGCAGAGATGGGAGGGGAGAAAAGTAAAGGAAGGGGCAACATTGTCCAAGAAGCATATTGTATGAATTACCAGACTTATGGCATTATAACCTCTTTGTACAATACTTTAGTAATGAGAATAAATTTATACTTACAAAAAAAAAAAAAAAAAGGAAAGGCAGGCTGGACAATTGTGGCTTATGTGAGATCTGAGGATAGCTGTTCAAGGCCACCCCAGGCAGGAAAGTCCATGAAACTTTTTTTAACTATTTTTTTTTCTTTTTTGGTACTGGGGATTGAACCCAGGACGTTGCACTTGCTAGGCAAGCGCTTTGCCACAGAGCTACATCCCAGCCCTCATGAAACTTTTATCTCCAATTAAACCACTAAAAAGCTAGAGGTGAAGCTGTGGCTCAAGTGGCAGTGTTAGCCTTAAGACAAAAAAGCTCAGGGACAGCACCCATGCCCTGAGTTCAAGCCCAGAAAAGAGGATGAAGGGAAGGGGAGAAGGAGGAAGAGCAAAAAGCAAGACAACAAAAGGATACATGAAAATTTTCATTAGGCAGAAAATATAAGCACAGTGAAAAACAGCTTGCTTGGAATGTTCAGAAAATGCTGCATTACTGAGATGGGAAAAGACAGGCCCATCCACCCACCTTCTGTGGTGAACACAGAATGACCTGGAACCTGAGAGATGGGGAAAAGACTAGGCCATGCAACAGCCTTCGGTGGTGAACACAGAATGATCTGGAACCTGAGAGACAGGAAAAGGCCGGCCTACGCACCGGCTTTCGGTGGTGAACACAGTATGATATGGAACGTGAGAGGTGGGAAAAGGCAGGCCCACGCACGGGCCTTCGGTGGTGAACACAGAATGATCTGGAACCTGAGAGATGGGAAAAGGCCGGCCCACGCACCGGCCTTCGGTGGTGAACACAGAATGATCTGGAACGTGAGAGGTGGGAAAAGGCCAGCCCACGCACCGACCTTCGGTGGTGAACACAGAATGAGCTGGAACATTAGAGACGGGAAAAGGCAGGCCCACGCAACGGCCTTCGGTGGTGAACACAGAATGATCTGGAACCCGAGAGGTGGGAAAAGGCAGGCCCACGCACCGGCCTTCGGTGGTGAACACAGAATGATCTGGAACCTGAGAGGTGGGAAAAGGCCGGCCCACTCACAGGCCTTCGGTGGTGAACACAGAATGAGCTGGAACATTAGAGACGGGAAAAGGCCGGCCCACGCACGGGCCTTCGGTGGTGAACACAGAATGAGCTGGAACATTAGAGACGGGAAAAGGCCGGCCCACGCAACGGCCTTCGGTGGTGAACACAGAATGATCTGGAACCTAAGATGCTCCATGTCAGTGTTCCTCTGCTAAGTTAGTTACTAAGTTACTCTGGTCACAGATCCCGGCAGGGTCCACTAACGTAAGGCCAGCTGACCAGCTCTGGCTGCCTCAAGGCCATTTCTTGGCTTTCTTGGCTCTGAGTACCACTATTGGGAGCATAAGAGCTGGAACTCTGACCTAGAACCTTAAGATCAAGATATGGAGTGTCCTAATAGAAAAAGATGAGTGAAGTGGGCATGGATTGACACCTGAAATCTAGAATACATACTTGTTTTGCTTTGCACTACTGGCAATTGAACCTAGGACCACACAAATGCTAGGCAAGGGCTCTACCACTGAGCTGTATCCTAGCCTGACAGATTTTTTTTTTTTTAAAAACAATAAAGAAGCAAGAAGCAGTAGCTTAGGTCCATAATCTCTGCTCCCGAGGAAGCTGATATATGAGAATGACAGTTTATGACCAGCCCAGATAAAACAATCCCAAGTGCTCCAAGTGGCCTAGTGCCAGACAGAGTCAAAGCCAAGTGAGAGCATGGGGGCGAGCGAGCGCAAGTCTCAAAAACATACAATGAAGATGTGGCAGCACTGACATTGCTCATAAAACCATGAAGAACGATGTAGGCCAGGTGCCAGTGGCTCATACCTGTAATCCTAGCTACTCAGGAAGTTGAGATCTGAGGATCGTGATTTGGAGCCAGATGGGGCAGGAAAGCCTATGAGACTCATCTCCGATTAACCTACTCTCACCTAAAACAGCTGGAAGCAGAGCTGTGGCTCATGTGGTAGAGCATTAGACTGAAGTGGAAAAAAACAAACAAACAACTGAGGGGCAGCACCAGGCCCTGAGTTCAAAACCCAAGACTGGTGTGCACATGCACATATGCACACACACCCAAACACAATACAAGCTATCTTTGTAGCAGATAACCTACAGTTCCCAGAAAGACATAGCCATGCCCTATGCTCTAAAACCTGTGAATGTGACTTGCTTGGAAAAAGGATCTCTAGAATAGAGACCATCTGGGTTTAGGGTATCCTTGTAAGAAGAGCAAAGGAAATCTGAGACCCAGCTCCATAAGAATGAAAGCCATGTAAAGAGGCAGCGCTGTAGTTTGCAACCACTAAGCAAAGGTCTGGAGCCACCTCCGGTCAGAGGCCAGGCATCTCCCTAGAGCCCCAGAGGAAGTACAGTGGGCTCATAAACTCAAGTTTGGGCTTCTAGCCTCCAGAACGGCAAGACAATGAATTAGTGTTGCTTTAAGTCACTACTGTTGTAGCAAGCTGTTATAGCAGCCTTAAAAACTAATACAATTTCAGGGGCTGGGAATGTGGCTTAGTGGCACAGTGCTTACCTACCATGCATGAGGCTCTTGGTTTGATTCCTCAGTACGACATAAACAGAAAAAAGCCAGAAGTGGCGCTGTGGCTCAAGTGGTAGAGTGCTAGCCTTGAGCCAAAGAAGCTCAGGGACAGTCCCTAGGCCCTGAGTTCAGCCCCTGTCTCATGGACTTTGCTGCCTGGGCTAGCTTCAAACTGAGAGATCCTCAAATGTCAGCTAGGATTACAGGCATGGGCCACTGGTGCCTGGCCTCAATTTCTTTTTTTTGATAAACACAGGTTTATAAGACAGGGAAAATGCGAAAGAAATGAGTTATTTGTATTTTTAACAGTGAATTTGCCAAAGTCATTAGGAGTGTCAGAAAGAGTTGTTGGGACAGTTGAGTTATTCTCTGACCACCACCAAACACAGGGCTAGAGTTGCAAACAGTAGGCTAACACTGCCTGGGTTCAGCCAACTCCAAAGTTCTCAAGATGGCCGTTTTTTATGACTTACAGCTGGCCAGTTCGTGTGTACCGATCTGAGTCCAGAGGACTGGAAAGTACATCTAGGTGATAGATAAGAAGTCCATGTTCAGTCCTGCAAAGCATTTGGCAAATTCTCAGCCCTGAGCATGGCCTTTGGGGGGCCCTGGTACAATCTACAAAAACAGTTACCTAAGGACAAAATCACCATACTCACATCACCCAACTCATTACCTTTGTGTGTTCATCTTGAACTGGCTTCAGTCTCCTTTTTTTACTTCTGCTGTGAAATTCTACAACTTCAACTAGTCCCTTGTTCTTTTGGGGGGTAGGCAACACTGCAGAAGCAGCAGGGACTTCTGGTCCTGAAGGGAAAGCTGGGGATGGGACAGCGGGAGCACAGTGCAATTCTTCTCTGAGTTCCTTGAAAAAGCTGGATGCGCTCTTCCTCTGGCATCTTGCGAGAGAGTCAGGTGGGGGGGCCAGCTCCACGGCCACCGGGGATACAGCCTCCACATCTCTCTTCTGGGTGCCTCTCTTTCTGATTCTCTTCTGCTCTGTCTCCCCTCCTGTCTCTCCTATTCGTTGAAACACAAGACAAAGCGTTCCAGTTCTGGCTAACACTAATATCAAGTCATGTGAATATATTTGTACATAAGCCACAGTGACAATGAGACAGTTTTTCAAGTCAGATCTACCCGCACAACTTGTAGTATTCAAACTGCAGTCATCTGGGCTGGGGATATGGCCTAGTGGCAAGAGTGCTTGCCTCCTACTGCAGTCATCTTTCTTAAGTAACTTTATTTATTCATGTCTTTGACCTTAATTTAATTAGCACAATTCATCTGGTCCTCACCTCACACCTTACTCCACGCGTTACCTTCGTAACCTTGTTCCTAGGCCTGGAATTCCCAAGTGGTTCATACTTTGTTCTATAAACACCTGCTATGACCCTACTGGTTCCTTAAAACACTTCCTGGGGTTAAAGGTATATGGTCTTCCTACTTTCGTTCTTTCTTTCACTTTTGCACCAAGGAGAACCTAGGGTGACTGACTTGAATATTTTCTTCTCAGACTCGCGCCCACAGTTTGTTTCATCTGTTCCAACTGTGACTTGACCAAAACTCCAGACCTCATTCCTCACCGACCCTAGGAACACCCCCGAGCTGTACCTAAGGCTTAGGAATCTACCGAGCGGGCCGGCACGAGTTCGGCCTGCGGGTCTCCGTACGGCCGGTGTGGGCATACACGACACTCGGGATGTAGAGAAGACTTCCACCGTGGGGAGGTCGGGGGCGGCCATCTCCGCGCTCCCAAGGCCGTGGGGTGCGGAGAGGGGTCGGGGCACGGGACCTCGAACTCGGCAACTTCCTGGGCCTCCCCTGCCACTGCGCTCACTAGACGTCACGACGGTGGGCACGGTTGCGGTGACTGGGCGCCGCGGGGCGGCCGCGGAGGGCCGGACACGCGGGGGGCCCCCTCCCCCCTCCCCCCCGGGGCGCCCCGCACGCCCAGCCCGGACCGCCGGGCGCCCCGCGCTCACCCAGGTCGTAGAGGGTCTGCAGCAGGGCGTCCAGGGCCGCCTCGGAGCCCGCGGAGGCGGCCGGCCCGAGCTCCGGCTCCCTCGGGGCCGGCATGCCGCCCGCGCGGACCGCCCGCCCTTCCGCTTCCGGCGCGCGCGGCGCGCGTGCGCGTGCGCGTGCGCCGCGGGGGCCTCGCGCGGCTTCCGTCCTGGCTAAGATGGCGGCCCCCGGGGTCCCGAGCGGCGGCCGCAAAGGGCGCCGCCGCCCAGGGCGAGGTCGGGCCGCCCCGCGCGGAAGAACCGCCCCCAGCGGCCGCCCCACCGCCGCGTAGCACTCACTCACCGCCCAGCCCCGCCCGGGACGGCAGCCGCGCCATGGACTCCCCGGGCTCCTCCGGCTTCCACTTCTCCGCGGACCCCACCGGCCCCGGCGCGGTCGCGCTCCTGCATGCGGTAGGCGCCGGGGGGTCGCGGCCCGGGCCCGGCGAGGGGGGGGGCGGGGGGACAGCGCGGCCCGGTTCCCACGGCAACGGCGACGCGCCCGCGCGGCTCGGTCCCCGGCGGGGGGCTGGCGGCCCGGCCCGGCCCGGCCCGCGCGCGGCAGGGAGCCCGCGCCGCCCGCGCCGCCCCGCCGCCCGGCCGCCCCGCCGCCCCGCCACCCGGCCGCCCCGCCGCCCCGCCACCCGGCCGCCCGCCCCGCCGCCCGGCCGCCCCGCCGCCCCCGCCCCGCCGCCCCGCCGCCCCGCCGCCCGGCCGCCCCGCCGCCCGGCCGCCCGCCCCCCGCCGCCCCGCCGCCCTGCCAGGCGGGCCCCGGGCCACGCGCGCGGGCCCGGCCTCGGGCATCCGGGAAGGCGTGGAACCTGTGCAAGTCCTCGCACTTTCCCCGCCAGCCTACTCGGAGAAGCGGGGCCGCCCCCAGCCTCCCGGCCTGCCTCCGGCCCCGGCCCTCCTTCCTGGCCAGTGATTTTGCTGGCTCCTTTTGACTTCCAGCAGGACCTTGCTCACCCGAAACTCCCCCGGGAGGGCCGAGAAGGGTGTTTATAGCCCCTAGGGTTGCACGTTCCTGGGGCAGTTGATCCGGTGTCTGTCCCGTTACTGGGGCTTGAACTCGGGGCCGGGACCGCTCTCTCTTGGCTTTTTCATTTAGGGCTGGTCTTCTACTACTTGAGCCACAAATCCACTTTTGGCAAAGTCGCGAGGGGCCACCCAGAGAAAAGAGAGTCCCACGGAATTTTCTGCCCAGGCTGGCTTCTGAGTAGCTACTCAGGATTCCAGGTTTTTAAGCCCTCTGTTAGTTGTTACCTACTTGGTTTGGTAGGAAATGATGCGTTTGAGAGATGCATTTCCATACGCAAGCAGCCAGCGTTAGTACCGTGTCATGTTGATTTGTACAGAAAGGCCCACGGAAGGAAAACCAAAAGAGAGAAATAAACGCCTCCCTCTTCCTGCCTAAGAGAATATTGGGACAATATTTTTTGGGACGTGGGCTAATAACTTCTAGAAGTTTCCCTGGTGTTAAGAACTTTTAGACTATTGCTTAAGTTTTTCTCCTCAATGACCTTGTCAGCCAGCAGTTCTTTGGTGTAAACATTTCACTGTTGTATTCTGACTCTGCTACCCCAGAGCAGGCATACGGGAAAAGAGGGTTGTTGCATGGCTCTGACTTGCCTTAAGTAGCATCTTTCACCTTAAGTTGGTTTGTGAGGTAACGAATTAAACAGAGGACTTGGTTTCTTGCTTCCCCCTTTGCTTGTTCTTTGAATAGTTTCATGTGATGAAAGCAGGTTTTAGTAATTGCTCCAACAACTGGACAGCAGTCCTCTCCTTACCTGCAGTCTTTACTTTTTCTTTTTTTTTTTTTAGGGGGGGAGAGGGGGTGAGTACTGAATTCAGGGCCTGTACCCTGTCTTTTGTGCTCAAGGGTATCACTCTACCACTTGATCCACCTAATCCACAACTCCACTTGGTGGATAATTGGAGGTAAGTGTCTCATAGACTTTTCTAAAGCCCAGGCTGGCTTTAAACCCTAATCCTCAGATCTCAGCCTCTTGAGTAGCTTGGATTACAGGTATGAGCCACTGGTACCCTGCCACTATTTTCACTATTCTAACTGCACAGCTCTACTTCCAAAGTGGCCTGAACTTTTTTCTACTACTTCAGGTTCTTACTTTTGCCACTCTTTTTTATGCAATTCTAATCGGAAAGTAGTACTTCGCACGTGTTTACGTTAGGAATACCTAAGATATCTTAGTAACATTGATTGCCTCTCGGGGCACAGGAAGTTATGCAAATAAGCAAATAGTTGCAGTTAAGTGGGATAGGGGCAGTGACTATAGCATGTTATGAGAGTCAGGAAAGGACACCTGGTTTGTCTGGGGACTGGGAGAAGGCTGCTGAGAGAAGATAACACGTGGGCCGAGGTTTTGAGGTGTGAACAGTAAGTGAGGGAGGGGAAGACTGAGGGCATGGATATAGGAAAACCACTGCCTTCTGTGGGGCGGGGGGCAGCCATTGGTTAGGTGATAATGAGCAGAAGGGATGTGACAACTGAAGAGGGTGGCAGAAGATACCTCCTAAGGAAGCTTTGTATGTCATGATCACGTGCCTGTAAGGATAAAATCTTAGCTTACGATTGACCACTTTAAGAAAGTCTGGAGAGACTGGGTTTCTAGTGTAAGTTTCCTGTGGGCAGCCGGCCTCTCACTTGGTAGAGGCTGTAGAAGAGAGTCTGAGTGGGGAGGAGTCTGATGCACAAGCACTGTGGTCAGTGAGGACACAGCTGCAGTGATTGAGAGGTGGCAGGGCCTGCAGGGAGGCTGAAAAGACAATGCTTGGAAGCAAGGGTTGAATCGGACCATTGGGTTTCTGTGGTTTGACAGCTGGGCAGACAGGGATCTGCTGAGGCATAGGAAATGGGAGCAGGTTTAGTCAGTGTTAGTACAGTGACATTTTAGATAAGTTCAGTTTGAAGTGTGAGTTTTTTTAACTTGTGAATTATGAACTGGATACATAAGTGCTTTTTAAAGACAGGTTGGAGTAGGATCGCAAGGCAAAGGAGGAATGTCTGGCCTGAGTGTGTGGATTTGGCAGTTGTCAGGCAGTGGGCAGGGATGTGCTTGAAGTCACTTGAGTAAGACCTTGGGGTGAGAAGAAGTTTGGGAATGGGTGGCCAGTGCCGAGCTAGAATCTGTGTGAAAGCTCAGATGCCTCCAAGTTCCGTAAGAGTGCATGTGTGTGTGCGCGCACGCGCGCGTGTGTTTGTGTGTGTGTTGGTGATTGCTGCTTCTGACTTTACCGGTCTTTCCTGTGGGCATCAGGCACTGCAGGCAGTAAGCAAGCTGCCTCCCGAGAAGGCTCCTTGGCCCTGGGAGAGTGGAACACGGCTTGCCGCATGGCTGCCCTTCTCATCAGTGAGTCCCGGCTCCAGCATTGCTCCCTCAGAGTCCTCGGGGACTCTAGTTGTAGTTGTGGAGTCCTTCTTCTAACTAAGGCCCTGCTTTATGTTCCCTCGGCTTCTCTTTCCAGTTTTCTTGCAGCCTTGCACTGGCTCCCCAGAGCCGGTTGTAAAGATCCATGGAGTGTCTGAGCCCGTCGTTGAAATATAGACACTTTAAAAGTCAAAGATTGAATTACATAATTTAAAATTCTATTAAAAACAAAGGTTTTCTTGTGAACTCACATGTTTTATTAGAAACCCCCTTGTAAAGCTACTTAAAGATACTAGAAAGTTAATTTAAAAATAAAAATTACTTTTTAAAAAAAGCCATACACATTGCCAAACATAGCACTTTCTATCGTTTGACTCAAGTTTATCGTCATCTCTGCTCTGGAGGTTGCTTCCGTGTCCTCGTGGTGGGTTGTGGGGCCCCTCAACACCGTGTGCCCCTGTGTACCTGTCAGCCCCGTGTGATGATGACACACAGCAGCGTACCTTTCCTTTCAGCTCTGGGTGACAGTGCGGCAGTGGAGAATCCACCACTGGGGCAAGGCTGCCCTGCTGCCAATCACCAAGTGACACGACCTGCTTAAGAGCATGCAGTTCTCAGTTCCCTCCCTCCCTGCTTTTGCTGTTACTGTTATTTGTGTGTGTGGTGGTCCTGGAGCCTGAACTCAGGGCTCCTGTGCCCAAGGCACATTCTACCACTTGGGGCCACAGAGGCTCCATTTCTGGCTGATTGGAGATAAGAGTCTCCTAGCTTCAAACTACAGTCCTCAGATCTCAGCCTCTTGAGTAGCTAGGACTGCAGGCTTGCCTTTCTTATTCTTGCAGTATTCCCAGATGGCTGAGCAGAGTTTGGTCTACTTGGGCTCTCTGCGGAGGAGTAGGTAGGCCCCCAGGGTGCTGAAGGGGGGGGGGGGGACCCTTTGCAGCCACCAGTGGGGCAGGCCAGCTGTGCACACCGGGGCTCAGGGAGAGGAGAGACAGCTGTTTTGCCCTCTTGCTTGAGCTGCCCCTTGGCACTGTGTTCCTGTGTGAGGAGCCATGCAGATTACTTACTGGTCACAGATACTAATCCAGTATGATATTGGGAGGGCCAGGTAGTAAGCAGTTGACCTTGAGTTCTAGTGGCCAGCCACATTCTCACATCTAGTAAACCAGGAGTCTGTAGGGTGGGCTTGGGCATCTGGGCATCGAGGGGAGGCCAGGGAAGAGCAGGCGAACACAAGCTGTGGCATGGCAGCGTTTCCTAGACGTTAGAAGGCCCGTTCTCCATAGCTGGTACCACCCTGTACTAGTCACTCATAACGGAAACTGTCTTAGTCACTGCAAATAAGTCCAGTGCTGAGCCCACAATGCCAGGCAAACAGCAGAGCTCACCTAACTGAGAAGGCTTTTCTTCTGTAGAGTGGCAGCTTGCAGAGGCCTGGGGAGTCCTGAATTAGCCTACCTTGTTTAGAAAATTGCAGATCTTTATATAGCTAGTCTGGTGGAAGGGGGCAGATGGTGGTACATGGAGCATGAGCTCAGAGGTGTGGTCTTGATCCTCTAGGTTACTGAACTATGGATATTTGGCAAGCTACTTCAAGGTACACGAGTCTGCTGTCCTCCCTTTTGCATCCTCGTATAGTCCCCACTGATTCTGATCACTCCCAGAGCCACCCGATGGGAAGTTCCTAAGATCGCTGGCAGGCCGTAAAGCTTGTCTGATGAATCTAAGTCTGATAGGAGGTCGCTTTATTAGTGAGAAATGTGAAGTTTGAGAAGATTCTCCAGCCTTATAAGCAAGAGTGTGTGGTAACGTTACATTGTCTAGAGTTTTACACCGAAGTTCACACATGGCCAGGTGTTGGAAAGATGAAGAGGAGATGGACCTCAACGTCCTGACCTCAGCATAACTGCATGATAGTGGATACAGTTCAGGGAAACACACTGTTGGCCGAGAAGCCCCGTGAGGCTGGGAGCTCAGGGAAAGCCTTCACAGGGAAGTAATGGTTGAGCAGGAGCAAGAAGGGCAGCCAGGAAGCTGGCTGTGGAGGTGGGGTGTGCTCACTGGGACAGCGGTCAGTGAGTGGCCCTGTCTGCAGCCGGAACGGCGGGCCTTGCTCAAGTTTGGAAGTGGCTTAGGGCTTCTTTGAAGGAGGTAAGAATCATTTATTTTAATAAGCGGGAGCAACCTGTGCTTTGAAAAGTGCATTATGAAAGCCAGGTTCTGGTGGCTCAGGCCTGTAATCCTAGCTACTTGAGCGGCTGAGGTAGAGGATCTCAGTTTGAATCCAGCCTGGGCAGGAACGTCCAGGAGACTCCCTATCTCCAGATAACTAACAAAAAGCTGCAAGTAGGGCTGGGAATGTGCCCTAGTGGGAGAGTGCTTGCCTCACATACATGAAGCTCTGGGTTCCATTCCTCGGCACCACATATATAGAAAAAGCCAGAAGTGGCGCTGTGGTTCAAGTGGTAAAGTGCTAGCATTGAGCAAAAAGAAGCCAGGGACAGTGTTCAGGCCCTGAGTCCAAGCCCTAGGACTCGCAATAAATAAATAAAAAATTAAAAAGCTGCAGTGGCTCTGTGACTCAAGGAGAACACTGGCCTTGAGCTTTTGAAAAGCCAAAGGCCAGAAGTGGAGCTATGGCTCTAGTGGTAGGGTTCTAGCCTTGAGAGGAAAAAGCTAAGGAAAATCATGAGTTCTTGTCCCAGTACCAGGGTACGCGCGCGCACACACACACACACACACACACACACACACACACACGTAAAACAGCAGTATAGCCTCACTGGCAGCCCTCTGAAGACTAGTGGCGGCAGGGGAAAGAAGCCCCATGGCGTGGCTGGGCCATAGGTTGGTGTGGTTGCAGAAGTATTGACTGCTCTGTGGGAGTTCTTTGTTAAGCAGCTTTTCCTTTCTTTTTCTTTTGATTTATTAATGTCAAAGTGATGTACAGGTGTTTCATATGTAAGGCAGTGAGTACATTTCTTGTCAAACTTGTTACCTCCCTCATTTTTCTCCCACCTTCCTCCCCTCCCTAATCCCCTCCCCCCTTTTCCTTTTCACTGCACCCAAGGGGTTTGCTTTATTGAACACAGTTTGCGGTTTCTAACATGTGTTCTGATGATTTTTAAAGCTAAGTAGAGGTAGACAAGATAAATTTGTCATTGTGATAGATAAAACCTTGTAGACTCTCGTGGATTACTCTAGAGCTTAATGTCTTTTTTTTTTTTTTTTTTTTTTTTTTGCCAGTCCTGGGGCTTGGACTCAGGGCCTGAGCACTGTCCGTGGCTTCTTTTTGCTCAAGGCTAGCACTCTGCCACTTGAGCCACAGCACCACTTCTGGCCGTTTTCTGTATATGTGGTGCTGGGGAATCGAACCCAGGGCTTCATGTATACGAGGCAAGCACTCTTACCACTAGGCTATATCCCCAGCCCGAGCTTAATTTCTTGTTTCTGCTGTTTTTGTTAAATTTCTCAAAGTACTGGCTCAACAAAAATAGCTACTAGAAATCTGATTATAATAACACATGATAATTCAGTATCAATTTATTGATCCAACTTGGTACATTTCTTTTACTTAGTACATGAAAATCTTACATGGGAACGCTCCATTCTTCTTCAGATGTGGTAGAACAAAAGTTTCAGCAAAGGTGAAACTTGTAGTGTAGTCTCTGCTTGACCTTATTTATTCACGAAACATGACAATTCCTCTTTGTTTGCCCATCCACAGAAAAAGCTCAAAAAGTGGGATGAGTTTGAAGATATACTGGAGGAGAGAAGGCACGCCAGTGACCTGAAATTTGCCATGAAATGCTACACGCCTCCCATCTATAAGGGCATTACCCCTTGTAAGCCCGGTGATATTAAGGAAATGGTTCTCAGCTCTGAGGAGATCAATTATGTCATTAAGCAGGTGAGTGAGTGACGACCTGTTGCCCATAGGCCCGTGGTGAACAAAGCAGTGTGAGATTCAGTCAGGCATGAGAGCTGGAGGCCCAGTGAGACCTGGGATTTGCTAGAAAGTCAGCCAACTTCTTGTGTTGGTTTTGCTTTTATGATGTGCTGGGAATCAAATCCAAGGCTTTGAGCATGCCAGGCAAGGACTCTGCCACTGAGCTACAACCCAGCCCTCAGCCCCATGTATATTGCTTTACAGTGACGTGTGTGTGCACGTGTGCACGTGTGCTTGTGCATGTGCTGATGTTGGGGCTTGAACTCAGGGTCTAGGCACTTTCCCTTAGCTTTTTCACTCAATTCTAGAGCTCTACCATTCGATGCACACCTCCACATCCTCCTTTTTGCTGATTAAATTACAGGTAGGACTCTCACAGGCTGGCTTTGAACCAAGATTCTCAGATCTCAGCTTCCTGAGTGGTTAGGATTACAGGCAAGAGCCACCGGCACTTGACTAGTGCTGTATTTTTGTATCTGGCAGTGTAGGGAGGTTTTAGTGTCAGCATTATCAGCATGTGGAGATGCACCCTGTAGGGCGCTGTGCCAGCCCCGATGTCACTGCCATGCTAGGGTGACGTCCCAGTGGTGACATCGCTTGGCGGTAGGACTTTTCAGTTCTCTTATAACCTGGGAGACCCTGGGCATGGCATTGCACACTTACCTTTGCACTTGGGAGGCGGAGGAAGGGAAGATTTTGTTTGTTTGTTTGAGGCAAGCCTGGGGTACTGATTGAGGTTCTGTTGGAAAGAAAAAAAGTCATTTATTTCGCTGTGTCAGAAAAGGAGTTCTGTCCATTTAAATCAAGAAGCCCACATAGCACCTTTAGTTATCTGCGCTGGTCTGCTTGGGCCGTCAGGCTGGTTGAAGTAGGAGTTCTGGCTCGTCTTTCACAGCCTGTCCTTGTTCTCTGTTTCTCCCAGCTTTCCAAGGAGTACTGTCTCTCTGTCACTACCCTGCGGGAGGAAGCCTTAGAGATCCTGGAGGAAATGAGTCACAAGCTTCGTCTGGGAGCTATTCGGTTTTTTGCTTTTGTCCTGAGTAAAATTTTTAAACAGATTTTCTCGAAGGTGTGTGTGAATGAAGAAGGCATTCAGAAAGTGAGTACTGAAAGTGAGCAGCCTCCGTGGCCCCTCCTGCAACGCGGGTAGCTCACGGGTGCCCTACTGGGGCAGTGCTCAGGGGGGACTTTCTCTTCTCTCTTTTCTTCCAGCCCACGAACTTGAGCGTACATGCACTTTAGTTTACTAAAGTTACGAAGGCAGTGTCAGAAATGTTTGTATTTGCTTCTGATACAGGTTGCTCTCCAGTATCTCCTTTATCCGTTTCCTGCGCCCCGGGCCCTGTTCCCGGGGGTGAGGCTATGTTCTTAGGCCCCAGTTACCACAGCAGCGAGCCTGGATGGGACCTCGTGTTCCCTCCCTATTCTATCCTACTTAACAACATAAAATCCTAGATCCTGAGTTGTGTTCAGATTCTTTAGACACTAGTCTAGAGCAAAGCCTCTCTCCTTTTTGTTTTTAAAACAGCAGGCGAGCTGGGCGTGAACAGCGTCTGTCACTCATCCTCGGGCTCGGGGGGCGTGGACTCCTTTCTGCTGTGGCAGGAGTGCCTCAGGCCGTGCTGCCGAGTCTGTGTGGTCAGGAGCCTGGTGTCCATCTGCCCTTTACTGCTCAACCTTAGGCAAAGGTGGTGTCTTTAAGGCACTACTTTGAGCCGCCCTTGAAAGTAGCTATCTATGTCCTGTTTCAGTCAGACTCCCCCTATCCGAATCTGTAATGCAAATGACTGCCATGGTCATTCCCTCACCTCTGTCGTGGCCTGGCTTCCTTCTCCCTGTAAAGAAAAGCTTTTCCTAAAACCTTGGTGTTTCTGTTTCACTGCTCGTTTTCTCCTTGGTCAACTCTTAGCCCATTTGTCTCCTTCCTTGGGCTTTTAAACATTTTCCTTTTACCTCGGGTCTGTCCAGGAATGTTTGGGGCTGGGGCACATTGAAAGCTCTGTGTCAGCTGACCTCCAGTCACCTGCTGTGCGAGTGACCACCGAGGTGCCCCTTCCAGCTGGGGTGCCTGCTCCCCTCGTGGGGGGTCAGCAGTGACCCCCCCCCAATCCCTCTTATGTCTTCCTTATATCTGATAGATTTTTTTCTTTCTTTGCTTATTTGTTTTGTTTTTGTTGCCAGTCCTAGGGCGTGGACTCAGGACCTGAGCACTGTCCCTGGCTTCTTTTTGCTCAAGGCTAGCACTCTGCCACTTGAGCCACAGCTACACTTCCGGCTTTTTTCTATATATGTGGTGCTGAGGAATCGAACCCAGGGCTTCATGTATAGGAGGCGAGCACTCTCCCTCCCACTAGGCCACATTCCCAGCCCGATTTTTTTCTTTCTTAAAAAAAAAAAAAATCTCCGAGAGAAGCGATGTATTTTCCTATAACAAAACCCCGTGCCAGGCTTTCTAAGGAGCCTGGCGTGGGCTCCTTCCATGGCTCCCCCAAGGCACGGATGGAGTGGAGAGCCAACACGCGTGACTGACAGGCGTTAGCGGCCACCACTGTCCCACCCTGTCTCCATTCCCATCTCCATGGCGTGGGGAGGGACTGCATTGACCAAGGCACACTGTACTCACAAGCTGACATGTCGGGTTGAAACCTTTTGTACAGCTACTTAAGCCTAATAAAAAGTGAATTTAAAGTTTTGTGTTTTCAATCATCTTACACGAAGTGAAAGTGCTGACCTAGAATGCTGAAGCGATGCTTAGCCCTTGTCAGAGCCGCTGGGTGTGTGGGTGAGGAAGGCAGACGGGATGTGGAGCGCATCTAGATGCCCTGTGCACCTAGGCTCCGGCGGGATTCTGGTTTCGGCTGACACCTGCAGTGACTCACGATGTACCCATTTTTCCAAGTTGCAACTGGCTATCCAGGAGCACCCGGTGGTCCTGCTGCCCAGCCACCGGAGCTACATTGACTTCCTGATGCTGTCCTTCCTCCTGTACAGCTACGACCTGCCTGTGCCTGTGATCGCAGCGGGGGTGGGTACGTACTGTTCCCACTTCCTCCTCCCTGCAGCCCACTGCTTTTTATCTCGATAATATAAAAGCCAAAGCCCTGGGCCTTTTTACTTGATAAATATATTGGGATTATCACTCTAGGTCAATAAATAGAGCTGACTTTAAAAGCAATTTTAACTGTGATAAAATATGTTTAACATAAAATTTACTATCTTTGTCATCTGTGTGTTTGTGTATTAGGAGTCTGGGAGGAGGGGTGTGTGAGTGTGTGTGTGTGTGTACTGACACTTGAACTCAGGGCCTAGGTGCTGTCCCTGAGCTTTTTTTGCCTAGTGCTCTACCACCTGAGCCACGACACCACTTCTGGCATTTTTTGGTGGGTGGTTAATTGGATATACAAGTCTCACAGACTTTCCTTTTTGAGCTGGCTGTGAACTACATCAGATATCAGATTCCTGAGTACTAGGATTATAGGCATGAGCTACTGGTTCCTGGCATGTTGCAATATACTTTTTTTTCTATAGGATGCAAATAAGAAACAATGCCCTCCCCCCCCCTCCAGGAACACCAGGTCACCTTCCAACAGGTGTCTATCACACAGTTCTCTCAGATGCCTCTGCGTTTAGTCTTGGGAAGTCTCATTATCAGTGTCGTTGGTGGCATCTCATGTGTGTGAAGTCACATGTAACAATGCTTGGGTTGTGATCCTTATGGGACACTTCGTGGCAGCAAGTGAATTCTGCTTTTGTTTTCCCAGACTTCCTAGGCATGAGGATGGTCGGAGAGCTGCTCCGGATGTCGGGGGCCTTTTTCATGAGGCGCACCTTTGGTGGCAATAAACTCTACTGGGCTGTGTTCTCAGAATATGTAAAAACTATGCTGCGGGTAAATGCAGATGATAACCAAGTGTTTCCAGCTCTGCTTGCTTGTTTGAATTCTTTAAGCTCCCAGTGGGCCTCTTAGAGGTTCGCTCCCCCGCACCCCCAACCCGAGCAGTGTCTGCTGTGTTTCTGCCTGCTGTGGTGAGGAGCTGGGGGTGGAGGGAGTCACGGAGGAGAAAAAGTCAGAGGGAACCTTGGTGGGGATGGGGGCGTAGCTCGGTGGTGGGTCCCTTGACCAGCACGCATAGGGCCCTGAGTTCCATACCTGACACCACCCGAACAACCGGAGGAGCACGTTGTTACTTTGAGAGTTGGCAGTGGGCTTTGTGTTTTTTGTTTTGTTTTCCCCTGAAGAATGGTTACGCTCCTGTCGAGTTTTTCCTGGAAGGGACAAGAAGCCGCTCTGCCAAGACCTTGACTCCTAAATTTGGTAGGTGGCATACAGCTTAGGAAGGAAGATAGTAAGTTCCAGGGCTTTGGGTGTGCTTTCATCCTGCTAAATAGAACGTAATACTTTCAACTTACTTTTTGCAAGATAGTGCTGTTCTTTGTAACTGTAACTACTTGTAGAGGTGGAGCTCTTTACGGGCTTAGTGCGCCATGCTCACTTTGGATCTTCCTATGTGTGTGCCCTGCCCGCGGGTGTGCGTGATGAAAACCTTTCTCCTGTGTTTGCAGGTCTCCTGAGTATTGTGATGGAACCATTTTTTAAAAGAGAAGTTTTTGATACCTACCTTGTCCCAATTAGCATCAGTTATGATAAGATTTTGGAAGAAAGTCTTTATGCCTATGAGCTGCTAGGAGTTCCTAAACCGAAAGAATCTACAAGTGTACGTGAGGAGAGCCAAACTTGTTTTCTTTGAGTGTCGAGGCTATCCACCATCTGACTTACAGACGCGCTCCTTTTGTTCCCCTCCGCTGCCTCACGCCTCTAGGGGCTGCTGAAGGCCAGGAGGGTTCTGTCCGAGAACTTTGGGAGCATCCATGTGTACTTCGGAGACCCCGTATCCCTTCGGTCTCTGGCAGCTGGGCGGATGACTCGGAACCCATACAACCTGGTCCCAAGGTACAGTGCCCGTGTGTTTTCCCGCCCGACAGAGAAACGGGATTAAATTCAAAATGGCAGGACGGGGTGCTACTCAAGAGGCTGAAAACTGAGTATCTTGATTCAAAGTCAGCCAGGCATACAAGTTTGAGAGACACTCATCTCTTTTTTTTTTTTTTTTTTTTTTTTGGCCAGTCCTGGGCCTTGGACTCAGGGCCTGAGCACTGTCCCTGGCTTCTTCCCACTCAAGGCTAGCACTCTGCCACTTGAGCCACAGCGCCGCTTCTGGCCGTTTTCTGTATATGTGGTGCTGGGGAATCGAACCTAGGGCCTCGTGTATCCGAGGCAGGCACTCTTGCCACTAGGCTATATCCCCAGCCCCTCATCTCTTAACTACCCACCAAAAGGCTAGAAGCGGAGCTGTGATTCAAGTGGTGGAGTGTTAGCGTTGAGCAAAAAAAGCTCAGGGACAGAAGCCAAGGGCCCGAGTTTGAGATCCAGTGCTGGCACACACAAAATAAATCGTGACTCTTGAGGCTGAACGGTGGTTTGCCCGAGTTTACCTTGCACATTGTTGGAAGTCCGAAAGGTTCACTTGAAGAACTGTGTAAAGCCAGGAGCTGGAGGCTCACCCCTGTTGTAGCTATCTCAGCATCATGGTTCAGAGCCACCCCAGGCAAGAAAGTCTGTGAGACTCTGATCTCCAGCTAACCACAAGGAAACTGGAAATGGAGTGGTGGTGCAAAGTAGTGGGAGAATGCTTGGCTTGTGTGAAATTGCTTGGGGACAGTGCCCATGCCCTAAGTTGAAGCCACATGTTGGGGCAAAACCAAAAACTGGCCAGCAGCATGAGTATGTGGAAGATGCCATCCTCGGGAATGGCTCTCAGCTCGGCGGGGTGCTGCCGGTGGGCTGGCTACGTCCAATTCTCAAGAAAGCTCTTGAGCCCATGTAGGACTGATTTCCTTCAGGCCGCAGGGCACCGCGTTTTCTTAGCTTGCATTTGGACACGTGCTTGGGCCCCTTAAGGCAGGCGATACAGCGCCTCGCCTGGCCTCTTGGGAGCCCTAACAGTTGCCCAGCCGCGGGTGCCTGGTGAGCAGCCAGCTTCACAGAAAGCGGAGGGTAGCGTTTTGCTGCTGCAGGCCTTCCTCGTGAGCTTGGGGGGCCTGGCTAAGTATTCAAGTTTGCTCCCCTGTGTTCGCTGTCTGTTCCTTCTCGCAGCTGCTTTTGAGTCCCCCGCTCTCCCTGCTGCTCCCGGCTAAGAGCGGAGCCCCATGGGCCCCGGTGTGGGGGAGGCTGGGGCAGGCACCTGCTGCTCGCGGTTGATTCACCTCCAGTGCACAGCCTGCTCGGACAGCAGGGAGCCCCACGCGCTCCACAGCTGGGCCCTGGAAAGACAGTCAGGTTCCCAGCAGCCACGTAGGGTCCTGTTCACGAAGAATCCGTTTCTTGCCTAAAATGAGAACTGCTAGCGTTCCTTGTCACGTTAGGAAGGTTCTGGAGATGTTTGGATAGATGACAATGTAGCAAAAGCTGGGGAAAGCGTCTCGCCTGTGGCCTGAGAACATGGTTGGCAGCAGTGCAAGAGGCCTTGTGAGGGCTGGCAGAAGCGCAACTTGTTCTGTGCCCTTCCTTGTAGGTGCATCCCTCAGAGACAGTCCGAGGACATGCACGCCTTTGTCACCGAGGTTGCCTACAAGATACAGCTTCAGCAGATTGAAAACCTGGTGCTGAGCCCGTGGGTCCTGGTCGTGGCTGTGCTGCTTCAGAACCGGCCGTCCATGAGCTTCGACGCGCTCATGGAGAAGACGGTGTGGCTGAAGGGCGTGGCCCAGGCATTTGGAGGCTTCCTCCTTTGGCCCGGTACGTGTGCTTCCTGTGGAGCCGGGGCTTCCCCTCCGCCTGGCAGCCGCTCTTCCACTGAGTCACAGCCCCCACGCTGCATCCCGGACCCGAAGCAAGCGGCGTGGCGCCCAGCACGGGCCCGCTGGAGAGCAGCCTCGGGACCCACAGCCTTGAGGACAGAGGGCTGCAGCCTTGGTGCCGGCAGGGGGGAGATGGTGACCTGAGCCCTCCCCGCCTGCCCCCTGTGGTCAGGAGTTCAAGGCTGGCCTTGCAGGGCTCCACGCGATTCTCTGCTGAGCGCCGCATAGTGACAGCACCTTTGAAGTGATAAATCCTGGGCTGGGAATTTGGGGTGTCTGACAGTAGTTTGCGTTGTTTGGGGTTTCATTGCTTCCTAAGCGTAGCGAATGGTTTGCAGCCAGGCACCTGGGGTTCACACTGGCACTCCTGTGTTGGGTCCTTGCAGCACGCAGAAGCGACCGAGTTGTGCCCTGATGGCTGGATGGGAGGGCAGGGTGTGCACCCTTGGTGGGCTGTGTGGGAGGCATGGCAAGGGCTCGGGGGGGGGGGGGGACACAGGGAAAGGGTCTGTACCCAGGAAGCTGTGGGGGCGGAGGGAGGGACCAGAGTCGGGCCAGGCACAGGACGATGCCTGGCTCGGAGAAGCGCGTGTTGGGAAGTCAGCACTGAAGCGGGTGCTGCTGGGGGCGTGGAACCTGGATGGCATCTGTAAGTTCTGGGAAGCGTTTGGGATTGTTGCTGGCCTTCAGAAACAGGACCAGTGCCAGCTCGGGCACTGAGAGAAGGGCCGGGCAGAGGAGGCCCAGCGGCTCACGCCTGTGCCATCTTACGTGCAGATAACAAGTCTGCGGAAGAGATTATCCAGTCCAGCCTCGTTCTGCACTCCAACCTCGTCCGCCTTGTGAGAGACGAGGTGGTTCTGCACATGGCGTCGGAGGACTCAGAAGTGGTGGATGGCCTCCTCTTGCAGCACGTCACGCTCCTCATGTGCTCGGCGTACAGGAACCAGCTGCTCAACATTTTCCTCCGTCCTTCCTTGGTAGCGGTGGCTTTGCAGATGACCCCCGGGTTCAGGAAAGGTAACTGTCAGCGGCGTGACCTTGAGTTTCGGAAGAGGCCTGGCTTCCCAGTTCCATGAAGGGAGCGCTGTTTGGAGCCTTGTAGAGTGTGACCGCATCTGTTTAGACCACACGCCAGCAAGGACCGGGCCTTTACACCCAGAGAAAGTTGGGTTTGTTCCCTACCTATGTGGCCATCTGCGTAGAGTTTTAGAATTGGAGGGAGCAGTTGGCCACATCTGTAGTCCCAGCTGTGTTGGAATCTAGAGGCAGGAGAACTGCCCAGGTAGCAGTGCAGCAGCGAGACCTTGCCTCACAAAAGCAGAATCTTTTTAACCAGGAAGACCTAAAAGCCCTAACTGTGAACCTCCGTTTATTACAACGGGGCAGGGAGTCTTGTGGTGAGTGGTTGCCCGGTTCTTCCTACAGAGCAGGCCGGCCGCACCCCTGCAAGCATATGCGCCAGGAGTTGAGGTCTGGGGAGGCGGGCCGGTGGAGGCACTTGCGGGTAGAGCCTGGGGTGAAGACCAGCGGTCTCTGCCAGGTCACCCCCCAAGAGCCCTTGGGCAGGGAGCAGGGAGGGTCACGTGAGTGTAGGGGTTCAACCAGGCATCTGTGCGGTCTTAGAACCACCATTGTGTTTGGTGGTTCTGGTTCTTCAGCACGCCATAGGCAGCTCTGGTAAAGATGTTGGTGATGGGGCTCTAGGGAAAACAGTTACTAGTCTCCCTGCTCTGCTGGGCCTCTGGGGGTGTACGAGTCACCGGAAAGGAAACTGCCACCTGACTCAAGCAGAGAAGAGTTTATTGCTGGGAGAGCAACCTGCCAGCCCATACAAGGCATGAGGAGAAAGAGAGGAAGGAAGAAGAGAAAAAGAGAGAAAGAGCAAGATAGAGAGGGAGAAAGGAAGCAAGAGAGTAAGAAAAGGAAAGAGAGCAGGATTATATAGGAAAAGGTGGGAGGTATGGCCAGGTGAATTGGATCCTGAGAGAAGGAGGTAACTGCCTCCAGGTGTGCCAGTTACCGAGGTAACTCGGGTACTGGGCGCAGACTTAAAGAGGCGGGGGGGGGGGGGCATCTGCATGGAGCCCTCGGGGGGTGAACCTTACAGGGGAGGTCCCTGACGAGAGCTTGGTGACCCTGTGGATGGAGTTGGCTTCAGCTTTTTGAGAGAATGAAACTCCTGTCCCCACCGTAGGAGTAACAGCCCGCCTCCGGGAGCCTCTGCCAGGGTGTCGTGGCTTTGTGCTGGGTGCAAATGTTGGAAATACAAGCCAAGTTGTAATTTCATGTAATGGGTTCTTTCCAGAGCATGTCTTCAGCTGCTTCCGCTTCCTGCGTGATGTGTTTTTAGACGAGTTCATCTTCCTTCCAAGAAACACACTCAGGGTAAGTCCTGACAGCAGACAGCAGCAGGGCTTGCAGGCTCGGGTTTTGCTGCATCTCAGCCAGCGTGTCTCGCCTAGCGTGCATCCGTCCCTTCGAGGCACAGTGAGAAACGAGATTGCCCACATCTCACCAGACATAGCTCTGATTCTTGATCAGGCTTAGCTAATGACATAGGCATTGTTTGGTGAGAGGAAGGTCTCGCTGCACAACCAGAGCAGCTGCTGTAAATAACCCTATTGTGGTAAGTATTTAAAAATGAGCACACTGTTGGAATGTGTCAACTGCAGCGCCATTGTTGTGGGAATAGCAAGTGTGGTTTTGCCTGGCAGCGTGGATGGCAAGGAACAGCCAGCTTCTGGGGCTGGCTGGGGTGTTTTCAGGGCAGCTGGGCAGGCAGGCAAGGATAGAAGGGACAGAGGAGACCAGCAGAGCCATAGGTTCTCTGTGCTGTGCCCAGGGTCGGCCTTGCCTTCCACTGGGAGGCGGGAGGGACCCCTGAACTTCGGTCAGCACGCTCCTGAGTGTTTTAGGACTAGTGTGTGCACTTGCTGTTTAAATCCAGGATACAGGCTGTGCAGAGGGAGCACTGCACCCAGCTGGAGCCCACAGGTGTTTGTGTTGTGAGCTGTGTTGTGCTAGGACAAGCGTGTCTGGTGATTGGGGCGGGGGGGGGGGGGGCGTGCCTCCACAGAGGGCATGGAGATCCTTGTGTGCCTGTAGCTAAACGAGGGGCCATGGCTCTCTTCCCTCACAGGACTTTGAGGAAGGCTGCTACCTGCTTTGTAAAAGCGAAGCCATACAGATGGCAGGGAAGGACATCCTCATCACAGAGCAAGGACACGCCGTGTTAGATTTTCTAGTGAAACTCTTTAAGCCTTTTGTGGAGTGCTACCAGGTATGTCAACTTAACACCTCTTTATCCAACACTCTGAGTCCCTCCCACTCTGCTCTTCTTTCCCGAGGAGGAGGATGGAAGCAGATAGCACCAGGCGTGATTTCACTCTGGTACCCAGAGAGGACAGCAGCTCATGAGGCCCCAGCCCTGTTGTCGGGCCATGGCTGGCTTGCCTTTAGGGTGCTTGATACATAGTAGTCTCTAGGTGAATGCAGATTTGATACTTCATAATGCCAGTTATTGATGCTACCAAATGCTAGTATGGAAGGGAGAGTGCAGGTCTGCAGAGTGATCATGCTCATCAGATGCCTGGGAGCGGGGACAGGAAGGGGGGATAATAAGCCCACCAGGAATTGCCCCAGGACTGTGGGGAGGGCGCAGGAAATGCAGGCTGGGGAGCCTGCATGTTAGAGACAAGAGGGCTCTGTGGCCCATCGGGCTCGGCGGGTACCTGATGGAAGCTCTCCCTCTCCGCGTAGCACACTCCATATTGTTTGGTGGATTAAGAGAAAAGGCTCCTGTCTTTCCAAGTAGCATAAAAGGTAGGAAGCGGTAGTAAGTAACTTAGAGTAAGCCAGCTAAAATGAGAACTAGAATTTCCATAAATGTCCATATAGTTCAGACTTTTTTTTTTTTTGGTACTGGGGCTGAACTCAGGGCCTCGTGCCCTCATTAGGCCTTTTTCACTCAAGGCCGGTACGTTTCCACTTGAGCCACAGCTCCACTCCTGGCTTGTTGCCGGTTAATTGGAAACAAGAGTCTTACATTTCATTTCTGCCCAGGCTGGCTTTGAGCCTTGGTCCTCAGATCTCAGCCTCCTCCTCCTCCTCCTCCTCCTCCTCCTCAATAGGCAGGCTTACAGGCATGAGCCACCAGTGCTCAACACCAGACGTTCTTCTAATTATAAAATTGAATAGAAACTCAAGTGAGATATCCTAAGAACTCTCCTGCTCTTCCTGCTCAGACCTTGGCGGTCTGCTGGACTCCTCTCCATTCCTCTCTTCTCCTCTAATCAGATAATTTGCAGATACCTCTTGCATGAAGAAGAGGAGTACTTCACTGAGAAACAGTACTTGGCTGCAGTTAGAAAATTTACAAGTTGGCTTCTCGATCAAGGTCAGTTACAACTCAGTTTGGAGATTTCTCTTAGGTGAGAATAAAAGTAATCCACTAACCCTTTCTGTTCCTCACCATAGGTGCCTCTCAGTGTTATGATGTACTGTCTTCTGATGTGCAGAAAAATGCCTTAGCAGCTTTTGTGCGACTTGGTGTTGTGGAGAAGAGGAAAGAGTAAGTACTATTTGAATAACTTTGGATGCACGGGAGATGCAGTGCGGTGCCTCCCCCTTCCACACACACAGTGATTCAGGCCGTGTGAACTGCCCAAAAACCCTGTACCCCGCGACACCGAAGCAAAGGAAGAAAGTACTAAGCTGGGCACTGATGGGTTAGGCTTCTAATCTTAGTTGCTCAGGAGGCTTAGATCTGAGGATCAAGGTTTCAACAGCTTAGGCAGAAAAAAGAAAGAAGTGAAGCTGTGGCTCAAGTGGTAGAGTGTCAGCCTTGAGCAGAAAAGCCAAGTGAGAGCACCAGGGCCGTGAGTAAAAGCCCCTAGTACTGGCACACATACATAACATATACTCGCACGCATGCGCGCTGGGCATTGGTGGCTCACACCTATAATCCTAACTATTTTTTTGGCCAGTCCTGAGGCTTGGACTCAGGGCCTGAGCACTGTCCCTGGCTTCTTTTTGCTCAAGGCTAGCACTCTGCCACTTGAGCCACAGCGCCACTTCTGGCCATTTTCTGTATATGTGGTGCTGGGGAATCGAACCCAGGGCCTCGTGTATATGAGGCAGGCACTCTTGCCACTAGGCCATATCCCCAGCCACTATAATCCTATTAAGGAGGCTGGTTCTATGCAAGCCTGGGCAGGAAAGTCCATGAGCCTTTTTTGTTGGGTGGGGGCAGCTGTGGAGCTTGAATTCGTAGCCTGGGCGCTGTCCCTGAGCTCTTTTTGCTCAAGGCTAGCACTCGACCACTTTGAGCCACAGCAAGTACCACTTGTGGTTTTCTGGTGGTTAATTGGACTTTCTTGCCCAGCCTGGCTTTGAACCGTGATTCTCAGATTTCAGCCTCCCGAGTAGCTAGGATTATAGCATGAGGCACCAGCTCCTGCAACTCCTGTCTCCAGTTAGCCACCGAAAAGCTGGAAGTGCTGTGGCTCAAGTGGCAGAACGTTAGCCTTGAGTGTAAAAGCCCGGGGACGGCGCCTACACGGAGGTCAAGCCCTCGGCTGGCACCAAGAGAAAGACGGGGAAGGAAGGGACTTGTAGGAGCAAGTGTTTCGGCTTTGATCTGTCTGTAGAAACTACCAGAAAGGTTTGGGTGCCTGTTAGGAGGGGAGTTAAGGGGGTGTATCACGAATTCCTGAGGGAGTGTGTACCTAGGATAAAGCTGCCCGATAACGAGAAGGAAGCGGGAAGCCGGAGACAGGCTCCAGACCGGCCTGTGCGTGAAAAGCGGGCTGTGGGATTGGGAACAGCACACCCCGCAGAGCTTGCCTTGCACCCTGATCTGTGCAGTGACCAAGCTTGTTCTTCTCCCCAGAAACGAGTGCTGCATATTTAGTGTGCATGAGCCTGCCCTCAGCAGATTAGAGGAGATGCTTGGTAAGTACAGTCAATTGGATGGATCCTGTGATAAACATCGTGTTTATAAACATATTAAAAGAAGAGGGCATGCTACATCACCAAAGGGAACAATACTACGCTTCTTAGATAAAACTACTCAGTGTAGAATTTTCTCAAGGAACCTAAAGAGAAAATGCAGACAGTTAGCCAAGAAAACACAAGAGTCAGTTTAAAACGAGCAGTGTTGTACGACAGTCCCATTCCCCGCGGGACTGCGAGTGGGCGCTGGGCCTGGTTCCTGCTCTTCCTCCTTGGTGGACTGGGCAAGCGCCGGCTTAGCTGAGCGCCGACCGGAGACACAGATGACGTCCTCCGGGGCTGCCCGCGGTGGGAAGCTCTGCTCCGGCCCTGCTCAGAGAGCCTAGCACCGGGCCTGCTGGATGCACAGCTCCGACTGGTGCAGCCCTGGGAGGATGGCTGCCCTTGCACGAGGACCCGTCATCATGTGAGACCCCTGCTCAGAGAGTTGGGGGACGCCCTGGGGGCCGGGCGCTGGACTCCGCTCCCCGTGCCCCCACTGGGCTGTGTCTGTGCTGGCCACAGCTCCTGCGGAGGAGACCCTCGGGCCCCTGGCGCGGCTCAGCTC
This sequence comes from Perognathus longimembris pacificus, assembly GCF_023159225.1. NCBI lineage: Eukaryota > Metazoa > Chordata > Mammalia > Rodentia > Heteromyidae > Perognathus > Perognathus longimembris. Next base: position 965,465 of record NC_063178.1, read on the forward strand.
GCACAGGCCAGGGAACGACAATGACCGTCGTGATGTCTCTTTCTATCTCAGATTGCAAGACGCCGATAGGAAAACCGGCCACTGCAAAACTTTAATCATCGCCAGATGGTTGTAGAAAACTTGACCCCATAACTACTGCCACAGAGGCGTTCCCGCAAACAACCGAACGGAAGAGCCGCAGCGTGTGACCCACAGGCGCAGACAGGAAGAGATGGTCACGCCGGCCTTCCCCTTGTGCGGCTAGTGGCGTGCCGGTCAGCCCTGTGCATGGTCTAAAATAAAACAGTCTTTGACAACATTGGGAAGGCAGGGCCGTCCCTGCCCCACTGGCTGCTCTGCAGCTTCCCGCTGATTCCTCGGCACAGCGCATGGCAGCTGGCAGGGGGCCCAGGTGAGCTGACCCCGCAGAGGGCGGCGGTCACGGGCAGGTGCCTGCCGGTACCATGTGCAACGGCCTGTGGGCAGTGCCTCTCGGAGCACGCGAGGCACACATGAAGACGCTGCAGGCCATATCCCCAAGAGAGCTCTAGGATGTCCAGTACAGACCTAATCTGAAGCGCCGGCCCCCTGGGCACTCGGGGTACAGGAAGAGAAGTCTGGGTCCTTGGCAATCAGCGGCTCTGCCAGGCCCAGCAGGAGGCAGCTCTCAGCCTGGGGCCAATGATGGAAGGAGGGAGGTGGAGGGATGCGAGCAGGCAGAACAGGGAGAAGGCCCCAGGGAGGCTCCGGGGCACCTGAAAGAAAGCCATGTGGCCATAGCACCAAAGAGAGTTGAGGGCTGGGAATGTGGCCTAGTGGTAGAGTGCTCGCCACGTATACATGAAGCCCTGGGTTCAATTCCTCAGCACCACATATATAGAAAAAGCCAGAAGTGGTGCTGTGGCTCAAGTGGCAGAGTGCTAGCCTTGAGCAAAAAGAAGCCAGGGACAGTGCTCAGGCCCTGAGTCCAAGGCCCAGGACTGGCCAAAAAAAAAAAATAGAGGTGAGTGTACCGCTCGCTGCGGTAGAGTGCTACCACACAGATGTTCATTCCTCACAGAAAGGGCAAGGTCCAGGTTGCTCCTGCGTCTCCCTTCTGTCTATGAACAGGGTGCCATCTCCCATGACCTCAGTGTACCCATGTGCAAGCACACGTGCATCGACGTGCACGCATGCGCGCGCACACACACACACACCCCATAGTGGAAGCAAGGGTGTGCTGCCGTCTGATGGGGTGGAGCGGGGGAGGCCACTGCGAGTGTGGGCACATCATGGACTCCAGCTGCAAGGTGTGCTTCATGAAGAATTTCAGACCGTCTGTAGACGTACTTTTCTTTTCCATGTGTCTATGGAAGGAAAAGATGATCTTTCACCATTTTTTTTTTTAATTTGCCCGTCCTGAGGTTTGAACTCAGGGCCTGGATGTTGTCCCTGAGCTCTTTCAGTCAAGGCTGGCGTTCTACCACTTGAGCCACAGCACCTACTTACGGCTTTTTCTATTCATGGTGCTGAGGAATCAAACCCAGGGCTTCAAGTATGCCAGGCAAGCGCTCTGCCACTAAGCCACACTCCCAGCCCCCAAACTCTCCATTCTTACACAGTAAAGTTCATTTCTTTACCAGGGCTTTAACTCAGGGCCTCAAACCTGGTGGGTTTGCTCATTCAGTTGGTGCTCAACTACTTGAGCCATCCCTAAGCCAGGCTCTTATTTTGAAGATGAAGTCTCCAATTTCAACCTTCCAGGTCTTGGCCTCCTGAGTAACTAGGGTTACATGCTTGAGACACTGGCACTAGGTATAGTTAATTTCCTAAATATACAGTAAACCCCCAAATCATATAAACAATCTAAAGGAAAATGGCAACAGATGGATGGGTACCTTAAAAACAAAAAGCTGGGCACCAGTGACTTGACTGTAATCCTGGCTGCTCACAAGGCTGAGATCTGAGGATTGCTGTTTTGTACCAGCCCAGACAGGCAAATCTGCAAGACTCCTTTCTAGTTAACCACCAAAAAGCAGGAAGTAGAAAAGTAACCCTAGTGGTAAGGCACTAAGCCATGAGTGAAAAAGCTGAACAAGAGTGCTAGGCCCTGAGTTCTAGTTCTCGCACACACAGCCAAAACTCAAAGTCCTTATTAACTCATTCAAATTACAAATGAGACTATTTTACTTGGCCTGGGTGCTGTCCCCGAGTGCCGTTTGCTCAAGGCTAGTGCTCTACCATTTGAGCCAATAACTCCACTTCTGACATTTTTGGTAATTAATCAGAGGTAAGGTCATAAACTTTCCTGCTTGGGCTAGCTTTGAACTGTGATCCTCAGATCCCAGGCTCCTGAGTGGCTAGGACTACAGGTGTGAGCCACTGGTAATATAAAACTCACTTTTTCCCATCTGAAATCTTCCCCTCAAGGGAGTCCTACCCCACTGATAACCTGGGCTTGGAGTGCAGCTCCACAGCACTGCCAGGCATGCCCAGGGTCTCGTCCCAGCAGAACAGAATACCTGAAATGAGAGGAGACAGATCCAGTTCTGAGAGTGAGCAGGTTTCTTCAAGCCTGATAAGAGCCTGCTGGTCCTCCCACAGACACAACAAGAACACAGAACTAAGTGGTGGTCCACACCTATTACTTGGGAGGCAAAAGCAGAAGAATCACAGACTTGAGGCCAGCTTGGCTACATAGGGAAACCTTGTCTCAAAAAAACCTAAGCATTAGTAACAACAATGTAAGAATATTGATTAGGCAGGACACTATAGTGTCAATTTTATGTGTAAGAACATTTTAAGCTTAATAAACATTCCCAATATCTTCATATTACAGTGTATCAAAAGCAAAATGTACATATATGATCTCATATTCCACATCTAGTTCCCAATTGTCAATTCCAGGTAAGAGAGCAAGTTGCAAGCTATATGTACACATAAACGATAGGCAGTATTTTAAACAAAAATGAGTTTTAGCACTTCAATCACGTCTGATTCCAACCTTGTGACAGCTGTTACAAGCAAACCAGAAAAAGGTGATTGACGCTGAATGGGTCAATTCCAGTCTGTACTATATCCTCCAGACAAGGTCTGAGTGCCTACAGTTTCCAGAACTTACTTTGGAGTCTAAGGAAAACAGGAGACGGAGGAGCTGACTCCTCCGTCTGAGGAATGCAGCACTAACTGCTGCATTTTGTCTGCGCCAAAGGTGCACCACAACACTGGTGGAGTTCATTCTCCCCTAAAGCTCACTTCCTTCAGCTACCAGAAGGACACCCATTGTGACCAGAACAAGGTCCTGTACTTCCAGTTTTAAAAGCCCTCAATTCGGTGAAGAAGCAATTACAGCTACACCTGAGTATACAGAGCTCCATTTCAGAAGTATCATTTCAGCATCATATATTTACAAAGCACATTTCATACATGAGAAACTAAGTGGCACAAAATAAAATAATCCCAAAACTAACATTTGTTTCCAGTGATCCTAAAGATGACAAATTGTAACAATCCCTATTTGGATGAGATATCCAGTTATTCTTACCTAGAGAATCAGAAAGTTACTTGAAAAAGTTTTATAGCCCTAAACCACATGTCAAAACCCAATTTAGGTTTTACATAATTTTAAGTTGTAATAATAACACCATTTTTATTCAGGCTAGGAAGTGATCTTCAGGAATCTGAAGATCCCTGGCATTAGCTAGGTACCGGTGGCTCACACCTGTGCTGCTAGCTACTGGAGGATTGAGGTCTGATGCCAGCTGCTGCAGCAGCAGTCTTTGGGACTCCATCTCCAACTAACCAGAAAAATGCTAGACTGGAGGAGCAACTCAAATATTTGGGCACTAGCCATGAACAAGAAATCTGAAGATGGCATGCAAGCCCTGGGTTTAAGCCCCAGTACTTGGTCTCAGGCGTAGAAATGGCACTGTGGAGAGAATGAGAGAAGAGACAGCAACAGCAGCAGCAACAAACTTCTCTCCATACAAGGAATCTCACTACCCAGGACAAGACGGATGTGGTTTAAAGGGCTTTGGAAGCTCATAGTTCTTTTTGTTTTACTGAAGCGCTATAATCTGAATGCCTTTTAAAAAAGGGAAGTTTTTTTAAAAAAGAATGTGCAGTAAGAGCCTTGAAGTCAGGAAGGCCCTTCCCTGTGGCTTTCGGCATTTCCATGTCACCATTTTTTTTTTTTTAAAGAGGTCAAAACCAAATCAGCTTAAGAAGCCATTCTTGTGATCTGGATTTTTCTAACTTCAAACCCACCCAGGCCCTCAAATCTAAAATATTTCACAGGAAGCATTTTTTCCATTTGCCTTAGACTGAGTTGCTGAAGGGTGGGTGCATAAAAGCCACCAACTGCTTTCAGGGCCCACAATCCCGCCTACTTGTACCACTGTTTCTGCTTCACGTGACAAACACTCCAGCTGCAAATTCAGATGACCCAGGAATAAGCCAGAAAACCATCTACCATAGTCTAGTCCTTATTCTTTTCAAGTAAATGCAGTCAAATTTAAGATTTATGAAATTGGTAATTAGCATCTGAAAATAAGCCTTTCAAATTATGTTGGAAATGTAGGTAAAACAATGAGTGAGTTTCCTTTTGTGTTCCACAAGAATGGGAGTACTCAAGCCACACATTAGCCAGCTTCAAAAGGAATTCTTTTGACTAAAATGTATCCTACAGTCATTTTTCCCCAAACTATTTAATTACAACTTAAAGAGAGGAAATGTGAGCATGTTTTATATGCCACTCTATCTGCTAAGAAACCTGTCATTCTAGAAAACTGGAAAACTTCATATGTAAGCTTTGTATTTACAGGTATTATTTCTCTGTGCAGCATAACATATACTGCGAAAAAGTGTGTTTTAACTCAAAGGATAATCTGAAACACCACAGCATGGCTCTTTAATAGGGAGAAAAAAGGGAAAGTTTGACACTGTCCAAAAAGAAGTGTACTTTTTTTTTTTTTTTTTTTTTTGCCAGTCCTAGGGCTTGAACTCAGGGCCTGGGCACTGTCCCTGAGCTTCTTTTTCCTCGAGGCTAGCACTCCACCATTTGAGCCACAGTGCCACTTCCAGCCTTTTCTGTTTATGTGATATGCTGAGGAATTGAACCCGGGGCAGTGACATGGTAGGCAAACACTCTTACCACCAAGAGATACATTCCCAGCCAGAAATGTACTCTTTACCTGACTTATGTAACTGTAACCCCCCCTTCTGTACATCACATTTGTAGTCCCAAAAAAGATTTTTTTTTAAAAGAAATAGCGTAATTTGAAAGTACAGGATGTTTCAGTTTTTCTAATAGCATCTTTGTTCTATGGGTTTACCGAGTTTTTCCAAGTGGGCATTTTTTGTTACCGACGGAAGGCTATAAGCAGTACACAGGTGTACCTAACGTGAATGTGAGCAGGCTCCGTCCCGGCAGGGCTCAGACCACGGAGGTGGTGCTCTCCGGGTTCACCCTGACCAGTCTGGATGTGTTCCTCAGGTCCTGGAGCTGCTTGGCCGGCTTCCCGACCCCCTCCTCGAACCGCTTCTCCACCACAGGGAGGACGGTTTCGTAGAGGAAGGAGGCGTTCTGCCTGATGAAGGCCTTCTTCTCCGGGTCCTGCTCGCAGCGGAGGCTGTAGTCCACGTGCTGGACGGCCACCAAGATGACCTCCACCAGGCTCTCCAGCAGCACCATGTGCAGCTCCGGGAAGTAGAGCTTCAGCGCCTCCTCCAGGAAGCCCATGGTCTGCTTGGTGAAGGCCACCACCGTGTAGCTCAGGTTCACCCAGCAGTCGTCGCCCGTGTACTGCTCGAAGTCGCCCACCCCGCAGCTCCTCATCTCCTCCCGGAGCTTGCCCAGCGCCTCGGGCGTCATCAGGTTCATCCGCCGCCACATCTCCTCCGAGTTGCGGTGCTTGGTGGCTTCGATGATGATCTCCTTGTAGCTGTGCAGGGCGCCCCGGATGTCCTTCACCAGCAGCGCGTGGATGACGAAGGTGAGGTCCAGCCCCATCTCCCCCAGCTGCCGGCAGTGCTCCTTGGCCACCTTCACGCACTCGGCGGCCGTGGACAGGCTCTCCTTGCTGTCGAACACCTGCTTGCTGAAGGCGTCCACGAACATGCCCATGGCCGACCGGGCCCACACCACGAAGGCCGAGTAGCAGCCGCTGTCGGTGCCCGCGAAGTCCGTCTCGAACTCCCGGGCCGTCTCCAGGAGGCTGGTGAAGAAGACGTGGCACAGCTTGTGGATGTAGAGCAGCGTGGCGCCCTCGATGCGCAGCTGGCGGAGGGCCGTGTGCACCGCCGCGGCCCGGTTGCGCAGGAACAGCTCGCAGGCCTTGGTGCCCTGGCCGAGCCGGATCAGCTGGGACACGGCCCGGCGCGTGGCCCGGGGCCCGCCCCGCAGCGAGCGGTCGGGGGACAGCTCGAACACCAGCACGTCGGTGAGCTGGCGCACGCGCTCGTCCACGCGCGCGCGGAGCTCCTTCACGGGCGGGGGGCTGGGCTTGTCCTCCAGGTAGCGGCCCAGCTTGTCGAGCAGGTCCACGGCGCCCTCGAAGTCGCGCTGGGCGATGCACACGTCCAGGTCCTCGGGCAGCTCCTGGATCCACTCCAGGGAGAGGTCCACGCGCTCGGCCGGCGGCTCCGCGGGCTCGGCGGGCTCGGCGGCGGGCGCGGCCTCCTCCGCGGGCGGGCCGCGCGCGGGCGCCGCCGGCGGGGCGCGGGGGGCGGCGGCCTGCTCCTGCGCGCGCCGCCGCTTCTCGCCCAGCGCGCGCTTGGTCTCCTCCAGCACCTCCAGCCACTCGCGCTTGACCTTGGCGTTCTCCGCCTGGAAGATGCGGCTCTCGGGGAACATGAGCAGCTTGAACATGTCCTTCATGGGCGGGTTGTCCTTGACGTTGACCACCGCCAGCCCGTCCAGCGGGTAGAGCGCGTCGTAGCGGTAGGCGCCGCGCCGCTGCGGCAGCCACGTGGCCACCAGCAGGCAGTCGTCCATCAGGAAGCCGTGCACGCGCTGCAGCTGCGCCATGTGGTCCGCCTCGTACTCCACCAGGTCCCCGTTGTACACCAGCCGCTGGCCCGGCGCCTCCAGCAGCGCGCGGCAGCCCTCCACCTTCTCCAGCAGCGTCGTCAGCGTGCGCCGCGGGCCCTCCTCGCCGCCCGGGGCCGCGGGGTCGCGCGGGGCGGCGGCGGCGGCGGCGGGCGGGGCGCGCGCGCGCGGGCCCGCGGCGGCGGCGGCGGCGGCGGCGTCCTCCCCGGCCGGGGCGCCCGCCGCGGCGGCCGGCAGCAGCGCCAGCGGGATGCTCTCCAGCCGGCTCTTCTGCTCCGTCAGCAGGTGGCTCAGCTGGTACATCTCGCTCTCCAGGTAGGAGATCTCGCGCGCCGTCTCGATGAACTGCCGGTAGTTCTGGTAGACGTTGCGCTTCAGGTTCTGCGCCGTCTCCTCGGCCAGCGCCTGCACGCGCTGCCGGTGCTCCTGCAGGTCGCGGTCGCCGTCCGACTGCTGCGACAGCTGCTTCACGTACAGCCGCGCCTCGAACCCGCCCGACTCCAGCTGCCGCCGCAGGCGGCTCGCCCCGCTGTCCGACATGGCCGCCGCCCGCTCCGTGCCGGCGGCGCGCGCTCGCGCCGGGCGGAAACCGCGGCCGCGGTGCCCGCGCGGGGGGGACGACGACGACGACGAACGAGCCGGACCCGAGCGTCGCGACTCCACCTCAGGGCTCCGAGCGTCTCCCGGTGCGCCTGCGCCGGGGCCGAGCGTCTCCCGGTGCGCCTGCGCCGGGGCCGAGCACGCACCGCGCGCCTGCGCCGGGGCCCGAGCGCCTCCCAGTGCGCCTGCGCCGGGGCCGAGCACGCACCGCGCGCCTGCGCCGGGGCCCGAGCGCCTCCCAGTGCGCCTGCGCCGGGCCCCGAGCGCCCACCGCGCGCCTGCGCAAAAATTGCAGCGACCGGAAGTAAAAAGACGGGCCCGGCACGGGGCAGGGTCCGAGTGTGTCGCGCTGCGCGAGTCTGCCGAGGCGACGAACCATTTCCCGCAAACTTCCTCGGCCGGAGACCCGGGTTCCCGGGCCCGCCCCCGCGGGGCCACGCAGTACCACGTCCGGCCGCGGGGCCGCGCGTCTCGGTTCCGGGGCGGGGCGGGGCCGCGCGCGCGCGCGCGCGCGCGCGCTCGGTGGCGGAGCCCGAGCTCTCGCGAGTCCGCGGCGCGACGTCCGTGAGCCGCGGAGGGCCGGGGGCGCGATGGACGAGGATCTGGTGGTGGCGCTGCGGCTGCAGCGGGAGTGGGACGCGCGGGCCGCGCAGCGCGAGGCGGCGCGGGAGCCGCCGTCGCTGGTGGACGCGTCCTGGGAGCTGGTGGACCCCACCCCGGACCTGCAGGCGCTGTTCGTGCAGTTCAACGACCGTTTCTTCTGGGGCCGGCTGGAGGCCGTGGAGGTCAAGTGGAGCGTGCGCATGACCCTGTGAGTGCGCCCGCGAGCCCCGCGCCGCCGTTGGCCCCGGCCCGCGGGGCGCCCCCACCGGACGCGGCTCCCGGGGCGGGGACCCGCGGGCCGTGGGCCCCTCCTCACACACGCACAGCGCGCTAGGCCCCGGGGCCGCCCCCCGCCCCTCCCGCGGTGTCCTCCCAGGGATCTGCCTCTACCGCGTTGCCACCGTAACCTTTCCTGAACGTGAGGGGAGTCGGGCGCGCACATCTTCACCCAGCCTCAGGGTGCAGACAGGCAGGTCCACCACGGCCCACCTGTCGTGATGGCCTGGGGGGGGGGGGCGGGGGCGGGCACAGGTAAGGAGGCACCACCGCCCACTGGCCGAGTGTCTGTGCCGGCCAGACTCTCATTGGAGGAAGCCATCTGCAGGGAGGCCTTCCTCCTGGAAACGGCTCACCAGTGGCCCAGAATTTGCTGTTTGTGCATTTGATACACTTAATGTGTTGTTGTGGTGACTTTTGCAGGTGTGCTGGGATCTGCCTCTATGAAGGAAGAGGCGGGATGTGTTCCATTCGTCTCAGTGAACCTCTCTTAAAGCTGAGACCAAGAAAGGATCTTGTAGAGGTATTCTGAGCATAAATCTGATTCTTAACTCAGTAATCCACTTTATTCTTTATATCTCTTGGCCAGTGTAGTCTTGAACTCAAATTTCTTCAGTCTCTTTCTTGAGAGCTTGAGTCTCTTTACTCCTGGCTGGGATTACTGGGGCCTAGCACTGTGGCTAGTACTCATCAGTCCTGACCAGGTAGAGCAACAGTGGGAAGCACATGAGTCATTCAGACCTTGGGGGATAGGCTAAATGGAGACACGGGTAGACACGTAAAACTGGAATGCTCAGTATGGTGCCATGTGTTATTGTTTCTGATGCGTACATTGTTAGGAGCCTAATTGGCTTCTCCTTTGTGAAAATAGTGTCTCACGTTTATGTCCCAGCTGGTCAGGACCCTGGTCCCGAGTACCTGGGATGACTGGCATGTGCCACGGTGTCCAGCTTTGTACTCTTGGGGATGAGGGTCTCATAAACTTTTGCCACTTTGCCTGAGGTCAGATGGATTGCCTCAAACTCAGTCCTCCTAACCTCTCCGTCCCCAGTAGCTAGGATTACAGGAATGAGGGAGCCACTGTGTTAGGTCTTGTTGAGGAACTTTTGAACTATAAAACAGCTTTTTTCGTTTGAGTTTTCAGGATAGAGTGTCATTGACTTTCAGGCAAGTTACAGGCTAACTAACGCCTGTAACTCTAGCTACTCAGGAGGTTGAGATTTGAGCGCCATGGTTGAAATCCAGCCCAGACAGGAAGTCTGTGAGACTCATCTCCAATTCACCACCAAAAAGCCCGAAAGTGAAGTTGTAGCTTAAATGGTGGCATGCTAGCTAGCATTGAGCACAAAAGCACAGGACCCAGGCCTGGAGTTTAAGCCCCAGTACTAGCACACACACACACACACACACACACACACACACACACACACACAAGAAGTTCAGTAGATCATTTTAAAGGAGTTGTTTTCACAATGACCAAGGGAGATAGTTGGTTTGGTTGTGGGGTTTTTTTGTGTGTGTGCTGGTCCTGGGGCTTGAATTCAGGACCTGGGCATTGTCGCTAAGAATTTTTTGTGCTCAAGGCTAGCAGTCTACCCCTTGAGCCAAAGCCTACTTGTGGCTTTTTCTAAGTGTTTATTGAAGCTAAGAGTCTCATGGACTTTCCTGCCTGGACTGACTTTGTGCTGTGATCCTCAGACCTCAACCTTTTGAGTAGCTAGGACTGTAGGCATGAACCACCAGCATCTGGATAAGGAGATATTTTATTTTCCCAGTTTTTTCTCTCGAGCTTTTTTTGGCAATATTTGGGCATCACCATGTAGCCCAGGCCTGCCTGGAGCCTGTCGTGTAGCTCAAGGGTGATCTTGAGCTCCCAGCATCTTCCTGAGTGCCAGACTAGTCCTGGGAATGGGGGGTTGAGCTGCCCCACCTGGCTCAACCCCAGGGCTTCAGTTGTTCCTGTTTGTTTAGTTTCTAGACATGAGGTCCTTCCATGCTGCCCAGGCTTGCCCCGGATTTTAGGCTCAAGTAAACCTGTCTCTGTCTCCCGAGTGTTAGGGACTGTATAGGCGCATATCCCTGTTGACATTGGGAGCACTTTATATGTTTGGAGTTAATAGCTATGTTAAGTGTTATTGTCTGATTTGTCTTTCCATTTTACTCTGTGTGTGTGTGTGTGTGTGTGTGTGTGTATGTGTGTATGTATGTATGTATGTACAGGTCCTGAGGCTTGTACTTGGGGCCAATACACTTCCAGCTTTTGGGTGTGCGTGTACTTTATTGGAGGTAAGAGTCTCACAGACTGGCTTTGAACCGCAAGCCTCAGATCTCCTGAGTGGTTGGGATAGAGGTGTGAGCTACCAGTACCCAGCTCATTTTTACTTGCTTGTGTGTTTCACAGTGTCAGAATTTGAAGGCTTTGATGAGGTTGAGCTCACTGACCTTGGGCCGGGCTTGTACTCAGATCATCTTGGAACAGAGCTGTTTCCCTGAGAGCTGAAGAGCTTTGGATATGAGTGGCAGTTTTGTGACTGTATTCTTACTGAAGCTTAAGATAATTAGTGGAGTAAGAAAGTGCATTTTATTTTCAGAAGTGCCATCACAAATTGATAAGGTTGTTTTCTGTTTCAGACCCTCTTGCATGAAATGATACATGCCTATTTGTTTGTCACTGATAACGATAAAGACCGGGAAGGACATGGTCCAGAGTTTTGTAAACACATGCGTCGCATCAACGACCTGACTGGAGCCAATATAACGGTATAGAGAACAGTATAGAAAACAACATAGTTCCTCTCTCTACCATGTAACTCGGGCCGCCCTAAAGCTCACTATGCAGTCTCTGCTGGCCTTAAATGGGGGTTCAGAGTGCTGGAATGACAGGCTTCTATCATTCTGCCTGGTAGCAGTACACATTAATGATCGTTAGTATTTATTTCAGTAACTCCTGAGATTTAGTTAAGAAGTAGAGATTGGGGTAGTAATATCACGGAGGATTGTTAGCAGTGAACAAGAGGCCATCAGAAAGTAATTGGCTTGTTTTGGTGCCTGGCAGTGAACGGCAGTAGAGCCAGAACTGCCCCTAAGTCCTAGCTCCTTCCCCCTGCAGGCCAGCGTTTTAGGAGCCCTTTCTGGACTTCCCCCTGTGATTCCTCACTGTGGCCTTCCCCCTCAGTCTGCCCTGCTCCGGTGCCCATCTCATAAGAGGGCTTTTGTTCGTGCCCGCCTAGAGCCCGGGGTACAGACAGTTGAGGCGTCAGGCTGCCTGAGCTCACATGCCCGCAAACTTGTGGTGACCATCCCTGTGGGTGTAAGCAGGTCAAGAGAGGGAGGAGGCTGGGCCTGGGCCTCGGGGCCCGGAGTGAGCACTCTGTTAAGATCCTGTCCTCGTCGTCGTGCGGTGTGCTGTGGTTTTGAAGGTAGGGTGGGGAGTTGAGTCTGGTGGTAGGTTGCATTCTTCCCAGGAATTCAGACCAGGAAATCACTGCTGTCTTTTCAGACAGTTCTGGCTTGGTCACAGTTATTTCTCCGTGCTTTAATGTTTGTTATACTGTGACACTAAATCTTGTTTCCATCCTAATTTTTTTTATTTTGCTTTTGTGGGGTCCGTCTTGGGGCTTGAACTCAGGGCCCAGCCCTGAGCTTTTGTGCTCAAGGCTGGGACTCTACTACCTGAGCCACAGCAGTACTTCTGGCTTTTTTTGGTAGTTAATTGGAGATAAGAATCTCTAATTCCTGGGCTGGGGATATGGCCTAGTGGCAAGAGAGCTTGCCTTGTGTACATGAGGCCCTGGGTTCAATTCCCCAGCACCACATATACAGAAAACGGCCAGAAGTGGCGCTGTGGCTCAAGTGGTAGAGTGCTAGCCTTGAGCAAAAGGAAGCCAGGGACAATGCTCAGGCCCTGAGTCCAAGGCCCAGGACTAGCAAAAAAAAAAAAAAAAAAAAAGAATCTACATTCCTGCCCTGACTAGCTTTAAACTGCAGTTCTCAGATAGCAGCCTCCCGAGTAGCTAAGGTTATAATGCTGGCGGTGCCTGGCTTTGAACCTAGGTGGGGGTTTTGTTTTCATTACAGCACTTAGTTTCTGAGAGAGTATTCTCAGGGGTGTTTCCTGGTTCCGTTTTGTCCTACCTGCCCTATCTTTGCACAGGTAAGGAGTATTAAATTAATTTTTGTTATTTCCCATGAATGTCGGCCCTTGAATACAAGCTAGAGTAGCTCGTTTTTCCAAACTAGAGCCGTTCCCATGTCTCAAACACGGCTGTTTGTGAAGTGTGCCCTGGCCCCGCACACCCGCTCTGAAGGTGAAACGTTTCCTTGGGCCCAGATCTACCACAGCTTCCACGACGAGGGTGGAGGAGTACCGGCGGCACTGGTGGCGCCTGCGACGGCCCGTGCCAGCACCGGCAGCCCTACCACGGCTACGTCAAGCGCGCCACCAACAGGGCGCCCTCCCGCCACGACTACTGGTGGGCCGAGCACCAGAAGACCTGCGGCGGCACCTTCGTTAAAGTGCGGGAGCCCGAGAGCCACGCGAGGAAAGGCAAGCGGAAGGCGAAGGCAGAGCCGCCGCCCGGCCCTGCGGTGGAGAGCCAAGGTAGGACAGGGACTCGGCAGTGGAGGGCTTGCCTGGCCTGCGAGGAGCCTGGGGGAGGGGGGGGGCTCGGCCGTGGAGGGCTTGCCTGCCTGCGAGGAGCCTGGGGGGGGGGGCTCGGCCGTGGAGGGCTTGCCTGGCGTGCGGGGGCTCGGCAGTGGAGGGCTTGCCTGGCCTGCGAGGAGCCTGGGGGGGGGGGGCTCGGCCGTGGAGGGCTTGCCTGGCGTGCGGGGCTCGGCCGTGGAGGGCTTGCCTGGCCTGCGAGGAGCCTGGGGGGGGGGTGGGGCTCGGCCGTGGAGGGCTTGCCTGGCCTGCGAGGAGCCTGGGGGGGGGGGGGGGCCTCGGCCGTGGAGGGCTTGCCTGGCCTGCGAGGAGCCTGGGGGCGGGGGGCTTGGCCGTGGAGGGCTTGCCTGGCCTGCGAGGAGCCTGGGGGGGGGGGCTCGGCCGTGGAGGGCTTGCCTGGCCTGCGAGGAGCCTGGGGGGGGGGGGCTCGGCCGTGGAGGGCTTGCCTGGCCTGCGAGGAGCCTGGGGGGGGGGCTCGGCCGTGGAGGGCTTGCCTGGCCTGCGAGGAGCCTGGGGGGGGGGCTCGGCCGTGGAGGGCTTGCCTGGCCTGCGAGGAGCCTGGGGGGGGGGGGCTCGGCCGTGGAGGGCTTGCCTGGCCTGTGAGGAGCCTGGGGGGGGGGGGGGGGCTCGGCCGTGGAGGGCTTGCCTGGCCTGCGAGGAGCCCTGGGGGGGGGGGGCTCGGCCGTGGAGGGCTTGCCTGGCCTGCGAGGAGCCTGGGGGGGGGGGGGCTCGGCCGTGGAGGGCTTGCCTGGCCTGCGAGGAGCCTGGGGGGGGGGGCTCGGCCGTGGAGGGCTTGCCTGGCCTGTGAGGAGCCTGGGGGGGGGGGGGGGCTCGGCCGTGGAGGGCTTGCCTGGCCTGCGAGGAGCCTGGGGGGGGGGGGCTCGGCCGTGGAGGGCTTTGCCTGGCCTGCGAGGAGCCTGGGGGGGGGGGGCTCGGCAGTGGAGGGCTTGCCTGGCCTGCGAGGAGCCTGGGGGGGGGGGGGGCTCGGCCGTGGAGGGCTTGCCTGGCCTGCGAGGAGCCTGGGGCTCAGTTCCTCGGCGCCCCCCACACACAGAGGAAGCGGGAGGGGCTGCGGTGGCCCCGCGGTGGAGCGCCGAGCCCGGCGGGGTCCCCGAGCCCTGCGCGTGAGGCCACGGCGGAGGAGCGGAAGCCAGGGCTTCACGCCCGCTGGGCGAGCGCTCTGCCGCGCGGCCCCGCTCCCAGCCCCCCCTCCTTCTCGAGGGGGTCTTTTGGGTAGAGGAGGGACCTTTCTCGTCCCCGTGTGCCTCAGAGCCGTGGCGGGCGGAGCTCGTCTTCCTCCCGCGAGCGGGCTTCGTGGGCTGCGGGTGAGAAGGGAGCCCGCGCCGCGCGGCTTCCGCGGAGTTCACCGGCCGCTTCTCGTGCAGGCGACGGCAGACGGGCGGCCCCGCAGCTGGTGCCCTTCAGTGGGGAAAGGCTACGTCCTCGGGGAGACCGCCCGCCGCCCCCGCGCCCCCTCCGTGGAGAAGCGCCCCCCGGCGCCGGCCGCCAGAGCGTCCTGAGCAGCTACTTCCCCCCGAAGGCCTTCCGCAGCGTGAGCGTGCCCTCGCTCGCCTCCCCGCGCCCCAGCCCGCCCCCCGGAGCCCACGGGGCCCGCCTCGGCGTCCCCGGAGACCCGCAGGCGCGAGGACCCTCGGGCCGCCCGCAAACGGCCCCGGCTGGAGCCCGAGGCGGCTTTGGACGGCCTTGCCGTCGGGAAGGAGCGGGGGCCCGGGCGCCGGCCGGGCCCGGGGCTGGGAGCCGCGTGGTCAGCTGCCCCGTGTGTCTGGGGGCCGTGGCGGAAGCGCAGATCAACCAGCACTTGGACTTGTGTCTGGAGGGGACCGCGGGGACGCCGGGGGCCGCGGGGTCTGAGGTGGGGCGCGGCTCGCCCCGGCCCGAGGTTCTGTGAGACGGGGCTGGGGCTGGTGGAGGCCGAGGCTCCATGACAGCGGCGGGCGGGGTGACCCCACCGGCAGGCGCCCCTCACTCAGCCTCGGGACCCCTGGGACTCACGAGCCCGGGTGACACGCCAAGACCCCATTCCAGGGAAGCTGCCGGACAACTCAGGGTGCTGCCCGCAGCCTGGCCTCGCCTCGCTGCGGCCTGGCTGCCCCGGGCCTGCCCCGGGCCGTGCGGGTGCGGACCCCTCCTCCCCCCCTGCTCCGGAAGGCGGGCCCGAGGCCGCGTCCCTCCCGGGCTCCCCGCCCAGGCCCTGAGCCCGGTCACCGCAGGTGCGCACGCGCAGCAGGGCAGGCGTCTCGGGTGCTCAAGTTTTGTTTTCCCAAGCCTTTTTTTTCTTTCAAAATCATAACAGGAAACAAATTTTCTATATTTACAGAATCTTCTACCTTTCTAAGAGGTGGTGGCAGATTTTAAAGAATTTCCTCTATTTTAAAGAATTATACAGAGTTATTTTGAAGACAGTTCTGTTCCACCGTTCCTGAAAAGCAGAGGTAGATTTGAGGTCCACACACAAGGAATAAAGCTCAGAAAGTCAGTTTGGAATGGTAGGGAAAGTGGCCGCTCTAGCTCCGGAGGCCACGTTTTACCTTGAGTTGAGTGGCTGCCTCAGAACGGAGCCCAGGGAGTCTGAGGACTGTGTGATCTGTGCGCGGACGAGTCCGAGTGAGTGTGCCCCCGCGCGGACGGTTCCGGGCCACGTGGCACCTGCTGACGCGTGCAGGGAGTGGGACCGCACTGTGGCTGAGGAGGGGGAGCAGCCCCGGTCGCCCAGCCACAGGGCCCAAGGCTCCGTCGGTTCGCGCTCCCCCCCCGCCCCCCCCCCCCCCCCCCGTGCTGCATCCGCGTCTCCCCGGGGCCTTCGTTCAGTTCTCTTTAGTTTTGCTGCAAGATTTCTCCTCAGGAAGGGGCGCAAGACTGAAGCGTACACCTGAGTGACCTTAGCTCCCTTCACAGAGCTAACGTTTTCTTTGCTCCCAAAGGTCCTGTGCCCCCCCACGTTAGTCCACCACTCGTGCTGTCCGCCCGCCTCACCGTGGGGCCGGCCACTGTGGTTTAGTCTGGTTTTTGCACTTTAGGAAGCAGTTCCTTTGCTGTCCCATTCATTCCTCTGCGGTATTTTTCTCACACAAACGGGCCACTTGAGTGACTCAGTTTGGAGTGGTTGTAGGCGGTGCTGTAGAAAGATTCCCCCCTCATTTCTGTGGGTGCACAGGGACGGGGTGCTGGCTCTCAGGGTTCGTGCTCACTGCACCCAACAAAGAGTGCAAGCATCTGTGGTTCAGCAAGCGACAGTTTTGATGTTTCTTAAAACACACAGTTACTTTAGTACAAAGAAATGACTATTGGAATGTTCGTTGGATATGTGCCATTATACTTTACCAGTTTACTAAGTTATTTGCAATAAAGTACTTTTTAAGCCAAACTGCTCTGAGTTCCCAGGCTGTGAAGTACCTAAGGCGTTGGCCTCTGCGTGGAGCTTACGTCTGCGCGAGGGCCGAGTCTGCAGGTGAAGAAGGGCCGAGCGGCCCGGCCGTGCCGGGCTGGGCTTCCTGCCGGGCGCACTGACTGTCGCCCGGATCGTTGATGCTGAGCTGGAAGCATCCAGGTCACATCTTTTAGTGAGTTCTTAGCTGACAAGAAAACGCACAGGCGTGGAAACAGGCTGGCGCGTTCCTCTGGGGCCACCAGGAGCTGTGGAATGAGAATGAAATGTGGGCCCAAACCACAGAAGGAACAAGACTGCAGACAGCTCACGTCTAGCCAGGTACATTCCCGAGTGAGTGCCGTCATCTGCGTGCCTGCGGAGCTTGGGGACACAATGGTGTGGCCCTGGGGTGAGGGCCAGGAGGGAGGAAGGGCGCCGGCGGATGGGGAGAGGAGAAAGGGTGAGGGGAGAAGGAATGGCCCGAAAACTCAAGAGTTGCTCTGGTTCCTGGTGGGATCCTGCTAGCCGACAAGATTCTGAACGCTCACTAAACCTGTACTTCATCAGTGTTAAGACTACAAGCTGGAGGGAAAAGTGGGAGAAAAGAAGTTTACCTGGCTTATCTAACTGTAACCCCTAGGTACACCACCGTCATGGTTGTTGCTGTTTGTCCTGGGGCCTGAGCTCTGCCTGAACTCTTTTTGCTCAAGGCTATGCTGCATGACTGGGCCAGGGTTCTACTTCCAGTGTTTGAGGGGTTAATTGGAGATAAGGTCTCACAAGGACTTTTCTGCCTGGTCTGGCTTTGAACTGTGATCCTCAGATCTCAACCTCCTGAGTAGCTAGGATGACAGGCGTGAGCCACCGGCACCCCAGCTTCTGCATCATCTTTATATCAACAAAAGAAAGTTTAAAAAAAGAAAAAAAGGGGGCTGGGGATATGGCCTAGCGGCAAGAGTGCCTGCCTCGGATACACGAGGCCCTAGGTTCAATTCCCCAGCACCACATATACAGAAAACGGCCAGAAGCGGCGCTGTGGCTCAAGTGGCAGAGTGCTAGCCTTGAGCGGGAAAAAGCCAGGGACAGTGCTCAGGCCCTGAGTCCAAGGCCCAGGACTGGCAAAAAAAAAAAAAAAAAAAAAAAAGGAGCTGGGAATGTGGCTCAGCTGTGGAGTGCTTGCCTAGCATGCATGAAGCCCTGGGTTCGATTCCTCAGCACCACATACACAGAAACAGCCGTAAGTGACACTGTGGCTCAAGTGGTAGAGTGCTGGCCTTGAGCAAAAGAAGCCAGGGACAGTGCTCAGGCCCTGAGTTCAAGCCCCAGGATGGGACGGGGTGGGGGTGGGGCACTACAATCTGGGCTCACACCTGCAATCCCAGACACTTGGGAGGCTGAGATCTGAGGATCTTGGTTTGAAACCAGCCCAGTCTGGAAAGTCCTTGAACTCCCGTCGGCAATTAACCAGCAAAAAGCAAGAAATATAGTTGTGCTCTAGTGGTAGAGCACTTGAATGAAAAACTTGAGGGATAGGGATAGCACCCAGGCCCTGAGTTCAAGTCCTAGGAATGGAATGTATGCACACATGCAAAAATGTTTTCTGAAATTTCCATGGCCCCTCCCGTTTACATTATATCAAAGAACTCGTTTTTGCTTGTCTTTCTCTCTTTTTTTCTTTTTTTATGCTAGTCTTGGGGCTTGAACTCAGAGCACTATCGGCAAGCTTTTTTGCTCAAAGCTGGCACTCTATCACTTGAACCACAGATCCACCAATGGCTCCCTCCCCGCCACTTCTGTAGTTTATTGGAGATGAGTCTCACAGACTTTCCTGCCCAGGCTGGCTTCCAACTGTGATCCTCAGATCTCAGCCTCCTGAGTAGCTAGGATTATAGGCACAGGCCACAGTGCCTGGTTTCTTTCCTTTTTCCCCCCTTCAAAGCTAACTTCTGCTAGCAGAGCTGGGCTCAGCTGTCTCCCCTTGTAGGGAGTGAGGAGTAGATTCTGTTTCTATAAAAAGTTGCCCTTTTTAAAGTTACACATTAACAAAATGAACTTTAGAACATTTTGTTTTGCTTTGGCAGGTGGTAAGTGGGAAACACAATGGCAGAAATCTAGGCCGGTCCCACTGTCCTGGTGCTTGGCGATTGTGTTTCCAGGTCAGATTAGAATGTTCCCGGGCGAGGAGAGAGGGTGGACACAGCTCCTGAGACGAGGCGGTTTGGAGGGGCTGATGCCATACCTGCAGGGCAAAGCTGCCGTCCCTGAACTGTACAAGTCATCGTGACTATGCAGTCAGGGACCAGGGAAGCCGGCCGAGCACGCACTTGGCCACACGTCTGCGTGGACGGCGGGGAGGGGACCCCCAGGGCCCCTGGGCAGGTGCCCTGCCTGGAAGCCTCCCTCCTAGAACACACAGAATGTGGGCTGTGTGGCCCTTTAGCCAGGCCACGCCAAGCCAAGTGCACAAGAACCGCTGAAACCGCTGTTGATTCCTCTCCTGCGAACGGGCCTCCATGCAGGCTTTCGAGGGGCCACAGGGACGAGAACCTGCACTGTCACTAGAGCCAGGCCTGCTCTGCGGGGCTCTCGCCTGCTGCCACTCACTTCCCAATAGTCTACCTTGCTCCCTGCAGACAGTGCGCCCCGCTATCCTCCTCCTCCTCCTCCTCCTCCTCCTCCTCCTCCCACGGGCTGACTGGCCCCTCCCCAGGGCCGGGAGCTTGCGGGCAAGTGCTCTAAGCAACACTCCCAGGCCTGTGATTTTGTTTCTGAGGTTCATTCTCTTTACCTTGCCTCCTCGCTTTGGAATAGCTGGGTGTACACGCGTGCTTCACCATGCCAGGCTTCAAATCCCCAGGCCCTTCCTAGGCGGGTACCCTACAGTTGAGCCATACCTCTGGCTTTTTTTTTTTGCTTATTTTCCAGACAGTCTCACTTTTAAAATATTCTACCTCCACCTCCAAGAGCTGAGATTACAGGTGAGTCGCCACACCCCCGTCTTTCTTTCCTTAGATAGGCGTTTACCTTGTGGCCAAGGGTGACCTACAACTCGGGCTCAAGTGATCCTCCGGTCTTGGACTGGAGTGTCTAGGAGTTTAGTTTTCTCTCTGAGAGGGCTCAGCCCTCAGTTGGTTCCCTGGGTGCTCGCCGGTCCCCACCGCTGGTCCCCCATCGCCTAGAGAACCTGGTGCGGGTGCTGCCTCTGGCTGTGCTTTTCATGGGGACCCCACTTCCTTTCCCTCTGGAGACGGGGTCTTGAGAACGTCCAGACTTCCTCTTCCCCTGGCAGCGGTGGGGGCCCCGGCCGCGGACGGAGGTGCTGGGGTCGCCCTCGGGCGCTGGGCCCCGGCCTCCTCCCGGGCTTCTCCTGTGTGCGCGGGGCCCCGGCCTCCTCCTGGGTATCTCCCGTGTGCGCGGGCCCCGGCCTCCTCCCGGGCGCCTCCTGTGTGCAGGGCCCCGGGCGTCTCCCGTGCGAGGGCCCCGGCCTCCTATGCGTTTCCTCTGTGTAGCCGGGCCTAGGTCTCACTGCCTTCCTCTCTTCACGCTTCCACACCTTCACGAGCTTGTTCGCTTCCTTTTCTTTTGGTGTGAGGGCTGTAGGGCGGGGCCCTGTCTCTGCTACTGAGCCACACCGCAGCCCAAAAGCTCTGGAAAAGGAAACCCTTTTAGCAGATCTGAAGAACTGGAAAACAAACGTCTGCGGAGTAAAAGACAGAGACACGTGACCACTAGAAAAGCTCGGATGTCTGTCCCCAGAGCCCCAGGACACACAGAAGGGAGGGAAGCAGTAAACTGAGTCCAGCAGCTGCCCCTAGGCCGAGCGTCAGGGACTCGATGAAGCCCACTGCTGCCCAGCTACAGAGCTTTGCTGATTCTCAGATCGAATCTCATCAGTCACAACTAACCCCTCTGCCCTCTCCTCTTCCCACGGTCATCCAGTTCAGCACAAGCCTCCAAACGCTCTGCTCCAACCAGAACGCCCCAAACCAGCCACACCCACCACGGAAATTACAAAGAGCTGGGCGCCAAGGGCTCACACCAGTCACCCTAGCTGCTCAGGATGAGATCTGAGGATGGAGGTTTGAAGCCAGCCCGGGCAGAGTGTTCACGAGACCGTTACCTCCAATTAACCACCAAAAATCAGCCTGAAGTGGCTCAAGTTGTAGAGTGCTGGCCTTGTGCCAAAAAGCTTAGAGACAGTGCCCAGGCCCGAGTTCAAGTCCCAGGACCAGCACTGAAAAAATAAAGCTACCACATGCATAGTTCTCTCGAGTGCTTGTGTCTCAATACATGACCACAAATTAAGCTCCTGTGCGCACACACACATGCTTGCACGTGTGTGCACACACAGCAGCAGCACACCCGGAGCCCAGGAGGGGGCCACACCCCCAAGTTATGAGTGAAAAATCACTTTTAAAATTCTTTATATTACAAGTCAGGTAAGAATTTCAATGCTGAGAATCCAAATGGAGCTCGAGGGTTCCACAGTCCGTGACGTGTCCAAACAAGCTAGGCTCCTACACATCTGCCCTCTCACCCACCCCACCCCCCTACGGAAAGCAGCCCCCCCTCAGTACGCAGAGCCCGGCCCCCGCCCCAGGGCCCACTGCGGAAGCCCACGCTTGGTAGCGGGTTGAAAAAACAAGACAGCTGGAAATCACAACCAGAATTTTTTCAAGAAGATTTATATATCTTTTTAATTAGATTAGCTTTACAAGCAACTTGAGAGCTCTTCCATAACGCAACACTGCTTTTCCAATTACATGACTTTAGAGTGGATCCTTTGAGGTGAACCCTGGAGTCCTTCGCCTGCTATTGTCAAGGTGTGTTTTACAGCTGGTTAATGTGTTGGATAGAAACAGCATCATAAAGCTTTATCTCCAAGCAGGACCGACACACAGAAGCCTCTGGTCCGTTTTAGACTCTGCTTTAAAGTCCTGGTGGTGGTGAGTTACTGGTCGGACTAACAGGAAATCAAAGGCTTTAAATGATTATTAAGGAAACGGCTGTCCTGGTCTCTGAATCTTTTCACAATGGTCTCCAAGAAAACCATTCCCTGTACTACCTGTCTGGCGAGCGAGGCCCCAGCAGGCCCCGGAGTGTCCACCGGCAGTGGCGCAGCCTGGCGGCGGCAGGGCCCCCCCCCCCCAAAAGGCTGCCGTGCCGGGCAGCCTGGCTCTCACCCCGGGAGGGGCTTCGCCTGCCCCGGCAGGCAGGAGTGCGGGGGGCGTGGCTCGACGGGGCGCACCACGGGCTGGCGAGGCACTTGCTGGAGGTGGTGGTGGTCACCGGGGTGGAGGGGGGCGGGGGGGGCGCGGGGCAGAACTGGGCACGCAGCCCCGCACAGCGAGCCCCGCGTCTGCACAGCGTGGCCTTCTCTGGGTGACGGCGACGTGCGAGGCTGGAAAAGGACTCTGTGCACAGCCACGTTCCGGGAAAGGAGACCAGAGGCAGCTGGCAGACCTCGGGCCACCTCTGCGCTTCGCTGTGGAGCCCAGGGCACAGGAAGACAGGACAGCCCGCCCTTCCGGGAGGTGGGGTCTCCACGCACCTGTGGGAGGCGCACAGGCAGCGGGGAGGGAGGGAGGGAGAGCAGGGCGACACGGGAGGAGCAGGAGAAAGCCCTTTGACTCAGGAGCCCGAGGCGGGGACAGCCTCAAGTCCATGTAGTGCCAGTCACTTCGTTAAAAAAATAAATAAATAAACCATGATGCCCTTCTTCCTGTGTCTCTTTTTTTTCCCTTGTAAAACATGAACTGAAAGGCAATGGCTACTCAGAGGCAACAATCTATAGTTAGGTTTCGTTACTAACGATGCCAAACAGGGATCTTCCGAGTTCAGATTAGTGTGAGTCAGGCCAAGGAACATTCTGGGTTTCCAGTGGGCAACTGAAGTGCTCCTTCCTCATTTCAGTCCAAAGCGAACGAACCACCAGTCACTGCCAACAATCATCGCAAGAGGTCTTTTAGGGCAAAATTTAATATACGAAGAGGTTTACAAAAATAGATCGATGTTATTTTGAGGAATAATACTGTAATTTTTTTCTCAATTCAGTTTTGATAAATTGTACCTAATCATACAAAAATTATCCCAAATTCAAACTTGATATAAAAAAGAGAGAGATGAACTCAGCTAAATGACAGATCTGGCAAAATATAAAAATGGAAACGCGTCTACCCAGGGCCTCCTTCGCCCGCGGGCGCGGGGCACGGGGCGGCCGCTGCTCCGCTCCTCCAGCCCGCGACCCTCGTCTCCGCCCCGTGAGCCGCCACGCGGCACCTGCCGGCGTCCCGGCGCGGGGTCCCGGCGGGCAGCGGACGGCCCCGAGGCCTGCCGGCGGGCGGGCCGGGCGTCGCCGGGCAGAGGCTCTACTGCGCATCCTTGCTGATGGACTCCGGAGGCTTGTTGAGCTCAACCCTCACGCCCTTCTCACCTACGAGGAGAAACCACAGTCACGAGGAAGCACCCCGGAGGGCCCCCGACAACACCCCGGCTCGCACAGCGGCGGGGGGCTCCCGCCACGGACCCCGCGCCCCCCACGCCGCCCAGCACCGCACTGTGACAGCGCGACGGGCGGAGGGAGTCGGTGACAGGCAAGTCACGCCGGGCACTGCGGGAGTACAGGGCGGGCTGGAGGACGGCCTGCCCTGCCTGGAGGGTGGGCAGCAGGCATAGCGGGGCGGGGGGCGGGGGTGGACGGGACGGGGAGGGGCGGCCAGGAGAGGAGGCTCGGAAGGGACGGTGACTGCGAGCCACCTCTGCCTCGGATTCCCCTCAGCTTCCCAGAATTCCGTTAGTGAAAAGTAACAGTGGGGGCTGGGAATGTGGCCTTGCGGCAGAGTGCGCGCCTCGTACACAAGAAGCCCTGGGTTCGATTCCTCAGCACCACATACACGGAAAACGCCAGAAGCGGCGCTGTGGCTCAAGTGGCAGAGTGCTAGCCTTGAGCGGGAAGAAGCCAGGGACAGTGCTCAGCCCTGAGTCCAAGCCCAGGACTGGCCACAAAAAAACCCCAAAAAAACAAAACGAGGAGGACTCGGGAGAAACCCTGTGTTCAGTAAGAGTCTGGCCACATGACAGGACAGCCCGGTGTGGTGAACGCCGTCTAGCGGAGCGCCTGGCGGGGGGCGCTGGGGGTCCCCGGGGCCCCCCACCCCAGCGCTTGCTTACCAGTTAGATATTTCACTTTAGCTCTTGCTCGCTCATCTGCATCAAAATACCAAACAGTTATTGCGTACCTGAAAGAGAATGCAGAAGCGGTGAGTGCGGCAGCGAGTGTGTGCACGCCCGCGTGCGGAGGGCGTGGCTTGCGTCAGCGAGTGTGTGCACGCCCGCGTGCGGAGGGCGTGGCTTGCGTCAGCGAGTGTGTGCATGCCCACGTGTGGAGGGCGTGGCTTGCGTCAGCAAGTGCGTGCACGAGCGCGTGCAGAGGGCGTGGCTTGCGTCAGCGAGTGTGTGCACGCCCACGTGCGGAGGGTGTGGCTTGCGTCATCGAGTGTGTGCACGCCCGCGTGCGGAGGGCATGGCTTTGCGGCAGCGAGTGCGTGCACACTCGCATGCGGAGGGCGTGGCTTGTGGCAGTGAGTGTGTGCACGACTGCATGCGGAGGGCGTGGCTTGCGTCAGCGAGTGTGTGCACGCCCACGTGTGGAGGGCGTGGCTTGCGTCAGCGAGTGCACGCCCACGTGTGGAGGGCGTGGCTTGCGTCAGCGAGTGTGTGCACGCCCGCATGCGGAGGGCATGGCTTTGCGGCAGCGAGTGCGTGCACGCCCGCGTGCGGAGGGCGTGGCTTGTGGCAGCGAGTGCGTGCACGCCTGCGTGCGGAGGGCGTGGCTTGCGTCAGCGAGTGTGTGCATGCCCAGGTGCGGAGGGCGTGGCTTTGCGGCAGTGAGTGTGTGCACGCCCGCGTGCGGAGGGTGTGGCTTGTGGCAGCGAGTGCGTGCACACCGCGTGCGGTGCCTGGACGAGGGGGGGGGCACACGCTCTGCGGGGGGAGGGGGAGAGGAGCCCGGGCGCCGTGGCCGCGGGGCGGAGGACCGTGGGGGCCGCGGGGGCCTGGAGGAGCCGCAGAGGCTCAGCCACGCTGGGACACCGCACGCCGCCACGCCGTCACGCCCAGGCCCGGGCGTCAGACGCGCCCGCCCGCCCGCCGGCCCCCTGCAGGCTCCGCGCCTGGCCCCCACGACGGACGGACTCTGACGGACACCTGGGGCTCCTGGGCCCCCACCCCGGCCTACGGGAGGCTTCCTCCTTCACGGACGCGTCCCGAGGGCCTCGGCACAGAACAGAGCCCGGGGCCGCTCCCCACGGGCCGCCCCGCCTCGGCCTCCGCGCGCCCAGCCCCCCCCCCTCCGGGCGCTGCGATGACCGGCGCGTCCCAGCCACGCCCCCCGGCCCCGTGGGGAAAGGGAACACTACCTTGTAGCGTAGGCTGGTTGTACTTCATGAGGGTTGCGGCGGTCAGACCAGAAAAACAGCAGTCTATCGAATTTGGGTTCAATGTCAGCAAACTGGGCTTTGCCTTCCGGAAAAATCCGAAGTATACCTCCGCTTACCTAGAAGAAGAGTTGAGCGTGTGAGAGGGAGCCACCAAGCACGCCAGCGCGCCGTTGCAGTGGGTTAAAGGGCGCCACGGCTGTGTGCACAAGCATACCTCAATTAACACGGTATAGGAGCCAGGACGTGACTAACGCTAGGAAAAAGGCTTCTGTAAAGACTTTACGAAGAACACAAGATCCTAAAATAATGCTTGAGAGTTGTGAAAAGCAGCAGATATCCGTGTCTACGCACTAACATCCATATTCTGAACCACCTTCGCGAGCTGCCCCAGCCGAGGCTCGCTCTACCAAATGAACCCTGGGTCTCCTCTTCAGGTCCAGCAGCAACTGCAGGAGAGACGTAGCGCTTCCTGTCTGAAGAATCCCCCTGTGGGCTACAAAATCGCCACACCCTCGCACCCACAACCCGGTCCGCACCCCCGCCGCCCTGGGTGACACTCGCTGCTGCTCTGGTCCACGGACTCGTCGGTTCAGCCCTGGATGGGGGCGCGCGCACTGGCTCCGGGGTTCCCCCGTTGGGGGACACGGCCGCACAAACCAGCCCGGCCAGACACTGAATCCTCTGCGGGTGGACCGCTGGGACTCTCCAGACGTGCCCAGCCATCCCTAGATCCTAAGAGAAACGTCCGTGGCCCCATCCCCAAGGGATTCCCGCCTCGAGGCCCCTTGCCTGCCTTGCTCTGGTGCCTGTGCAGTGAACCCCGGGCACTTGCAACGTCTCTGTGTGTGCGTGTGTGTGTGCGTGCGTGTGCGTATGCACGCTAGTCCTGGAACTTGAACTCAGGGCCGTGCTCTTCCACTTGTGCCACAGCTCCACTTCTGTTTTCTTTGCTGGTACTGGAAATAAGCGTCTTCTAGCCTTTCCCGCCCCCGCTGGCTTCAAACGCCAATCTTCAGACCTCAGCCACTTGAGGAGCTAGGGTTACGGGTATAAACCACCCAACCCCTGGCCGCAAAATACGTTTTAAGTGAAAAATACTTGAAGTTAAGTGGAAACACATTCCATTACGTGGCATACCTTGGCATCCCAGTCTTTATTTAGATAATATATACAGGTCACACATCTTCCATCTTCATTCGGATTATCAACGTGACGAACGTAGCCTGTTCCGTTGCCCGGGTAACAAGCTACCATCGCCTGTAACAACAAGAGCGGGTGAGAAGTCCCGGAGTGGATGGAGTCCAGGAGGAGGCCTGGAGCGGGCTCCTCGGCCTTACACGCCCCCTCTCCTCCCCAGCACAGAGCCTGAGGCTGACACGGAGCGGACGGAGGAACGCCTCCTTGCTCCCGGGCCGCCTTTGGGCCCGGCGCGAGGCCCAGGGCAGCCGGGATGGAGTGTGGCGGCACAGGCCCAGGAGAGCCCGGGCCGGATCGCGAGGCCCGACTCAGCTATGGGAGCCATGGAGCCCCAAGCCCACGCTGCCCGGGCCTTCGGGGGGCTCCCCGCCCAGGCCGCGCAGCCGTGGGCTCCTGTCTCCCTGTCGGGGAGAGGGGGCCGGTTCCCGTGCGTCTCCTCTGTGCCCAAGCAAAACCACACACGGTCCAGAACAGAGGGGACGCAGGACGGGGAGGGGGCGCCCCGGAGAGCCCGGGCCTGGGGCAGCTCCCAGCAGCGGGAGGAGGGCAGGGCGCGGGCCGGAGCGGCCAGGGCCGGCTGCCCCGGCTGCAGGCAGCGCGGCTCGGGATCCCCGGGCCCCGCAGGGCTGTGTGTGTGGCCCACGTGAGCCGTGCCGCTCCCCCGCACCCGCTGGGGCACCGGCCCGTGGGCACCCGCCACGGCACCCACTGCCCACGGGAGCTAGAACGCAGAGCCAGGCGCGGTCCCTGAGCTCTGTGGATCCACGCGAGCACGCGCCCACGCCAGCCCCCACGTCTCAGCCGCGGAGTGGCCAGGAGCGCGGGTGCGAGCCTCCGGTGCGTGGCTCCATCTGACGCGCCGAGGCTGAGCCCCACCGCCCCAGGAGCGAGGGTCGCCGGCTGTGCCCGGCTCGGCTGAGGGCACCCACCGAACGGCACCACCAGGCCACAAAGAGCCGGGAAATGATTAAGTGGGAAGTGAGTTAAACGGATTAAGATGACTCTGTCCCTCGACCCGTCGCGACCAGAGGCCTCGGGACCACGGGGCCGTGGGCCTCCCTCGAGCCGAGAGAAGACCGGAAGCCGGCCGTGGTGGGGCACGCCTGTAATCCCAGCTCCCGGAGGCCCCGAGTGCCGGGCCAGGCTGGACCTGGCCATCCCCGGCAAGGGAGGGGAGCCCGCGGGGCGTGGGTCCGCCCGGCGCGTCGGGGCGCTCGCTCTCCGCGTGTGAGCCCACGTGGGCGGGCGGGCGGGCGGGTGGGCGGGCGGGCGGGGGCGGCGGGCGGGCGGGGGCGGGGGGCGGGGGTGGGCGGGGGCGGCGGTGGGCGGGGGCGGGGGGTGGGCGGGGGCGGCGGTGGGCGGGCGGGCGGGCGGGCGGGGGCGGCGGGCTCCCACCGCTGGGCGGCAACGTTAACTGGAGGTTCCCACCGGCCAGGCGCTGCCGTGAGCGGTGTGTAAACCTCGTCCGCACACGCGCGAAGCAGCGGCGCCCTTCCCACCTCCGCCCGCCCGTCGGGCAGCTACGGGCCGAGCCCGAGGCCGCCGCTGCGCCTCAGCCAGGCCGGCTGCCGTGGCGCCCGGGGCCGCCTTCCGGGGGCGGGAGACCCACGCGCGCTGGAGACCTGTGACGGGCATCTCCCCGCGGAGGGGCACCAGGTGAGAGGGCGCAGAGAGCGGGAGGGCCCCGTGGGGTCACCCCGAGCAAGTGTAGCACTCAAAGAACAAGCCTCTGGCTTGCCCACGGACCCGCCGTGACCACATCAGCCCGGAACGGGGCCGTGGGTCTCCACCCGTGACAGCAGCCCCGCACACTAGGGCTGGGGTCCCCATCACGCCGGTCCAAGACGGTGTCCCAGGCGCCCCTGGGCGTCGCCACTTTCCCAGCAGACAGGGACCTGCGCGGGCCGCCCAGCCTCGCCCAGCCCCCCACGGGCCCGCCCCCCCCCCCCCCCGCCCACGAGGGAGCTGGTGGCCAGACCCCGCCCTTCAGAGACCACGCCTCGGCCAGAAAGCTGCCCGGGGGAGCCACGAGGTGGCGAGGTGGCGGTCACCTCCGGGTGACACCTGCCGCACCGGCCAGAGGAACGCACGTCCGCGCCGCCAGGCTTCTGGTTCACCGCACCACAGCCAGCATGCTGTTCCCATCCCGCAACGTCTGACGGGCAGGCGGGTGCCTCACGAGCCCCCCCACCATCCACAGGGGACACGCCCCGCCCCGCCTGCCCCCTCCACCAGCCACAGGTGGCGCCGTCCCTCGCAAACCTTCCCCAGCCCGAGGGCACACGCGCCCGGGGCGTAGCTGGTACGAGGTGGGGGGGAGGGAGGGAGGGAGGGAGGGAGGGAAGCCTCTCCCCCGCGGAGGGCCAGGGAAGGCCGGCAGGGAGCCGGCGGCAGGCCAGTCCGCCGAGTCACGTGACGCGTGGTCTCCCCAGACCTGCGTGGCGAGGGGCTGGCGGTGCCCGCCCGAGAGGGCGCTGGTGACCGGCCGCGGGCACTCCGCGCCAGCAAGGTGGCGGCCAGGAGACCAGCCAGGCCCACGCTTGCGACTAACCTGAGACCTGCGGGGAAAACACACCACCTCCGACGGAGAGAACCCCGAAAAGACGTCCAAAGACACAGCCGGGGGGGGGGAGCGCGGGGTGGAGGCACTAACAGCCCCCCAGGAAGCCCGCTGCCAGGCCCGTCAGCCTGCAGGAGTCTGCCCTGCTTCAGCGAGCAGTTCCTCCCCTCCCCTCTTTGCTTTGCTCTCTTCTTTCTCTTGCCAGTCGTGGAGCGTGCACCCCGGGTCGGGGCTGTCCCAGAGCTTCCGTGCGCAAAGCGAGCGCCCCACTGCGTCGAGCCACGGCCCCACTTCTGGTTCTCCGGTGGTTCACGGGGGACTAGAGGAGCCTCACCGACTTTCCCACCTGGGCTGGCTGGGAGCCGGATCCTCAGATCCCAGCCTCCGGAGGAGGGGGCTGGGCCACAGGCTCCTCTCCTCTCTTCCCCTCTCCATGCCCGCACCCACTCCCCCTCTCGCTGCCTCTCTCCCCCTCCCCCCCAGCCCTCTGTTTTACGCTAGTTCTGGGGCTTGAACTCAGGACCTGGGCCCTGTCCCTGAGCTTCTTTTTGGTCAAGGCTGGTGCTCTACCACTTGAGCCACAGGGCCACTTCCGCAGACTTTCTTACCTGGGCTGGCTTTGAACGGCAATCCTCAGCTCTCAGCCTCCCGCATAGCTAGGACTTTTGGTGTGAGCCACCAGCACCTGACCCTACACCCTTTTTATATTGAGGAGCAGCACTCTATGGGAGGAGCAGCACCATGGAGAGGAGCAGCACTCTATGGGAGGAGCAGCACCATGGAGAGGAGCAGCACTCTATGGGAGGAACAGCACCATGGAGAGGAGCAGCACTCTATGGGAGGAGCAGCACCATGGAGAGGAGCAGCACTCTATGGGAGGAGCAGCACCATGGAGAGGAGCAGCACTCTATGGGAGGAACAGCACCATGGAGAGGAGCAGCATTCTATGGGAGGAGCAGCACCATGGAGAGGAGCAGCAGCACTCTATGGGAGGAGCAGCACCATGGAGAGGAGCAGCATTCTATGGGAGGAGCAGCAGCACTCTATGGGAGGAGCAGCACCATGGAGAGGAGCAGCATTCTATGGGAGGAGCAGCACCATGGAGAGGAGCAGCACTCTATGGGAGGAGCAGCACCATGGAGAGGAGCAGCACTCTATGGGAGGAGCAGCAGCACTCTATGGGAGGAGCAGCACCATGGAGAGGAGCAGCATTCTATGGGAGGAGCAGCACCATGGAGAGGAGCAGCCCCACGCAGAGGCTCTGCCGTGGGCGGCTGGGGTGCCGGGCCACTGCCTCTCGGGCGCGTGGGAGCCGGCAGGCGGCCGGGCCGCGTTTCCAGCTGAGGAGATGCAGCACCCAGCCGCCGGCCCGCCCCGGAGGCCTGCGGTGACTCGAGGCGGCAGGGCAGGCGCGAGGGCCCGGATCCAGTTCCTAACCCACGTTCCGCCCGTCACCAGCTACGTGACTGCAGGCATCTGGCAAGAGGCGGGGTGCCGCGCGCCCCACGCTCAGCCTTCCGGCTCCGCCCCCCCACACGCCAGCACCTGGGCTCCATGTGCACACGCCCCGAGCTCACGGACACCTGCACGGTGCCAGCTCTGAAGCCGGCCCGTCCCCCCCGCCCAGGCGCCCCGGGCTCCCCGCGGCCTCTGACCCAGCACGCCGGGTGGCGGCCTGGCCGGGCGTCGGCATCTCCGTCGGGCCGCGCCAGCCCCCTCCCTCCGGCTCCGCGCGCCGCCCCGCTGCCTTTCTTTTCCCACTCGGGGCAGACGGCGGCTGCGCGGCCCCCACCCTTGCTCCGCACACGGGTGGATGGAGAACGGCCAAGCCCTGTGGCTCTAGCTCCGCGCCACTGGACGCCAGTGACGTGACCGCACGGCCGGACGCCACGCCGGCTTCTCCGAGAGCACAGCATGCTGGGAAGGGGCGGCATGCCTCCCTCGCCCCCTCCTCCCGACGGCAGCCCCGAAGACCCCCGGGTGGGGGGGGGCACAGGGGCGACAGCAGGGAGAGAGGGGTTCCCCTCGGGGCTCAGAGCGGCTCGGCGGGGGCACTCGCAAGGGGGCCCCGACTGCGCCACACCTCGGCACGCGCGTCTCCAGGGCTGGAACGTAAATCCTCCCTTGTTCACGTCTGCCACCGTCCGATCGCTCGGCGCGGCTCGCAGTCCCGAGGCGGCGAGGACCGGCCGCGCGGCGCCTCTCCCGCGGCCCACGGAACCCTTAGTGTCTCAAAGAGGTTCCTCACGGCGCCCAGCGAGGCCAGGCAAACGGCTCACTGCTGGGATTAAGCAGTAAGCGTCAAGGCACTCAGCCCGCGTGTAAGACCCAGCGGCTCCGGGCCTGCCCGGCACTGCTCGGCTTTCTCACGCCTCCGAGTGGAGCTGGAGGAGAGCAAGCCCCCGGCCCGAGGACAGCAAGCTCTGCAACCTGTCCCAAGAGTGCCAAACGCCGGGGTGAGAGGTTCAGTCCTGCTGACTGGGGGGGGTGAACCTGAACCCACCACCAAGCCCGCCCCACGAGGCCAAGTCACGCTGAGTCCGGGGAGGGGGGCCTTGAACCCACCACCAAGCCCGCCCCACGAGGCCAAGTCACGCTGACTCGGGGGAGGGGGGCCTTGAACCCACCACCAAGCCCGCCCCGCGAGGCCAAGTCACGCCGCAGTTGCAAACAGTGGCTTACATGACTGCTCAATGAACTTGTTAGCTATCGGAGAGCGGTGCTATTTTATCCCTACGCATGATTTTCAGTCCAAAGTGTCTTCACTCAGGGAATTACATTCCAAAATGCTCCAGACCATAACTGTTCCCTACCACCTAGGACTCACCTGTGCTCTGTGTGTGTGTGTGTGTAAGTGTGCGCGCACGCGCGCGTGCACGGTGCTAGGGACGGAGCCCCGGCCTCACTCAGGCCAGGCAAGCACCACCCATGAGCCGCACCCCACCCCTGGGGGAAGCATTCCGAGGAGGGCTACTTTCCTCACCAACGCTGTACTCGGCAGGCAAACGCAGGAGGGAGACCTTACGGGGGAGGCGTAGGGCTGCTCCCCAGGGCCCCAGGGGAGGGCCCCTCCACCGGCCCGCCCGCGGTGACCGCCGCAGCTCCTCCGGTGGCCGGGTGTCTGGATCCAGGAGCGTGGCTCCCGTGGGCAGGGGCCGCCGGTCGGGGGACGCACTCCTCACTGGGTGCTCACACCCCCTCCGTGCAGGGACTCGTGCCCGCCTGCGACGTGACCGGCGGTGACCCCAAGCCGCAGTCACGTCAGGATTTCGGCCCTTGTGATTCTGTGGAGCGCGGCGAGGTGGACCGTCGCTCGCGGGCGCTAGTCCTCTCCTGGGACCGCCGCCCGGGTCGCCCCGCGCTGCACGTGGTGTCTACCGCGCTGCTGGTCTCCTGGGGACTCGCGAGCGCCGGTGGCCGAGCCCCGCCGTGCCGTGCCCCGTGGGGTCAGTGACAGGCGGGCAGAGCCCGGGAGCTCTGTAACCCGAGCCACCCGGTCCCGGGAATGGCACCAGAAATGCCACTTCCACAGACCTTCCTCCCAGCGCGTGCCGTGAAAAGCGGCTGAAGGCTGTGCTGACCCAGCTATTTTTATCTCGAAAATTAGGGGTCAGAAATAGCACGGTAAGCACAGGCAGGCGCTGACCACAATGGGAGACACGCCCACTCCAGGGGTGAGGACAGTGCTGATGAGTGCACAACTCTGCCACAGAAGCCGCCCGAAGACGGCTGGGGGGCAGAAGGCGAATCCAGCGGAGGCCACACGTCGGTAGAGATAACCCCGCCAGAACCTCACGGAGGCCAGGACCTGAGGTGCAGGGTGGTGGAGGACGGATGGACGGACGGACGGACGGACAGCGGTGAGGAGGCAAACTGCCCGACTCAGCAATCAGAGAGGACACAGCCTGCCTGCGACGGCACGGCGCACAAGAACCGGATCCCACCTAACGCAAACTCTCAGCTCTGAGTAAGGTGCTTCAAGCGTCAGAAGGAAGAGTTAAGGAAAGAGTACTACCCTGGGAAAACTCAGCTATTAAGTGATTAAGATCTCAATTACAATGGCATAGCAGAATGTCAGATACGATACTCATGAGGCCCCATGGTGAGGCTGAGGAGAGGGCAGGGACACGGTCCCAGGGCCGTGTGGCTACAACAGGACACGGTCCCTAGGGACAGTGTCACCAGGATGGGGGGTAGTGTGAGCACGACAGGGGCAGGGTCCCTGGGGACAGTGTGACCACGACAGGGGCACGGTCCCTGGGGACAGTGTGACCAGGACAGGGGCAGGGTCCCTGGGGACAGTGTGACCAGGACAGGGGCAGGGTCCCTGGGGACAGTGTGACCAGGACGGGGGCAGGGTCCCCGGGGCGGTGTGACCAGGACGGGGGCAGGGTCCCTGGGGACAGTGTGACCACGACAGGGGCAGGGTCCCTGGGGACAGTGTGACCACGACAGGGGCACGGTCCTTGGGGTGGTGTGACCACGACAGGGGCACGGTCCCTGGGGACAGTGTGACCAGGACGGGGGCAGGGTCCCTGGGGACAGTGTGACCAGGACGGGGGCAGGGTCCCTGGGGACAGTGTGACCAGGACGGGGGCAGGGTCCCTGGGGACAGTGTGACCAGGACAGGGGCAGGGTCCCCGGGGCGGTGTGACCAGGACGGGGGCAGGGTTCCTGGGGACAGTGTGACCAGGACAGGGGCAGGGTCCCCAGGGCGGTGTGACCAGGACGGGGGCAGGGTCCCTGGGACAGTGTGACCAGG
This sequence comes from Perognathus longimembris pacificus, assembly GCF_023159225.1. Classification (NCBI taxonomy): domain Eukaryota; kingdom Metazoa; phylum Chordata; class Mammalia; order Rodentia; family Heteromyidae; genus Perognathus; species Perognathus longimembris. The sequence continues at coordinate 998,955 of NC_063178.1, forward strand.
ACAGGGGCAGGGTCCCTGGGGACGGTGTGACCAGGACGGGGGCAGGGTCCCCGGGACAGTGTGACCAGGACAGGGGCAGGGTCCCTGGGGACGGTGTGACCAGGACGGGGGCAGGGTCCCCGGGGCAGTGTGACCAGGACAGGGGCAGGGTCCCTGGGGACGGTGTGACCAGGACGGGGGCAGGGTCCCCGGGATAGTGTGACCAGGACAGGGGCACGGTCCCTGGGGACGGTGTGACCAGGACGGGGGCAGGGTCCCTGGGGACAGTGTGACCAGGATGGCGGACAGGCAGTGTGCTCTCGGGGATCCCAGAAGCAGGAGCTGGGTGAGGTGGGCACTGCGCGGCTTGCACCTGAGCCACGCGGGCCACCAGCAGGATGCAGCTGGGCTGGGCGCTGCTCAGGGACGTGCGGGAGGAAGTTCAAGAGCAAGGCTCACTTCCAGCTCACTTCCACGCGGCACGGGGCCCTGGCGTGCAAGCCCCCAGGGCCGGCACAAATTATGCATGGCAGGAAGTGAACTGGGCTTTTGCTTTTGGGATTCTTTTTTTGTTTTTTGGTCGGTCACGGGGCTTGAATGAACTCTGGACCTGCGCGCCATCCCTGAGCTCTTCAGCTCAAGGCCGGCCCCTACCGCTCTGAGCCGCGTTGAGCCACAACTGGAGGTAAGAGGCTCACGGACATTCCTGCCCAGGCTGGCTCTGAACCACAAGCCTCAGATCTCAGCCTCCTGCGTGGCCTAGCAGGGCCTGCCTGATAGGAATGAGGACCCTGGGTTCAAATCCCCAGGCACAGAAGCAAAGAGCTTCATAGGCTGCCACCAGATGGTGTTTGTCCCCTACACACCAAGCACTTGGTGTACGCTCCGCGCTCTGTCCCCCGGACAGGACTGCGGAGGGCAGGCAGCACCCCACCGCCCCCGGCGCCAGGAGGAGCACCGGGCACACGGAGTGCCGAGGGAACACATGGAGGCACAGGCCAGACCCATCTGAAACCTGTTCCTCCAGCTCCTCACACACACACGCACGTGCGCACGCACACACACACACACCTCTGCCCCGCCGCCCCTCATCCTCTCCAGCACAGGAAGCAGTCTAGATCATGACGGGTTTGCAATGCTTGTAGAAAGCTACGGGGGGTGGGGGGTGGCTGCCCACGGGCCCTGTCTGGACGCAGGACTCGGAAGCCCTCATGGCCGAGGCGGCTGCTCCAACACCGACGGAGCTCCACCGCAGCCCGGGTCGGCATCGCCTCGCCACGGGGCCCGGCCACCGCCTCCTGCCACTCAGAGGAGACAGCAACTCCGCAGCAACACAAGGAAGCCCGAGAGAGACAGAGCAACTGAAGCACCTGCGCTGAGCCAGGGAAAGGCAGAGACTGGAACAAAAGGAGCGGAGCCCCGGGCCGGGCAGCGCGGAACCCGCACCCGAGAGAGCACCCGGCTGAGCAGGCACTGAATGCAGGACCAACCTGGTTCCGGGCCTCAAATCGAGGCCCGCCGCGTGGGGTGGGTGCCGCTCCCGGGCTGGCTCCAGAGGCTCCGGGACTCAGGCTTGCTAGCAGCCTGGAAAGGCTGCATCTGTGGTGAAAATCGGCTGCCTCGGCATGGCCGTGGACCAGCGGGCCAGGACGTACCACGTCAGCCGGCCCGTGAGACGTGGGTGCGATTCTAAGCCACTAAGCTCTGGGGGGTGATCTGCCGAGGAGAAATGGGCAGCTGCCACAGCGGCAATGGAAAACTCTAGAGAGAGAGGCATTTCAAGTTCTCCTAGAACTTGCGTCTTGTGACATCAGTGAGCTCTCCACGCACCCACGTACCCACACTCCCTTCTCGTGACTGTGGACACAGGTGTTGCCCGACCGTGCCCGTCTGATCTGAAAGAGGACGGCCGCCCCCGCTCTCGCTCGGTCCGTTTCTGTCCGCACGCTGGCCACCTGGCACGCCACACATTCTTGCACACGCTTCTACTTCCGGCCCCGCTGGCAGCTGAGCCGCGCAGAACAGGAGTGCTTTCCGGCTTTGTTCTCCAGGCTCCTACCTACCCACCGACACTGCCCCAAGACACTGCCGCGGGGGAGCCTGCCCTGGCTGGTGCAGCTTTAAGGGCCTAAAGTAAAAGCGACCCAGCCGTGAAAACCAAGCGGAGAGCATCACTGCAAAGGCATACCAGAAAGGCCCGGGCTGCGGGGAAACGGGGGGCGGGGGGAGAACAAAGACATTTCCCAGGGCGGACAGGGGAAAGGCAGAGAGGAAGAGAGGAACAGAGCGAGCCCACTCGTGCTGAGGAAGCAGGACAGGGAGGATGGAGGCGGGAAGGACCGGCAGGGGACATCAAGGCAGGAAATGTGAAGGCTGGAACCCCAGATAAGCCCAAGAGCGGAGTAGGGAAGGGACAGGAAGTCACACAAGTTCAGGCACATCCTCAAACCGTGGCAAAAACACTCCAAAAACCACTTGGGCAGCAGTGTGTCGTTTCTGCGAGGGGCAGCACGACGGCCGGACCAAAGAGGAAGCCGAGCCAGCGCGGCTGCCTCGGCCCCAACAGCTCTGCTCTGCATCCTCCAACAAGTCCTGAGCCTCTCTGGAACTCACTTCCTGTTTGGGGGGGGGGGGTCTGTGGCCTGGTCCGAATCATTTTAAACCTTCTTTTGTCCAGTACACGAAAGGGGTTAAGAGGGAAGGCACTGAGCCCGCAAGAAAAAGGGATCCAAAGTGTGGGAAACTGAATGAGCAGAGAAATCGTTAAGTGCTTGCATTCAGCGAAGCAAGCGCGAGAGGCAAAGCGGGTAGTACTGGGGAGAACTACGACTCAGGCGGACTGGGCCGATACAGCCCCCAGCGTCAGACCCAGGACCCCGCTGAGATCTAAGAGACACAAAACCCAGCGTTCTGAAGTGGGGGGGCAGCGGCTCACACCCATAACCCTACCTAGCTACTCAGGAGACTGACATCTGAGGATCTCAGTTCAGAGCCAGCCCAGGTGGGAAAGCCCAGGAGATTCTTATCTCCAATTAACCAGCAAAAAGCTGGACGTGGAGCTGTGGCTCAAGGGGTAGAGTGCTAGCCTTGAGGAAAAAGCTAAGGAACAGCGCGCAGGCCCTGAGTTCTGGCCCCAGTAACTAACACGAACACACACACACACACACACACACACACACACACACACCCCACATACAAATCCAGTGTTTTGCATGAAGACACCCTCCTCCCATGCCCAGTATATACAGTTATAAACATGCAGAAGGGTCTTTCTATTTGAAATGACATTCCTTTAGAACGAAGGGTTCTGAGCAGTCCCCTAGCAGGTGGGAGCCAGGCCCAGGGTGGCGTGCGTGGAGTGTGTGTCTGCAGTTAAGCGAATGCACTCCATGAAAGTGCTTTCTTGCCGGGTGAATCTGGCACAGCAGGCCCTGCTAAGCTACCCTGCCGACGGCCAGGACCACAGCCCCGCACTCCAGCCCTTCTGCTCGCAGACCACCGACCTCGAGCTCGCATTCTGATGCGGGCATAAACCATCACGGTCTGTAGGTCTCAGATTCCAGGAGAGAGAGGAGAGCAGAAGTAGGTGGAGGAGGAAGTTTTGTTGGCTTGTTTTTACATGTTCTTTACTTTTTATTTATTTATTCAAGCTTAAACAACAGAGTCCTGTGGCCCAGGAGCTGAAGGCAACGCAGAGGGGCTGTGGTGAGGGCCTTTTCCTGGCCGGCCGGCAGCCGGGGCCCCAGGACTGGCTCTGCTTTGCCACCTAAGGGGCTGTCCCCACAGCTCTGTGACACGAGGAGCAGTGGGGTTTTTTTTTTATCCTGCTCCTCCCTCAAAAGCCACAATCGGCCAAAGCTGACCAAGCAACTGCAGTAGTGATGGAAATCTCGGTCATAAAAATGTGGTACTTACTAGACCCAAGCTTTCCCGGAGTAATAAGGTAGTTTTTATTGGACAGATGAAGTTTGGGACTCAATGATGCGCATACGACTGTAGTAATTTCATTTATCTCTCAATGGCTATTTGTAGTTTGAGAAATCATCTCATCACATAGTGCAGATTGGCCTTGAACCCATGACCCGCTTATCCTATTATGAACAGTATCCCTATAATTTTAACAGCAAATGTTTTTCCTACGAGAATGCCAACCGGAAGGTTCAAGTTAATGTCTCTGAATTCCTCTTTTTTCTCTGCCTCAGTTAAGCTCTCTAGCATACCTTTATTTTGGGTGTGGTGATGGGGCTTGAACTAGGGGTTTGTGTGCGGTCCTTAGCTTTTTCATTTAAGCCTGGCACCCTACCGAATGAGACTCAGCTTTCTGGAAGTTAACTGGAGGGAAGAGTCTCGTGGGCTTTCCTGCCTGGGCTGGCTTTGAACCGCAAGCCTCAGATCTCAGCCTCCTGAGTAGCTAGGATGAGAGGCGCGAGCCACCAGCACCCAGCTCTTTTCTTTTCTTCCCTTTTCTCCCCCCCCCCCGGTTTTGTGGTGCTGGTACTGGGGCTTGAACTCTTGCTCCTGGGGTTCTCACTCAGAGCTGAGCTACGAGTGAAGTACATGGGTCAAGCTTACCCCTTGAGCCCCCTCACTCCCAGCTAACTGAGGAAGAGTCTGCTAGCTTCGTCTTTCCGGGCTAGCTGTGTGAACTCTGATCCTGGGCCACCGGACCTGGTGCTGTTAGGCAGGTGCCCTACCTGCCTAACTCCACCCCTTGAGCCCTTTTGTTTGGATTTTCCCAGATAGGATCTTGCTTTTAAACCTAGCTGGCCGGAGGCCTCAATCCCGCACCTGCACTGGGAGCTGGGATTACGGGCGTACAACACAACACCGGGACAGGGTGCCTGTGTTTTCTGATGGCCCCCACAACACAGCTCTGCCCAACTGGACACCACGGCCATGTCTCCCAGATGGAAGGAAGGGTAGGAGGAAGGGTGAGGGCTCCAGGCGGTCCGCACACAGAAAGGAGGGATCCCCAAGAGGAGACCAGAGAATGCGGAACGTGGAGCTGCCTTACATCAGTAGCAACGATTACGTTTCTGTCTTTCCCTTGGATTGCTTCATCCTTCCCTTGTGGTTTCTCATTTAAGTAGCTGGATAAACATAGGCCAGATGGACAGGACTGAAGGAGATTCCAGGGAAACCGATGCCCAGAAAGAGTGGCCGCAGCCCTCACCCACCGCCTGATTTCCAGGCCCTGCATGCACACAGCGTGGCTGAAGACCTGAACACCAGTCTGGGATTCTGCAGGTCTGCCCACAGTGGAGAGCTTCCCTCCCCTGGCTCCTGACCAACAAGAATGGCGACCCGTGAACGGCGCCAAAGGGGAGCGAGAAACGGCTCACATTTGAGGACGGCGCATTCATTCATCCTTCTTTTTTTGTGCCAGGACCGGGGCTTGACCTCTCGGCTTTCTGCTCTAGCTTTGCTTTTCCATTCAAGGCTGGCTCTCTCCCATTTGAGCCACAGGCCCTCTACTTCCAGCTTCTGCTAGTCAAACGAGGAGTCGCGCAGATCTGTCTACCCTGGCTTGTTTCAAACCAAGATCCTCAGATCTCAGCCTCCTGAGTAGCTAGGATGACAGGCGTGAGCCACGGGTGCTCAACAAGGAAGCTCCCTTTACAATTACTCTCACGGTACGAAACCCCTTCCTGAAGATCTCTCTGCAACCACAAACTGACAACGCTTCAGAAGCGTACTTACCTAAGACCCTGACCCAAACACGGTATCCGACAAACTTCACACAGCTCAACTCCACTCGTAAAGCTGACACTATTCACCCACTATCAACGAAAACGCACACCAAACCTTAGTGCCACCGTTGTGTCATCGAGGATCCCTCCTTATCCACCATCACACCTACACCTGCCGCAGGAAAGCTGACAGGGTTTCGCTTCTGCCTGGAGTCCAACTCACCTGCACCCTGGCCAAGTGTGAGCTGCAGCCTCCTCCGGTGTCAACGTGGGCTGATGTGTCCAGGCCGCAGCCCGGGGCTGACAGGCTGCGGCTGTCTGTGTAGAGTCTCCTCAGTACCACACACACACACACACACACACACACACACACACACACACGAGTCGCTCAACGCCTAGCTGGTGGTAGGTAGTGTTTTGCATGTGACAGGCTGCGGCTGTCTGTGTAGAGTCTCCTCAGTACCACACACACACACACACACACACACACACACGAGTCGCTCAACGCCTAGCTGGTGGTAGGTAGTGTTTTGCATGTGACAGGCTGCGGCTGTCTGTGTAGAGTCTCCTCAGTACCACACACACACACACACACACACACACACACACACACACGAGTCACTCAACGCCTAGCTGGTGGTAGGTAGTGTTTTGCATGCCTTCTCACTCCTCACAAACACCTTCCGTTTTGTTTCTTCCCTCCACCACCCCCCCAATACTTAAAAATTGCATGTGCAAACATGATTTACAAAATTCTTTCAGCCAACAAGTACAATGAGAAGAATTCCCTAAGATCACAGGTTCTGCAAGAGGTCCCTGATTCGAATGCAGAGAGAGGCAAGATGGAACCCACCCTCCCTGCAGCTAGTCCCAGATCAGGGGGCAACACCTCCATTCAGGTCCTTCAGGGGTAGGACCCCTGGAGACCAAAGTGACTTTCCTAAGTGACCTCCTCCCAGGGAGCAACCTGCCGGTGGGCGGGCGTTCTTCAGCCCCTTCCCAGGAGGAGAGGAGAGAGGAAGTCTGGGCTCACTCTGCAAAGCTCAGTTACCCAAGGAAAGCAGATCGAGAAAGATGCAGGATAGGACTGGCTTCATCACTCCCACCCAAGCTGAAGGGGGGGGGGGGGGACAGCCAGGCAGAGTGCCCAGCCGGGGCCAAAGCTGCATACTCCCTCCTGGCGGTGGCGTTCATTATTGTGTTCACATGTGGCCCACGACCACCTTTCTCTTTAAAGTTGTAAATGAAACTCTTGTGGAAAATGCAGCCTGGGGTTTAATGAGACGCTCTTCCCCCTTGCTGCTTCACTTTAAGCCACTGTCTCCCTCCCCTTATTCAAAGTCTCCTGAGAAGGCTTGTAAGGTGTGTGCTCGGGAAGCGCTCATTCTGCCAGACTCAAGTTCGACTCCGCACTGTATTTTGCCCCACAGAAGTCCCGGCGCTTAGCGCCTCCCTCAGGGCCCGCCTGCCCCGGGCCTGGGGGGGACCGTGGGCGGGTCTGACACCTGCTCCCACCGGCCGCCGGGGAAGGGCCGGGCCGGTGGGACCTGAGACCCGGGCGGGCGGGCGGGCGGGCGGAGGCTGGAAGCCCAGGGACCGGCCCCGGGGAGCAGGCGGGCAGACCCGCCGCAGCTCCGCAGCTCCGCACCGCGGGAAGGAGGGCTGACGCCGGGGGACGGGACACAGAGCCCTGCACGCCGCGCTCGGCGGGCCCGTGGCGTGTGCGGCGCGCGTGTGCGACCCCCGTCTCCCGGGAAGCCCCGAGCCGCTCCTTTTCAGCAGGGGTCACGGAAACAAAGCGCGCCGGGGAAACCGCGGCCGCAGGTGTCACCGGCCGACCCCGCGCTCCGACGGCGGGGGCTCCTCTCTCTCCCCCGGGGGGCGCGGGCCGGGGCGGAGGGGCGCGGGCCGGGGCGGAGGGGCGCGGGCCGGAGGGGGCGGCGCCGTCCACCCCCCCACCCCCCGCACCCCCCCCCCCGGCCACTTACTTTGGTCCGGCCGTTGATCCGGTAGTTGCCCAGCTTGCCGCTGCAGTGGCGGATGAGGTCGTCCATGCTGCTCATGAGCAGCCCGATGGTCTGGCAGCCGGGCTCCTTGCCCTCCACCCAGGTGATCTGGTCGCCCCGGATGTCCTTGGAGGAGTCGCTCTTCTGGCTGACGAGCTGCCCGTCGGTGAAGCGGCCGGTGTCGTGCAGCGCGCGCACCTCGTCGCCGATGCGCTGCCCGGTGTCGCGGCCCAGGAAGTCGTCCACCACGCAGATGCCGTGCTTGTTCATGCAGGGCACGATGTACTCCAGCGCCAGCTTCAGCGCGGGCAGCGGCTTGGTCTGCCCGTTGGGCCGCGCCGGGCCGCCGCCGCCGCCGCCGCCGGGGCTCAGCGCCTCGCCGGCCGCCGCGGGGCACGGGCCGGCGCGCTCGGGGCCGGGCGAGCGCCGGGCGGGCGCGGGCGGCGGGCGGCGGCGGGCGGCGTCCGGGCGCGCGGCCCCGGCGGCGGCGGCGCCCGCGGCGGGCGGCCCCGCGCCCGCGCCCGCCTCGCCGCCCGCGCACACCAGCTTGTGCTTCTTCCAGTCCCGGCGCTGGTGCTCCTTGCTGCAGTAGAAGGAGCTGCGGCAGCGCCCGCAGCGCATCAGGTTCTCCATCTTCCCGCACAGCTCGCAGTACTGCCGGTCGCGCTCGCCGGCGCCGGCCGCGCCGGGCCCGCCGCTGTCACTGGCCATGGCGGCGGGGCCGGGCCGGGGCCGGGCGCGGGGAGGCGGCGGCGGCGGCGGCGGCGGCGGCGGCGGGGCCGTCAGGGCGCCATGCTCCGCCGCCCGCGCGGGGAGGCCGTGCGCGCCCTGGCCCGCCGGGCCCGGCCTGGCCGCGGCGCCGCTCGGCGCCGTCAGCTCGGCGTTCAGCGCCTCATCGCGGCGGGCGGCGGCGGCGGGCGGCGGCGGCGGCGGCGGCGGCGGGCGGCCGGGCTGGGCCGGGCGGGGCGGGCTCGGCGGCCGGCGGACGGGCAGGGCGCGGGCCTGCGGGCGCCTCTCGCTCCGCGCGCGCCGCACGTACACCACGGCCCCGGCGACCCGGCGCGGGCGGGCGGGCGGGCGCGGAGGGCGGGCGCCGAGGGCGGGCGGGGGCCGCGCTCTCGCGGCGCTGGCGGGCTGGGCCGGCCGGGGGCCCCCGCCCTCCGCCCGCCCTGTCTCCGCCCCTCGGCGGCTCCGGCGGGGCCGGGCGGGGACGCGGGGACGCGGGGCCGCGGGGACGCGGCGACACCTGCCGGGGACGCGCGCTCCGGGCCGCGCAGGAAGCGGAAGCTGAGGGGGCGTCGCCCTCGCCGCGGCCTCGCGGAGCCCCGGGCCGCCCGCCCTCCGCGCCCGCCCGCCCGCCCGCCCGGCGCAGCCCCGCGGCCCACACAAAGCGGGGCCCGCGCCCGCCGCCGGCCTCGGCTCCGGGCGGCGCGTTCCGCGTTCCCCCGGCCTCGGCCCGAGAATGGCGCCGGGGCCCGCGGGTGAGGCCGCCGGCCCGCCCCGCCCCGCCCCGCCCGGCCTCGCCGCCCGGTGCCCGAGGAGCCCGCCGCCCCTCCCCGGAGCCGCCCGGAGGACCGCCGCGCCGCAGCGGCTGGGCGGGGAGGGCGCCGGCCTGGAGCCGCAGCCCCGGCCCCGGCTGACGTCCGCACCCGCGCCGCCCTCGCGGGGACACACCGCACCGGTGCCGCCCCACCCGCCCCGTGTCCGAAGAAAGCGCCCGGCGCGGCGCGGGCCTCCTCCGCCCGCTCGGTCTGGTTGTCCTTGTGTGCCCGGGGGACTGCAGGGGTCTGCGAGTCGGGGTGTCCACGTCCAGCCCGGGGGACTGCAGGGGTCTGCGAGTCGGGGTGTCCACGTCCAGCCCGCAGGGGTCTGCGAGTCGGGGTGTCCACGTCCAGCCCGCGGGGGTCTGCGAGTCGGGGTGTCCACGTCCAGCCCGCGGGGGTCTGCGAGTCGGGGTGTCCACGTCCAGCCCGCAGGGGTCTGTGAGTCGGGGTGTCCACGTCAGGCCTGCAGAGGTCTGTGAGTCGGGGTGTCCACGTCCAGCCTGCAGAGGTCTGTGAGTCGGGGTGTCCACGTCCAGCCCGCGGGCCCGCAGGGGTCTGTGAGTCGGGGTGTCCACGTCCAGCCTGCAGAGGTCTGTGAGTCGGGGTGTCACGTCCAGCCTGCAGGTCCGCAGGGGTCTGTGAGTCGGGGTGTCCACGTCCAGCCCGCGGGCCCGCGGGGGTCTGTGAGTCGGGGTGTCCACGTCCAGCCTGCAGAGGTCTGTGAGTCGGGGTGTCCACGTCCAGCCTGCAGGTCCGCAGGGGTCTGTGAGTCGGGGTGTCCACGTCCAGCCTGCAGGTCCACAGGGGTCTGTGAGTCGGGGTGTCCACGTCCAGCCTGCAGGTCCACAGGGGTCTGTGAGTCGGGGTGTCCACGTCCAGCCCGCAGGGGTCTGTGAGTCGGGGTGTCCACCGCGGGCCTGCAGGGGTCTGTGAGTCGGGGTGTCCACGTCCAGCCTGCAGGTCCGCAGGGGTCTGTGAGTCGGGGTGTCCACGTCCAGCCTGCAGGTCCGCAGGGGTCTGTGAGTCGGGGTGTCCACGTCCAGCCTGCAGAGGTCTGTGAGTCGGGGTGTCCACGTCCAGCCCGCAGGTCCGCAGGGGTCTGTGAGTCGGGGTGTCCCCGTCCAGCCTGCAGGTCCACAGGGGTCTGTGAGTCGGGGTGTCCACGTCCAGCCTGCAGGTCCGCAGGGGTCTGTGAGTCGGGGTGTCCACGTCCAGCCCGCGGGGGTCTGTGAGTCGGGGTGTCCACGTCCAGCCTGCAGAGGTCTGTGAGTCGGGGTGTCCACGTCCAGCCTGCAGAGGTCTGTGAGTCGGGGTGTCCACGTCCAGCCCGCGAGCCCGCAGGGGTCTGTGAGTCGGGGTGTCCACATCCAGCCTGCAGGGGTCTGTGAGTCGGGGTGTCCACGTCCAGCCCGCGGGCCCGCAGGGGTCTGTGAGTCGGGGTGTCCACGTCCAGCCTGCAGAGGTCTGTGAGTCGGGGTGTCCACGTCCAACCCGCAGGTCCGCAGGGGTCTGTGAGTCGGGGTGTCCACGTCCAGCCCGCGGGCCCGCAGGGATCTGTGAGTCGGGGTGTCCACGGCCAGCCCGCAGGGGTCTGTGAGTCGGGGTGTCCACGTCCAGCCTGCAGAGGTCTGTGAGTCGGGGTGTCCACGTCCAGCCTGCAGGTCCGCAGGGGTCTGTGAGTCGGGGTGTCCACGTCCAGCCTGCAGGTCCACAGGGGTCTGTGAGTCGGGGTGTCCATGTCCAGCCCGCAGGGGTCTGTGAGTCGGGGTGTCCACGTCCAGCCTGCAGAGGTCTGTGAGTCGGGGTGTCCACGTCCAGCCCGCAGGTCCGCAGGGGTCTGTGAGTCGGGGTGTCCACGTCCAGCCCGCGGGCCCGCAGGGGTCTGTGAGTCGGGGTGTCCACGTCCAGCCCGCGGGCCCGCAGGGGTCTGTGAGTCGGGGTGTCCACGTCCAGCCTGCAGAGGTCTGTGAGTCGGGGTGTCCACGTCCAGCCTGCAGGTCCGCAGGGGTCTGTGAGTCGGGGTGTCCACGTCCAGCCTGCAGGTCCGCAGGGGTCTGTGAGTCGGGGTGTCCACGTCCAGCCTGCAGGTCCACAGGGGTCTGTGAGTCGGGGTGTCCATGTCCAGCCCGCAGGGGTCTGTGAGTCGGGGTGTCCACGTCCAGCCTGCAGAGGTCTGTGAGTCGGGGTGTCCACGTCCAGCCCGCAGGGGTCTGTGAGTCGGGGTGTCCACGTCCAGCCTGCAGGTCCGCAAGGGTCTGTGAGTCGGGGTGTCCACGTCCAGCCCGCGGGCCCACGGGGGTCTGTGAGTCGGGGTGTCCACGTCCAGCCTGCAGAGGTCTGTGAGTCGGGGTGTCCACGTCCAGCCTGCAGAGGTCTGTGAGTCGGGGTGTCCACGTCCAGCCCGCAGGTCCGCAGGGGTCTGTGAGTCGGGGTGTCCACGTCCAGCCCGCGGGCCCGCAGGGGTCTGTGAGTCGGGGTGTCCACGTCCAGCCTGCAGAGGTCTGTGAGTCGGGGTGTCCACGTCCAGCCTGCAGGTCCGCAGGGGTCTGTGAGTCGGGGTGTCCACGTCCAGCCTGCAGGTCCACAGGGGTCTGTGAGTCGGGGTGTCCATGTCCAGCCCGCAGGGGTCTGTGAGTCGGGGTGTCCACGTCCAGCCTGCAGAGGTCTGTGAGTCGGGGTGTCCACGTCCAGCCTGCAGAGGTCTGTGAGTCGGGGTGTCCACGTCCAGCCCGCAGGGGTCTGTGAGTCGGGGTGTCCACGTCCAGCCTGCAGGTCCGCAGGGGTCTGTGAGTTGGGGTGTCCACGTCCAGCCCGCGGGCCCGCAGGGGTCTGTGAGTCGGGGTGTCCACGTCCAGCCCGCAGGGGTCTGTGAGTCGGGGTGTCCACGTCCAGCCTGCAGGTCCGCAGGGGTCTGTGAGTCGGGGTGTCCACGTCCAGCCCGCGGGCCCGCGGGGGTCTGTGAGTCGGGGTGTCCACGTCCAGCCTGCAGAGGTCTGTGAGTCGGGGTGTCCACGTCCAGCCTGCAGAGGTCTGTGAGTCGGGGTGTCCACGTCCAGCCCGCAGGTCCGCAGGGGTCTGTGAGTCGGGGTGTCCACGTCCAGCCCGCGGGCCCGCAGGGGTCTGTGAGTCGGGGTGTCCACGTCCAGCCTGCAGAGGTCTGTGAGTCGGGGTGTCCACGTCCAGCCTGCAGGTCCGCAGGGGTCTGTGAGTCGGGGTGTCCACGTCCAGCCTGCAGGTCCACAGGGGTCTGTGAGTCGGGGTGTCCATGTCCAGCCCGCAGGGGTCTGTGAGTCGGGGTGTCCACGTCCAGCCTGCAGAGGTCTGTGAGTCGGGGTGTCCACGTCCAGCCTGCAGAGGTCTGTGAGTCGGGGTGTCCACGTCCAGCCCGCGGGCCCGCAGGGGTCTGTGAGTCGGGGTGTCCACGTCCAGCCTGCAGAGGTCTGTGAGTCGGGGTGTCACGTCCAGCCTGCAGGTCCGCAGGGGTCTGTGAGTTGGGGTGTCCACGTCCAGCCCGCGGGCCCGCAGGGGTCTGTGAGTCGGGGTGTCCACGTCCAGCCTGCAGAGGTCTGTGAGTCGGGGTGTCCACGTCCAGCCTGCAGGTCCGCAGGGGTCTGTGAGTCGGGGTGTCCACGTCCAGCCTGCAGGTCCACAGGGGTCTGTGAGTCGGGGTGTCCACGTCCAGCCTGCAGGTCCACAGGGGTCTGTGAGTCGGGGTGTCCACGTCCAGCCCGCAGGGGTCTGTGAGTCGGGGTGTCCACCGCGGGCCTGCAGGGGTCTGTGAGTCGGGGTGTCCACGTCCAGCCTGCAGGTCCGCAGGGGTCTGTGAGTCGGGGTGTCCACGTCCAGCCTGCAGGTCCGCAGGGGTCTGTGAGTCGGGGTGTCCACGTCCAGCCTGCAGAGGTCTGTGAGTCGGGGTGTCCACGTCCAGCCCGCAGGTCCGCAGGGGTCTGTGAGTCGGGGTGTCCCCGTCCAGCCTGCAGGTCCACAGGGGTCTGTGAGTCGGGGTGTCCACGTCCAGCCTGCAGGTCCGCAGGGGTCTGTGAGTCGGGGTGTCCACGTCCAGCCCGCGGGGGTCTGTGAGTCGGGGTGTCCACGTCCAGCCTGCAGAGGTCTGTGAGTCGGGGTGTCCACGTCCAGCCCGCGAGCCCGCAGGGGTCTGTGAGTCGGGGTGTCCACATCCAGCCTGCAGGGGTCTGTGAGTCGGGGTGTCCACGTCCAGCCTGCAGGTCCGCAGGGGTCTGTGAGTCGGGGTGTCCACGTCCAGCCCGCGGGGGTCTGTGAGTCGGGGTGTCCACGTCCAGCCTGCAGAGGTCTGTGAGTCGGGGTGTCCACGTCCAGCCCGCGAGCCCGCAGGGGTCTGTGAGTCGGGGTGTCCACATCCAGCCTGCAGGGGTCTGTGAGTCGGGGTGTCCACGTCCAGCCCGCGGGCCCGCAGGGGTCTGTGAGTCGGGGTGTCCACGTCCAGCCTGCAGAGGTCTGTGAGTCGGGGTGTCCACGTCCAGCCCGCAGGTCCGCAGGGGTCTGTGAGTCGGGGTGTCCACGTCCAGCCCGCGGGCCCGCAGGGATCTGTGAGTCGGGGTGTCCACGGCCAGCCCGCAGGGGTCTGTGAGTCGGGGTGTCCACGTCCAGCCTGCAGAGGTCTGTGAGTCGGGGTGTCCACGTCCAGCCTGCAGGTCCGCAGGGGTCTGTGAGTCGGGGTGTCCACGTCCAGCCTGCAGGTCCACAGGGGTCTGTGAGTCGGGGTGTCCACGTCCAGCCTGCAGGTCCACAGGGGTCTGTGAGTCGGGGTGTCCACGTCCAGCCCGCAGGGGTCTGTGAGTCGGGGTGTCCACCGCGGGCCTGCAGGGGTCTGTGAGTCGGGGTGTCCACGTCCAGCCTGCAGGTCCGCAGGGGTCTGTGAGTCGGGGTGTCCACGTCCAGCCTGCAGGTCCGCAGGGGTCTGTGAGTCGGGGTGTCCACGTCCAGCCTGCAGAGGTCTGTGAGTCGGGGTGTCCACGTCCAGCCCGCAGGTCCGCAGGGGTCTGTGAGTCGGGGTGTCCACGTCCAGCCCGCGGGCCCGCAGGGGTCTGTGAGTCGGGGTGTCCACGTCCAGCCTGCAGGTCCGCAGGGGTCTGTGAGTCGGGGTGTCCACGTCCATCCTGCAGGTCCGCAGGGGTCTGTGAGTCGGGGTGTCCACGTCCAGCCTGCAGGTCCGCAGGGGTCTGTGAGTCGGGGTGTCCACGTCCAGCCTGCAGGTCCGCAGGGGTCTGTGAGTCGGGGTGTCCACGTCCATCCTGCAGGTCCGCAGGGGTCTGTGAGTCGGGGTGTCCACCGCCGCCCGCAGGCTTGCAGGGGTCTGTGAGTCGGGGTGTCCACGTCCAGCCCAGGCCGGCCTGGAACTCGCCGCGCACTGCAGCTCGGACAGAACTTTAAGTGTGTCCAACTTCACAGTTGTAACATGAGGGATGTCCTGGGAATCTGGCCCAAGTTCCAAGCCGACTGAGATAAGTCCATCCTCTCGACCCCAGGGTCCAGACCCAACCGCAGGCCCAGCGGTCCCCACCGCGTGCCCAGGCTCCCAGGGTTCACACATCACCTGGGAGGCTGCGCCACACATGTCTTAAGAGCCCCCCCCCCCATGGCACAGCCCAAGGGGCATTGAACAAAGGACAACCCAGGACTGGGAGCCCCAGAGGGAACAATGGGACAGGGCAGGGCAGGGCAGGGGAAAAGGAGTTGCCATTCCCAGCAAAGCCATCCAGAGAAAGCCTGAAGTCCAGGCGCTACCAACGTTTTTATATACGCACATTATCTGAGGTAAAGGCGGGTGTAATGCCTCTTAGGCTTCTTGCTGGACAACCTTCAAGACGCCGAAATCACCGTAAGATCAGGACCACTTCATAAACAATTGATTTTTCAAAATTTAGTTTTTTGTAGGTGTTGAAAACAGCCCAATGGTTTCTTTTAAAATGACTAGGTAGGGCTGGGAATGTGGCCTAGTGGTAGAGTGCTCACCTCGTATACATGAAGCTCTGGGTTCGATTCCTCAGCACCACATATACAGATAAAAGCCAGGAGTGGCGCTGTGACTCAAGTGGCAGAGTGCTAGCCTTGAGCAAAGAGAAGCCAGGGACAGTGCTCAGGCCCTGAGTCTATGCCCCAGGACTGGCAAAACAAAACAAAACAAAACAAAAATGACTAGGTAGGTCTATGACATGCAAAGGAAATATGTGCTTTTCTACTTTGCTTGAAATATTATTAAACAGGTGTCCATAACAAAACCTTTGTTAACATGTCCCCATTAAGTGTGCAGAATCATAAATTCAACGTGTATATTTTTCTCCCCTTGACTTTACAGAGTCTTGAACTTGGGGCCTTAGGCTCTCCCTAGCTTTTTCTGCTCAAGGCTGGGTCTCTGCCACTTAACCACACACCCACTTCAGGATTTTTTTTCTGGTTAATTGGAGAGGGGTCTTTAAGACCCGTCTGCCTGGGTTGGCCATGAACCACATCCGTCCTCATAATTCAGCGTCCTGAGTAGCCAGCATTGCCGGCACGAGCCACAGATGCCAGACAACATGGATATCTTGAATATATTTAATCAACCAAATATAAAACTTATAGGCTTTCCAAATTTAAAGTACAGAGTTGAAATATTTCCAAAGACGCCTGCTCTCAGCACTTCAGGGTTAATAGTTTAGGAGCTAATTCCAGTGAAGCCAGGTTTTCGCATACCATGGTTCCACTGGCCCTGAGGAAGCCCTGGGCCTCCTCCCTGATGCAGAGAGAACCCTCCCAGTTACAGCTCCTGTGTGGTGCTTGCTACAAGGTATCAAACTCTGTTCTAAGCATTTCACAAATCTTAAGGAATGCAGTCCTCAGCAAGCTTGTGATCCATTTTACAGAAGGTGTAGCAGAGTGAGGCCCTTTGCACAGTGCTTGCCTCCTGAAACCAGAATAGTTCTCCCCAAACCACCGCGAGTATCCTCATGGAAACTGAAGGATGGATGGACAGAAAGGGGCTGGCGTCTCCCTCCTGCCTGTAATAGGGAGGTCAGATCTGGCCAGTGTCATCATTAGCTGTGGAGGAACTTAGGGTTGACTCCAGGTCAGGTTAGAGCAGAAGCCGACTCCATCTTCACTGGGATCTCCCCCGCCCTGTCCAGGGAAGCTCCCCTTCGCTGTGATAAGACTGTGTTAACTGCTTGACCACCTGAAGCGTGGGAAGTTCAAGGAACGTTCAAGGTTCAACCCATGCCCTCCTATGAGTAGGCGAATCCACCTGCATCCTGTGAGCCCCGCCAAATCCATGTGTCAGTTCTAACTAGAACGATAGGTTGGTTCAAACAGACACTGTGAGACAGACTGTCACTCTATTGGCCACCTGCGTGCGGCCTGGCACGCTCTGTAAGTGCTGTATCCTCATTGGCCACCTGCGTGTGGCAAGTTTGACTGTGATGTTTGCCTTATAGCCAGGCTGGAAGGCCACACAGGGGTGCGCGGTTCCAGCTCCCGAGTCTGGGCTGCACACGTGCGGGCGACCCCAGCTCCCGAGTCTGGGCTGCACACGTGTGCGCGGTTCCAGCTCCCGAGTCTGGGCTGCACACGTGCGGGTGGCCCCGGCTCCCGAGTCTGGGCCCTGACCCTGCACACGTGGTCAGCAGTTTTGGCTCCCGAGTCCGGGCTGCGACCAAGGCCGGTCGGTTCACTTTTTGTTCACTTTTCACTTCCCCAATAAATCTGTCTTTTTGTCATCTTGTAGCTGGAGACTGTGTGGTGGACTCTTGGGGGAACCAGGAATCCCCTCCCTTGGGGGGGACCCCGTTTCATTGTAGCGAACCCCCACTCTACTTCACTGCCCACCTACACTGAGGCTGGCCGGCCACCTCATAACCTCTTCGTTCTCTGCAGGGACCATTTTCCCAAACTGTAAAGCCAGAGCCCCTGAGAACTGACCAAAGACCCACTGAAGGACAGTTGCAAGTCAGGGGTCAGTGAGGAAATGAACCCAGGAAGGACTGAGAGCTTGTGAAGAAGCCCAGGGGTGGAGCTGGCCGCCCGAGGACCACTCCGGTTCTAGTTCTCCATAAAAACATTCACAGTTCACAGCCGAATGTCTCTGCTACTCAGGAAATCCAGCATCTGATTGTGACGAGTGACCCCTTGCCCCCCCCCCCATCTGTGACAATCTTGTTTGAATATCTGGTAGAGAACAGAAAAATCACAAGTGTACCATAGGCATTCCACCAAGATAAACAGGAAGACGATCCTTGAGTTCTGGGGAAAGCAACCAGAAATCGGAGGCATTCTCTAAGTGTGGTTTGGGGACACACACACCTGGGTGTGGCTACGAAGCAGCACCTGCTGTCCCTGTCCTGGGGGACCTGCCAGGCACACCAGTGGGCGGAGGGCAGCCTTCCTTCCGACTGAGGTCATCTCCTGACGGGAATAAAAACGGAACATCTGAAAACCGAAAAATCGCCATCACCACACTTTTATTGGCTTAGGATCTTACACCTACCACTTGTTTCAAAATGTTCCTGTCCACTTAAAAATGGATCACCTCGATATGAAAATGTACCGCCATCTTTCACTGCGTTGTGTGTGTGTGTGTGTGTGTGTGAGTGTGTGTGTGTGAAGATCTCACGCTGCAGCCCAGGCTGCCCTCTAACCTGCCACCCTGCCTCTGCCTCCGGGTGCGGGATTACTGGGCTCCACCACCCACTGCTGTGACTTTTTTCTGTTGCTTTCCAATATGGCGTGCTGGGTTTGGCTTCAGGGCCTCATGCTTGCAAGGCAGGTGCTCTACGTCTCGGGTCATGCGCCCCAACCTGCGTGTTCTGAATTTAGCCGGTTACTCCAGGGAGCTGGCTGTGGGGTTTCTCGGGTACGATTACGTCCCAGCGCTTGCTGGGTAATGTGTTGCATCATCTCAGCCAGGGAGCCCCGGCTGGAAGTCGGATTCCCACATCGCACCAGCTGTAGCTCACCACTTCCAGGGCAGTTGGCAGAAGCAGCTCAGCGACAGCACCCAGACCCAGAGTTCAAGCCCCACGATGGACAAAAAAGAAAAGAAAAGGGTTGGGAATTTGGCTGATCGGTACCGTTCTTACCTATTTTGGATAAGGCCCTAGGTTCAGTCCCCTGTATGAGGAAGGAAAAGAGGGAGGGGCGGAGGGAGGGAGATAAGAACTAGTACGGGGAAGGAAAAAAGGGAAGAACATTGCCTGGAGGAACTAGGATGAGAGAGAACAGGGGCAAAGGTCATCAGTGATGAAACGGTCACGTGACTTTCCTCACTTGGCCACTTTCAATTTCTACCCAAGGACCTGGACAAGCCACCGCGACATTTGTTCAGCAGAGCTGCACATGGCCACTTGAGGTCTTTTTTTTTTTTTTTTTTTTTTTTTTCCCATCCTGGGCCTTGGACTCAGGGCCTGAGCACTGTCCCTGGCTTCTTTGTGCTCAAGGCTAGCACTCTGCCACTTGAGCCACAGCGCCACTTCTGGCCGTTTTCTGTATATGTGGTACTGGGGAATTGAACCCGGGGCTTCATGTATATGAGGCAAGCTCTTTTGCCACTAGGCCATATTCCCAGCCCGCACATGGCCACTTGAAATTGCGTCCTGCCAAACGAGATGTGGCCTCCTCTGTGGAGCGGACCCTTGGCCACTCTAAGGGCTCACGCGTTGGAAGCTTGGTCCTCGCCAGTGGGAGGTGGTGAGACCTTCTAGAGGTGGAGCGTTTCAGCAAGTGATCCTGCTACCGAGGCTCTGGCCCTCGAAAAAAGATGAAGGCGGGGCTGGGGATATGGCCTAGTGGCAAGAGTGCCTGCCTCGTATACATGAGGCCCTGGGTTCAATTCCCCAGCACCACATATGCAGAAAATGGCCAGAAGTGGCGCTGTGGCTCAAGTGGCAGAGTGCTAGCCTTGAGCAAATAGAAGCCAGGGATGGTGCTCAGGCCCTGAGTCCAAGCCCAGGACTGGCCAAAAAAAGAAAAAAGATGAAGGCAGTTCTCAGGTTGCCTGATGGAGGCTCTCGGGGTTGGTAGAGGGAGCTCCATGCCAGGACCTCCCGGGTGCTTTGAGTGACAGGGCACTCAGCGTTTGACATGCCGCCACAAGCTTCCTACAGCACAGCCCCCCGTAAACCAGGCTGTCAGAGTCCTCGGCACTGTGCCTCCGGTGGGAGAGCGCTAACCTTGAGCAAAAGAAGCTCCAGGACAACGCCTAGGCCCCAACTTCAAGCCCCAGGACCAGTACAAAAAAGAAAGAAAAGACTCACTGGGCAGGTGTTAAAGGCACAACATAGAGTTAGAAAGCTAAATGAAGAAATCAAACTTTTTGAAAAGTTTAAAAAAGGGGAAAGGGAGCAAGGCCAACCCACTTTCTAGCTTTAAAACCACTAGCAAGTTCTAAGTCCTAAGTTCAAACTCCAGTGCCACCAAA
This sequence comes from Perognathus longimembris pacificus, assembly GCF_023159225.1. Lineage (NCBI taxonomy): Eukaryota > Metazoa > Chordata > Mammalia > Rodentia > Heteromyidae > Perognathus > Perognathus longimembris. The sequence goes on from NC_063178.1 coordinate 1,018,603, forward strand.
AATATTAAACAAGTACTAAAATCAGTTTCAGAGCATCTAATTTAAGCTGGGCATGGGGCTCAACATCTGTAGTCCCAGAGCCGACTGGGAAGCTGTTTAACACTAGCATGGGCAGCACAGAGACCCTGCCTCACAAAGGTGAACTGAAGAAATGAACGGTAGAGAAAGGACGGCCCGGAGGCAGTGAGTGCGAGGTTTTGCTCTGAAGAGGTGGACCAGGGCAGTGGCCAGTGTTGTGGGCGGCGGGGGGGGGGGGGCGCTGGCTGTGGGAACCTTACAGAAGGAGCTAAGGGTCACGGAGATGACCTGCCTGTCTGTCACTGTGAGAGGAGCATAGTCCTGGGGCTGGACCCCAAAACCTCACCAAGCTCTGCCTCTCTTGGTAGATATTGACTGTTCCCCAAAGGACTGAGTTTCCAGGTCAGGAGGGGAAGGGCCTTTCCTTCCGCTCTCAATGCGGCAGTGCTCTTTTTCCTCTTCACCTCGCCATCAGTATTTCTCTCATTCTTTCTATATACCTCCTGACTCCACGAGCCGAAAATTCATTTTCAAGCTTATAGTTCACTTCTCCAATTTTTGGCCGACACTAAAAACCTCCTTGGTGGCTACGTAGGTGTCCAGGATTGTTATTCAGAAAAAGGGACTCCGCGGGTAAGGACCCAGCGTGGGGGCAAAAGAACAGGTCCCGGCACTGGGTAAGAGCAGGGTGCAGAGTTCATTCTGTGCTCTGGAGCCACGGGACCGCGGGCGAGCTGGGAGGCAGGCAGACCCCGGCCCTCGGGGGGTGGGGTAGAGGGGGGCCTAGGTGTGGGCAGCCACGATGGCAGGGTGCGGAGGGCAGCAGGGGGGCAGGGAGGCCCCGTGGCGCTGGGGGAGGGCACCGACCAGGAGGGCTGAAAGGAAAGTGAGAGAAGTGTTATTGGGAGCGGGATGGAGGGGGGGCTGGCAGGGTGGGGGAAGACGTGGCGATGGGGGAGAGAGGCGATGTGCCCTGAGAACCCAGAGGTCCCGCCCAGGACAGTCCCAGCCAGTTCTGTAAGCGGCTTATCCCAAGGGACACACAGAGAGAGGCAAGAGGAAGACTTGCTACCTACTAAGGATTAGCAAAATTAAAAACAGAGCCCAACTAGGACCCGGCAACCCCTCTTCCAGATGTACACCCCCAAAAGAACTAAGAATGGGGCTGTAAAGGATCTGTAACCCATATTTTCCAGAGCAGTACTCATGACTGGAAGCAACTGGAAGCCCTGAACAGATAAACAAGATGCGGAGTGTACACACAATGAACTATTATTCAGCCTTAAAAAGGAAGGAAATTCTGACAAGTTACCACACAGATAAAGTTTGAGGACATGATACTGAATGAAATCAGCAGGTCACGCACACAAACAAAATACTGAATGATTCCACCTACTTGGTTATCGTCAAAATCATGGAAACGCAAGCCACAGGAATGGTGGCTGGAGGGGCGGTGGCGGGGGGAGGTTCTCAGGGGATATCGTTCTGACCCTGCAGGGTGGGAAGTCCTGGGGTCTGTGGTATCAGATGCCCACGGCTGACAATTCTGCACTGTAAACTTGGAAATTGCTGGGAAGTGAATTTTATGTTATATAGAATTTTGCCATAATCAATTACTTGGCATCCAGATCCTACATTCAAGTACCACACACACACACACACACACGCACACGCACACGCACACGCACACAAATTCAGATTCCAAGAAAAAAGCCATTAAAGCCGGGCGCTGGTGGCTCATGCCAATAAACCTAGCTACGTAGGAGGTTGAGATCAGAGGAAAGTACAACAACAAGACGACTCTAAGGCAGAGGCCAAGTGCCATGTGAAGCAAGCACAGGCTGGCAAATCTCTCCTCTCCCTCAGCGTCTCCCTCCAGGCCCGCAAAGGATTCTTGCGACCACTTGAGGGAACTTCTGCAGTCAGAATCCTTTCTGGGGGAAAGGGTATGTTTTTGAGGCAGTCTTACTACGTAGCTCAGGGTGACCTTGAAACTACAATCCTTCTGCCTCAGCCTCCTGAGTGCTGAGATTACAGGCATGTACTAGCACACCTGGATGAACCTTTTTCTAAAACTCTGAAGGAGATAATGACTTCTGTCCATAACCTGCCAAATGGGGTAAGATGGATTCACTTTGGGATACAAATACCCAAGAAAAGCTACCCAAACTTCCATTCTCTGATATCAGATGTCTTTCTGCTCGCAACCCCACCAAATCTGAGGACCAGTGTCAGAGTTTATATCTTACACGGGGTCATTTTAGGAAAAAGTTCTTTATACTTTAAAATTCACCACGTCATGAAGCTGAGAACGTGGACTTTATAAATTAGAAGTATAAGCTATGCTTATGAAAGCAGTGCAGTGTAAATACAGCCGCTCTCGTGCCAGACTGTATCTATGACCAAAGCTCCGAGAGGTCACCTTTTGTTACCGGGTCAGAGAAATTTCCAGAACACTCATTGTATAAATAAAGTATAAACAGATCTTCTCCCCTGTGGAAAATTCCACTGGAATGATGATTTACACACATCGTACACCACTTTCCAAAACTATGGTTTGAGTCTTCAGTACGTTGGCTGCTTTAAAATGATTACATATTTGCATTGAACAACAGTCAGCTGGAATATTTCCATAACCGAGCCCTCCAAATACGAGCAAGCGACACACAGTGTTAATATTTTTGTGAATGACTATTTAGGCTCTGTACCTGGTCGTGGGGGAGACCCTCTGCGGTGGGGAAGAGAGAGGCTGGAAATGGGTCTGATCTCTAGTCCCCAAATTTCCCCTACACTACCCTTCCGCCAGAGCTCAGCATTGGGCAGGAGGCGGGGAGGGGGAAGGAGGCTGGAGCTCCATGCTGCCACTTACCTAAGGTATGCTGGGCACGCTAGGTAAGTGGGCACGCTGCCCCTCACCTAAGGAGCCCCTTCCGAACCTCACTCCCCAGGATCCCATCACCTCCCTAGGGCCGCATCCTGGGGGCCAAGCCTCTGACACACGACCTTCAAGATCCAAACTGTAGATGACCTAAGAGGCAGTGCATGGGAGAGCGGGTGTCTAGGAAGAAAGGGATAAGAGTATAAAGGATCACACGTTCTGAGAGGCCCAAGATCTTGGCTTGAACAATTGTTAGTTGTGTGGCTTTTGCAATCCACTGGACCATTCTAAACCTTAGTTTCCTCTAGAGTAAACTGAGAAATCATTTTCTCCATTCGCTTGGGAGAGAATGCTATGAACAGGGGGGCTTTGGGTGGAACCCCAGCTTTTTCCTTAGCATCTGGAGCTCCCAGCCCCAACACACACACACACACACACACACACACACACACACACACGCACACGGGCAGGCAACAATTGTCCAGATGGTCACCACTCAAGTCTTTCCGGGAGAGTACAGTCAAAAGCGAAGGCCAGCCTCCGGTTCTCTTTTGTCCAAATGCTTTGGAATTTGTTTTCTTTTTCTTTTGTCATGGGGCTTGAAGTCAGGGCCTGGGCGCTGTCCCTCTCTCCTTTGCTCAAGGCTAGTGCTCTACCATTGGAACTACAGGGCCACTTCCGGTTTTTGAGTGGTTAATTGGAGATAAGGTCTCACAGGGACTTTTCTGCCTGGGCTGGCTGAGAACTGAAATCTCCAGCTCTCAGCCTCCTGAGTAGTGGCTAGGATGACAGGCGTGAGCCACTGGCACCGGCTTAATTTTAAGCATTGTATGAAAATAACCTTACGCGACCTTTATGAAATGGGTACTCAGTCATCCTCCAGCAGGTGAGGGTGATGAGGGAGACTGGTTAAGTAACTTGCACAAGAATGCTCAGCACACAGGTGGAAGAGCTGGGATTTGAACCACATCCAAGTCCACTTTCTTAACGCCTCAGAAGAGGGCCAGCCAGTCCCACAGGTCATGAAGTGCTCTGCACCTGGTTCAGTCCTTTGCTGCTGCAATCTTAGTGTTGAATTCACGGCCCTGTGTTTCCAGTACGCACTGGGCTCTGTGAATTCTCAGGCTGGTCCCGACTGTGCTAAGCTATGGCAGCAATAGAAAAAGCAGACATGGAGGCGTGACTCAAGTGGTAGTGCTCCAGCCTAGACTGGAAACAAAACAGGCAATCGTGTGAGACTCCGAGGTCAAGCTTCACTATGCACAAAAAAGGCAAGAAAAAGCAGGAACACCGTGAAAGCCATGGACTCCCCAGACAGATCGAGAATTAATTATTGAATCAACTACTTTCTAATCTGTAATTCCTAGAGAACGAAAGGAGCCTGGTGACCAGAAGCCCCCGATGTCGGAAAGGCCCAGGCCCCGTGGAACCGGAATGCTATATTGCTCACTGGAACTTCCCATCCGACCTGGAGCAGAGCACCGCTGACTCTACAGAGTTTATATTCCGGTTTCCTAGGCGAGGAATGTGCAGCTTAAGTGATTCACCCAAGGCCATGGGCTGCTTGAAGTGGAAGCAAGATTAGATTTCTGCAGGCTTGCCTCCCCTCCCCTCTCTCCTCCTTACAGTCACCCAACTGAGGGGCAGAGCCAAAGCACCTTCATGGGCAAGGGACTTACGGGGGAGCTGACCTGCTAGAACATTACAGTAATTTTTATTATCAAGATTTGAGGTTTACTTTTAGCCCAGTAACTGGGACAAAGCTTGAGAGGCTGTAGCTTTTAATAACTTGAGGCGTGAACACAATGATAACCTCTGAAACATAGTTCATTGAGTAAAATGTGCTGGACAGGCTTCTTTCTCTCTCTCTCTCTCTTTTGTTGTTGTTGGTGGTGGTGGGCCTTGAGCTCAAGACCTAAGCGCTGTCCCTGAGCTCTTTCTTTCGCTCCACCACTTTGAACCACACTGTGGCGTCCAGTTTCCTGGCATTAATTGGTGATAAGAGTCTTATGGATTTTCCTGCCTGGGCTGGCTTTGAACTGCAGTCTTCAGCTCTCAGCAACTAATGAGACACCAGAACCTCAGGCGGCCACTGTGGAGCGGATGTTCCTGGGATAAAGGAACCCAAGGCGGAGTGCACAGGTGTCAGCTGGGCACCGGAGGCCGGGAGACCAAGTCCACTGACCCAGAACGGCCAGGTCTCTACTGCCTTATTTAGAAGGGTCCACTGCCTTTTCTTCCGGAAGAATGTTCCTTTCTATAAAAAGTGGAATGTGCCAAGAGACTAAAGAATAGTTACAGTTTAAAAATAACTTGAAAGAAAAAAAAGTATTTAAAAGAATGTTGGATTACAAATAAGCGTCAACGGTAAGATCCATTAATTTGTTGCAAGTGAGTGATCTTCAAATTCAAGCATTTCCTCCGTGCTTATGAACTGGACTACTCCTCTAAGAAGTAATTCCCGCTGGCTCTGGACGTGTGGCTCGCGTGGTAGAGCCCAGGTGTGCTCTGACTTCAAACCCCAAGTGCAGGCATCCATCCTCACTCCCTCCCCGTCCGGGCCGGTCCTTCATTCCCTGGCTGTTCCCCTCCGTCTGCCTGCCAGGGGTACATGGTGGAGGACCCCCCTCCCCCCAGGACCCACACTTCTGGCAGCATTGGCGATGAAGAGGGCTACTTTCTAGTTCTTCTGATAGTCAAGGTGAAGTGTGGTCGCGCACCCCCCCCTGTGGTGCGGTCGACCTGGGGGTGGTCCTGAGCACGTACCCCACGCCTTCCCTGGCAGACATCCAGAAGGGTCACCAGAGGTGGTCACGTGTCTTGAAGGGAAAGCTGCCTTTTGTGGAAGAGCCCCGCCCCCCACCCTGCCGTGACGCTCTTCTCTGGGCTCAGGGCTTTCCGCAGCGGCCTCTGCTCCCAGGGGCTGGCCGGCTTCCCCACTGGAGAGGGGCTGGGGCAGAACCCGGGAGGGTGTTCCCTTCATCCTTCTTCCCTGGAGCAATGAACTTGTTACAGAGAATCTGAACACTGCGGGGAGGGGGAATTCCCAGCTGTCCCCACATTCGAAGTACTGTTACCATTTCTATAAACAAGATTTTCCTCGTTGTTACCACACAGGCTTATGTGTTATGTGAAAAACAAAAATGGAAGAAAATTTCATTACTCAGAAAAACATATTTAGTATGGAGGTTTGTCTTTTTTTGTCTTTGAAAATTAAAAGTGAAGCTGGGTATGACAGTTCATGCCTACAAAAGCTGGCGGTGGAGCCCTGTGACTCAAGTGGTAGAGACTAGCCTTGAGCCAAAAAGCTCAGCGACAGCACCCAGGCGCCGAGTTCAAGCCGAGAACCAGAACAACAACAACAACAAAAGGCCTTTATGATGTCCTGGTAGCCCAGGACAACCTGCCCATTCCAAGGTCCTTCAGGACACGTGCAGCGTGCGGCACTGGAGAGACGCGTCTGAGTGGAGGGGCTGGCGGTGGGCACGTCTGGGGGCTACTACTTGAACCACTACAGTTGGAACCAATGAGGAGACAGGGCGGTGAAATACGAAGGAAGAAGAGAGCAAGTCAGGATGAAACCCATGTCCCGGGCAGTGTGCACAGGGAAAACATCAGTGCTAGGCCCTGAGGCGGGGCCAGGCTCCTTTGGCCTGTGGGAGACCAGAAGGCCAAAGAGCAAATGGAAGATAAGGAACAAGTAATTAGAGGGTGACAAGGCCCACAGGACAGGGCGCTGTGCAAAAACTTCGGCTTTTACTGAGGGAGATAAGGGCCCTTGTGGAAGTGTCAGCCGTGGAGTGACAGTATCTAGTGTAGTTTAATAAAAATCTCTCCAGATGCTGAGTGGAAGATGAGCAAAAGCTGGTACCGGTGCACACAGGAGCCCAGTGCAGCAGCTACCTACCGGCCAGTAACAAACTATCCTTAAACTCTACCGCTAAGCCACATTCCCAGCCCCTGATTTAATCTTAAATACCATTTTTTTTTTTTTTGGTACTGAGGTTTGAACTCAGAACTTGCTAGGCAGTGCTCTACTGTGTAAGCCAACCCCTGATCCTTTCTTCTCTGTGTACTTTTTTTTTTTTTTTTTTACCAGTCCTGGGGCTATTTCTTTGATTGCTTAATTATGATTTTCCCAAATATACAAAATCGCCTGGGATACTGTGATATTCCTCCTGGAACAGTAACTAAAGGGAAGATTTTCACAATAAATGACAACAGGTGCAATCTGAAAGGTTCTCTGCAAGGCGTGTCCCTTTTTGTTCAGTGCCAAATGTGGCTCATTAGCACAAAACAGTAGGAGGTAGGAACACCATCCCAGAAGACATTAGGGGAAATCTTCCCCGCTTCTCCTCGACTTTGTGTGGCCATTTCCCTTTAAAAACAAGTGTTTGTACCTGAAACAATGAAACAGGGAGATGAGGTAGGGATGTCACCATGGAGACAAAAAGCTGTTTCCTGACCTGAGGGTAGTGGCTGGCTGGGACCCTGGGGTGGACTGGGTAATTGCATATGCAAATAAGTGCTGGGAAAATGTAGGGGATTCACCTCTACTCTGCTGAGAAAAGTCAGTGCAGGTCCCAACAGTTGGAGGAAGCTGTGATGGCTCTTCAGGAAGTGAAGCCAGAGCTGACTAGGCCAGGGCTGGAGAAAGAAAAGAAATGCCAGCTGGCCAGGTTTGGAAAGATAAGGTCTTGCTATTCCAGAAGTTAGGAAAAATACCCTTTTCCTGACTACAGTAAACAAATACTGATTGCAAAAATGCTCACATCTACCGGCTTCCTTGAGTTTAGAGTCACATTAAATCACCGCAAGTGTGTGTGAGCACAGACGTAGGCTTGGATGATGACCCTTATTTTTGCTTAAGTCTATCGCTTTTCCACTTGAGCCACAGCTTCACTTCTGGCTAAGAGCCAAGAGTCTCATGGACTTTCCTGCCCAGGCTGGCTAGGATCCACGATCCTCAGATCTCAGCTTCCTGAGCAGCTAGGATGACAGGTGTGAGCCAGCCACTGGTGACCAGTTGGGTTGTCACCTCCTATGTAGACTTGACAACATCATCTGACTTTCAAAAAGTAGAGGAATGCTTTCTTTGTGGATGTCACACAAACTTGGAACTGTGTTCCGGCCCCGGTGCTGGCACAGAGAGCTGCACAGGGAGGGTGCCGGGATCTGGGCTGGGGCCGGAGCACTTTCCAGGTCACCCGGGGCAGGGAGCCCGGTGACACCCACTCTTGGCTCTAAGTGACCACATGTCACCAGGAAGGTCCTGATGGGTCTGCAAGGGTCTGCACCACCGTCCCTGGGGGGCCTGCACCAGCCGGTGACCCCCCCACCCCCCAGCACCGTCCCGGGGGGTCTGCACCAGCCGGTGACACCCCCGACCCCCCAGCACCATCCCCGGGGTGCACCAGCCGGTGACACCCCCGACCCCCCAGCACCGTCCCCGGGGGGTCTGCACCAGCCGGTGACACCCCCGACCCCCCAGCACCCCTCCACCGCTCAGCACCGTCGGGGGGCCTGCACCAGCCGGTGGCACCCCCGACTCCCCAGCACCGTCCCCGGGGGGTCTGCACCAGCCGGTGGCACCCCCGACCCCCCAGCACCGTCCCCGGGGGTCTGCACCAGCCGGTGACACCCCCGACCCCCCAGCACCCCTCCACCCCCCAGCACCGTCCCCGGGGGGCCTGCACCAGCCGGTGACACCCCCGACCCCCCAGCACCCCTCCACCGCTCAGCACCGTCGGGGGGCCTGCACCAGCCGGTGGCACCCCCGACCCCCCAGCACCGTCCCCGGGGGGCCTGCACCAGCCGGTGACACCCCCGACCCCCCAGCACCCCTCCACCGCTCAGCACCGTCGGGGGGCCTGCACCAGCCGGTGGCACCCCCGACCCCCCAGCACCGTCCCCGGGGTGCACCAGCCGGTGACACCCCCGACCCCCCAGCACCGTCCCGGGGGTGCACCAGCCGGTGACACCCCTGACCCCCCAGCACCGTCCCCGGGGGGTCTGCACCAGCCGGTGACACCCCCGACCCCCCAGCACCCCTCCACCGCTCAGCACCGTCGGGGGGCCTGCACCAGCCGGTGGCACCCCCGACCCCCCAGCACCGTCCCCGGGGGGTCTGCACCAGCCGGTGGCACCCCCGACCCCCCAGCACCGTCCCGGGGGGCCTGCACCACCGTGACCCCGCTCAGCCCCGACCCCGGGGCGCTGACCTCTGACCCCCCGGGCGCTGGCCGCGGTGCCCGCCGGGGGCGGCTTCACCGTCACTGACCCGGGTCAGTGCGGCCGGGCGGGCGGGCGCCCTCGGGGCTCCCGCGGCACGAGCCTCCTCCTCCTCCTCAGCGTCCCGATTCCCGCAGAAGCCGCCGAGGCGGGTGCCACGCGCCCCGCTTCACCCCGGGAGACGCCGAGGCCGAGACCCTCCGCGCACCGACCGCCGAGGACCCACGCGGCCCCGGGGCGAGGGAGGCCCGGGAGCCGCCCCCCACGGCCCCCGAGGCCGTCCCTGCCGCGCGGTCTCCCGAGGGCCGCGGACGCGCGCGAGTCCCGCCGAGCCGGCCGGCCGCGAACGCGCGGGCCGCACACAGCCCAGCGCGCGCCCGCGGGCCCCGCCCCCCCCGCCGCGGCCGGGGGGCGTGGCCGGAAGTGCGCGTGGCCGAAGGAGCGCGCGCGGGGGGCGTGGCCGGGGCTCCCGACGGAAGTGTGCGCGACCGAGGGAGCGCGCCGGCCGCCGCGCCGGAAATGAGCGCTGCTGCGGGCGCGCGCCCGAGGCCGGAAGTGTGCGAGGCCGAGGGAGCGCCGCGGACGGCTTCCGGCGTGCGTCACCCGCCTCCCGCCTCCCGGGGCCGCTCGCTGGTGGGTCGGCCCGACGCCGCCCGACGCCGCCCGACGCCGCCCTCCGCCCGCCCGGCGTTCTGCGGACTCGGTGTGCCTGGGGGAAAGCGCGGCCGACATGAGCGGCAAAGAAGGTAGCGTCCCGGGCGGCGCGGCCGCGGTTCCCGCCGAGGCGGAGGGGCGGGCCGCCGCGCGCTCCGGCCTCCCCGCGTCCGGGCGCCTCGCTCACCGCCGGGCGGCTCTAGTCGGAGGCCCCGCTGCGGGCCGCGGGGGGCCGGGCCAGGCCGCGCAGTCCGCCCGCGGAGGCCGGGCGCTGCGGGATCCAGGCTCCCCGCGCGCCCGGCTGCAAGGCCGCAGTCCGCCCGCGGAGGCCGGGCCCTGCGGGGTCCAGGCTCCCCGCACGCCCAGCTGCAAGGCCGCAGTCCGCCCGCGGAGGCCGGGCCCTGCGGGGTCCAGGCTCCCCGCACGCCCGGCTGCGGGCCCCGGGGGCCGGGCAAGGCCCAGGACGGGCGGGCTTTGCCCGACTTGGGTGGCAAACGCCAGCGATGGGAGAAACCCACCCAGGTCTTCTTCTTGTCCCCGCTCAGGAGGGTTCCGGAAGAGGAAGCATGACAACTTCCCGCACAGCCAGAGGCGAGAGGCGAAGGACGTTAACTCGTCCTCCCCGGTGATGTTGGCCTTCAAATGTAAGTCCTCCTCGGGGCCGCGCTGGGCACCGGAGACGGCCCTGAGACTCTGGAGCAGGCAGACGTGAGAGACCTCACGCAGGTCAACAGGGTAACCTTAGTTAACAGGCTAGCCACACGCCTCAAGCTTGCCCTGGCCGCCTCTTACTTTTCAGTAACATGCAGTGTTGTGTTTTGTTTCTTTTGAAGACAAACTGTATTTTCGTGTTTTGTGACACTTTGCACGGGATGGGGACTCTCATAAATCCGCACACGAATTCACTCATAGTTACGTTTTTTCTCAGCCTATTAAGTCGCCAAATTGCTTCCCTTTTGAGGACCGTGATGCAAAGCTCTTCTCTCCTTAGTCCCTTGCCCTGTAGCTTCCAGCTGTCAGAGCCCGAAGGCGCTGCGCTGCTCACTTCTGACTTGTGGTTATCTGCAGGATCTAGAGGATCCACAGCCATTGACAGTTTAGCTCCGCCTACAGTCAGCTCTGTTCCCTGACTAGCGCTGCTTAGCCTGCCCTCTGGCAGGATACTGTCTTTCCTTAGAGACAGCCAGCTGGGACAGTCCTCACACGTGGTAGGCTTAGACCTATGTCTATGTTACATTGTATTTGCCAGAAGCAAGGCGGTTTAAAGATGGCCTCATATTTACTTTTGTCTTTTCTTTTTTGATACTGGAGATGAAACCCAGGATGTTGGACTTGCTAGGCCAAGCACTTTTCCACTGAGCTACAACCCAGCCCTGGCCTCATATTTAATGGGAATGGGGTTCTAGAAAAGTCAACATTCCCTCCGTGAAATTTATTTAATGCATCTTTTTCCTCTGGTTTTTAAATATACTCCCAACATCCCAGATGAAATCTTTTAAAAGGTGATGGAAGTAATTGTAATATTTATTGTGAATTATTCTTAATTTTTTTTTTTTTTTTTGCCAGTCCTGGGGCTTGGACTCAGGGCCTGAGCACTGTCCCTGGCTTCTGTTTGCTCAAGGCTAGCACTCTGCCACTTGAGCCACAGCGCCCCTTCTGGCCATTTTCTGTATATGTGGTGCTGGGGAATCGAACCCAGGGCCTCATGTATACGGGGCAAGCACTCTTGCCACTAGGCCATATCCCCAGCCCCATTGTGAATTATTCTTAAGGAAAACTTTGAGCCTGAAACAGTGGTGTGATGAAGACTTTTAATTTTTATTGTCTTGTCCTGATCCTGGGGTTTGAACTCAGGGAATTGTGTTTCTCTTATCTAACTGGTGCTTACAGACAAATATTAGAGGTAGCATTGAGTCTTGTTCCTGCTGCATTCTGCCATACATGAAGGCAGACAGCCGTGGCCACTGGCTGCGTCTACATGGGATGTGCTCTACTGTTGGATAGACTTCCATGCACACGTGTGTGCAAGAGCCTAGTCACAGTAATGTGTTCTTAGCATTTCAGCTGGAACTGGATGCAAGGCATGACAAATATGAGAGACTTGTGAAACTAAGCCGGGACATAACTGTTGAAAGTAAAAGGACAATTTTTCTCCTCCATAGGATTACCAGGTGAGTGAATACCTTTAAAATGTTTTATAGCTTGATATAGTTCATGTAGTTTTTTACACTTTATACTTTAAGGGATAGTAACTGGCTGATAGAATGTCTTGACTGTATAAACATTGATATAGGAGATATTAGTAGCAAGTGCTTTTTAAAAATAAATGTTGTAATAAAAGAGGGGCTGGGGTATGGCTCAAGGGGCCGAGTGCCTAACTAGCAAGCACAAGGCCCTGAATTACTGTGTAAAAGTTTACTTGGATGATGGGAAAATGTTAACATTAGATAAACATTAAAATCTGGTTAATTTCTCATTCATTTTTTAACTGATTGCAACCTAATGCAGTCACAGTGACTTTATTGTTATTGCTATGGTTGTATTGTTAAGGCTATTGCCCTCTGCTGTCTTTTTTTTTTTTTTTTTTCGGCCAGTCCTGGGCCTTGGACTCAGGGCCTGAGCACTGTCCCTGGCTTCCTTTTGCTCAAGGCTAGCACTCTGCCACTTGAGCCACAGCGCCACTTCTGGCCATTTTCTGTATATGTGGTGCTGGGGAATCGAACCCAGGGCCTCATGTATACAAGGCAAGCTCTCTTGCCACTAGGCCATATCTCCAGCCCCTCTGCTGTCTTTTTCTTGAACTTAGGACCTTAATATTCATGATGAGCTTTTTCTTTCTTTTTTCTTGCCAGTTCTGGGGTTTGAACTCAGGGCCTTAACACTGTTCCTGGCTTCATTTTGCTCAAGACTCTACCACTTGAGCCACAGCGCCATTTCTGGCCTTTTCTGTGTATGTGGACCCAGGGCTTCATGCATGCCAGGCAGGCATTCTACCACTAGGCCATATTCCCAGCCCTTGAGGAGCTTTTTCTGCTGACTTCAAACTGCAGTCCTCAGATCTCATCCTTCCAAGTAGCTAAGATTACAGACATGAGTTTTTGTTTTTTGTTTCTTATTTTTTACATTTGTGCAGCATATAACACTGGTGGCTGGCTAATTTTCTCTTTGAATGCTCCTCTTGGCTCTGATCTTTTCTTTCATTTCCTTTGTCAAAGGCTTCGCGTGTCTTGGCTAAGCAGAGGAAGTGATTGAGAGGTTCAGACACTGAGGCACGTCTTACTGGCAAGTGTCGCTGGCTGAGTGCTGGCTGAGTCCTCCCTGCTTCCATCACTGCCTCTTTCTTGGCTTCGGATTTCATTTGACCAACGTCCTTCACTTTTCTATTTTGTGTTAGCTTTGCTATTTCATTTAGGAAGGCTGCCTATTCTAACTGGCTTGATACTATGTGTTTTATAAAGTATTTAGGAAACGCCAAATGTAACAAGTTTTTTTTTGTTTTTTTCACTATTATAAATATCATTGAACTCTTCCATTCACTAATTCAGTTTTTTTGTTTTTGGTAGTACTGGGGATTGAACTGCGTGCCTCACGTGTTAGGCAGGCACTGAGGTATATACTGTACTGCCACTGAACTATGCTTCCAACCTTAACTTAGTTATTAACTTCTAAGGTAGATAATCTCTTAGTTCTTTCATTTTTTATTTCATTAAATGGAATCAAAATTGCTATAGATAGATCCAATGAAATGTGATGCTGATGCACTTTCTGATTTCAGTGTCTGCTTGTTTACTTTATATTAGGTAGTTTGCTGGTAGAGCTTGCATTATGGGGATAAGCATAAGCATGTCACTTTTTTCCCACCCCAATTATAATTTTAAAACAATTTCTGTTAATGTTCAGCAGCTTAAACAGATAATGCAATGGGGCGGGCGGGGGGGGGGGGGCGACAAACCATGATGGGAATGTGATAGGAGAATGTAGTATTTGAGGGTAGTTTTTTTTGGCCAGTCCTGGGGCTTGGACTCAGGGCCTGAGCACTGTCCTTGGCGTCTTTTTGCTCAAGGCTAGCACTCTGCCACTTGAGCCATAGCGCCACTTCTGGCCGTTTTCTACATATGTGGTGCTGGGGAATCAAACCCAGGGCTTCATGTATAGGAGGCAAGCACTCTTGCCACTAGGCCATATTCCCAGCCCAGAATGTAGTATTTGAAAAAGCTACATTTTTTTGTGTGTGAAGTCATCCTTACACGATTTGTGTATGTATGTACCATTACTGGGGCTTGAACTCAGGGCATGGGCACTGTCCCTTACCTTCTGGCGCTCTATCGATTGAGCTCTGCCACTCCATTTCTGCCTTTTGCTGGTTAATTAAAGTCTCGGATTTGTCTGTCCTCACTGGCTTTGAATCTCAGCCCTCAGATCTCAGCCTCCTGAGTAGCTAGGATTGCAGGCATGAGCCACCAGTATCTGGCTACTGTGTGTGTGTGTGTGTGTGTGTGTGTGTGTGTGTGTGTGTGTGTGTGTGTGTGTGTTGGTCTTTGGTCTTGAACTCAAGGCCTGGGCATGAGCCACCAGTATCTGGCTACAGTGTGTGTGTGTGTGTGTGTGTGTGTGTGTGTGTGTGTGTGTGTGTGTGTGTTGGTCTTTGGTCTTGAACTCAAGGCCTGGGCACTGTCCCTGAGCTTTATTTGCTCAAGGCTAGCAATCTATTACTGAGCCACACCTCTACTCCTGTCTTTTTGAGTGGTTAATTGAAACTAAGAGTCTCAGAGAATTCGAGCCTCAAGACTAACATTAAAATAAAAAAGAAGCTTCTCTGAATAATACCATAAATAAGTAAATTAATTAATTAATCTTTTTGTTTTTGGTGCCAGTCAGGGCCTGGGCACCATTCCTGAGCTTCTTTTGCTTGAGGCTCACACTCCACCACTGTGTATGTGGTGCTGGGGAATGGAACCCAGGGCTTCATGCTTGCTAGGCAAGCACTCTGCCACTGTCATGGTCCCAGGCCCCTCCCCCCTTTGTAGGAAGGATTTTCTTGAATGCTTTTGTAGTGTTCTGCTCTTGCTGAGCTTGTGCTTTCCCGCCCTGTGAGGGCCTGTGGGAGTTTTTCTTTTGTAGCCGTAGGTGGTTTTTCTTCTGGTTGCAGTGGGCTGTACTAAGCTAAGCACTTGAGAAGTAAATCCGTCTCTGGGGTTCTGAGGCGCACTCTGGTTTTGCAACTTTCTCCTCATTGTTACTGTGCCCCCTGAGTCTAGCCATCTTGATTTCCTTAGACTCCCAACTTTTTAACCCAGGCAGACTTTGGACTAGGTTTCTTGTCATCTGGCAACTCACAAGCAATATGATGGAACAGTCTTGTGTATTTTCTCCCTGTCACTGCCCATGCTGCCTTAGTTATATATCTGAAACTATCCTTGGGTTTCTTTTTTTCTTATTGGTTTTTTAAGGTAGAAAGATGAATCCAGTTCATGTTACTCTATTCTTCCTCAAGCAAACATCTTTAATATGTCATACTTTTATAAATAAATTTTTTTTTTGGCCAAACTTGGGCCTTGAACTCAGGGCCTGAGCACTGTCCTTGGCCTCTTTTTGCTGAAGGCTAACACTCTGCCACTTGAGCCACAGCGCCACTTCTGGCCATTTTCTGTATATGTGGTGCTGAGGAATCGAACCCAGGGGCTTCATGTATACAGAGCAAGCACTCTTGCCACTAGGCCATATTCCCAGCCCTATGAATAAAGTTTTAAAGTTGGTCATCCTATACATACACACTGTTTCATACTTTTTTACATAATAATATGTTGTAGCATTTTCTGGGCTTTTATATACTATTAATAAGTTATAATTGTAGATGTGAGTTAGAAGAATCCAGAACCACACAGATGCTTAGTCTTACGCTGATACCACTGTTTTATTGTGAAAGCATCAGGCTGATGTTCTACAAGTGCCCAATGTCTTGATTATAGTGCTCCTGATATGGAAGAAATATTGGCTGAATCAGAAATTAAGTTGGATGGTGTCAGACAAAAAATATTGCAGGTAGCCCAAGAGCTATCAGGAGAAGACATGCATCAATTCCATCGAGCCATTACCACAGGTACGTCTAGGTTTACTGAAGTGTGTGTAACATTTCCTTGTAGAATTAATGTGCTACATAATTGATGTCAATTATTAATATTGGTGGTATAGTATTATCTTTAGCTTTAAACAAAAGTTGTGACTGGGACCGGGAATGTGGCTTAGCGGTAGAGTGCCTGCCATGTACACATGAAGCCCTGGGTTCGATTCCTCAGCATCACCTAAACAGAAAAGGCTAGCAGTGGCGCTGTGGCTCAAGTGATAGAGTGCCAGCCTTGAGCAAAAAGAAGCCAGGGACAGTGCTCAGACCCTGAATCCCAAGCCCCAGGACTGGCAAAAAAACCCCACCAGGGCTGGGGATATGGCCTAGTGGCAAGAGTGCTTGCCTTGTATACATGAGGCCCTGAGTTCAATTCCCCAGCACCACATATACAGAAAATGGCCAGAAGTGGCGCTGTGGCTCAAGTGGCAGAGTGCTAGCCTTGAGCAAAAAAAAGCCAGGGACAGTGCTCAGGCCCTGAGTACAAGGCCCAGGACTGGCAAAAAAATAAACCAAAAAAAACCCCCCACCAAAACAAAACCGTGACGTGAGTAATAGAAGGCAATCTAAAAATATCCAGGTGGCTTTATTTTTCTAACTGTGTAGTAATGATTACTGGTTGATTATTTAATAAAGTGAATGGGACCAGAGACTCATGAACTTTTTAAGTGTGTATTCTTCAGGTGGGGCTCATCTCACTTTTAACTACAATGAATTTTACTGGTGGCTCTGAAATTCCTGCTTTGATAAGTTAGCCCAAACATCTCATGGCATTGAATTTGTAACTGGAGATGTTATGATGGTGGTGCTAGGGTTTCAGTATTCATTTAAAAGTGTTTCAGAGAGCTGGGCGCTGATGGCTCATACCTGTAATCCTAGCTACTTAAGAGACTGAGATCTGAGGATTGTGGTTCAAAGCCAGAGGAAAGTCCATGAGATTCTTATCTCTAACTACCAAAAAGCCCAAAGCGGAGCTGTGGCTCAAAAGCTCAGGGACAGCGCCCGTGCCCTGAGTTTAAGCCCCAGAACTGGCACACACAGAAAGTGCAGGGAGTACTGGAACTTTATGGAATCACTATTCTCAGATGAGTTGAATAAGTGTGTACAGGTCTCAGTTTTTCCCTCTTGTGTTCTTTCCTTAACATGAACTTGACAGGAAGTACTGAAACAACTCAGATAAGCACTAGGATTTGCAGAATGACTGGGACATGAGTTGACCCAGTATCTGTACTCTAAGTACCTCCAGTTCTAGTCTTGTGATTCCAGACCTTGCTTTTTAGAAATGTTGAAGTGTCTTGTGGGAGGCATTGTATATGCTTTTAAGTGTAGGGTATGGTATTGAGGACTAAACTGATAGTCTGTGTGGGGTAAGAACTGAACGGATAGCTCAGATGACTCCTGAAGGTCCTTAAGTGTAGGGTAGGGTGTTGAGGATGGAACTGAGACCTCAGATGGTTTGGGAAATTACTGCACGAGGAAGTAGGAGGAAACACTAGAGCAACTTAGAAGCATAGGCAGAAACTTTCTAAAAGAGTCCCAGGGGCACAGCAGAAAGAAGAGAGACTTGACAAGTGGGATTTCCTTAAAAAGTTTCTGCATAGCAAAGGACATGGTTACTAAACTAGAAAGACAGCCAGCAGATTGGAAGAAGATCTTTACCAGAAATCCATCCAGCCAAGACCTAATACCCAAAATATGCAAGGAGCTCAAGAAATCCCTTCCAAAGCTAATAAACCATTCACAAAGTGAGCAGAAGAGCTAAGGAGGAACCTCTCAGAAGAAGACGAAAGAATGGCAGTGGTTGAGGAAATGCTCAACACCTAGTCATAAAAGAAATGCAAATCAAAACAACTTTGAAATTTTCACCCCAGTTAGATCGACTAACATTGTGAATTCAAATAAGAAATTGCACTGTTGGTGGGAATGGAAACTGGTACAACCACTCTGGACAGCAGTCTGGAGGCTCCTCAAAATATCTAAATATAGGGGCTGGGAATATGGCCTAGTGGCAAGAGTGCTTGCCTCATATAATGAAGCCCTAGGTTCGATTCCTCAGCACCACATATATAGAATACGGCCAGAAGTGGCGCTGTGGCTCAACAAAAAGAAGCCAGGGACAGTGCTCAGGCCCTGAGTTCAAGCCCCAGGACTGGCAAAAAAACAACAAAACAAAAACTAAATATAGACCTTCCATATGACCCAGCCATACTACTCCTGGGCATCTACTTAGAACCTGGTTACCTTCACATATCTAGAAAATTGGACTGAATGTATATATTGCTCAAATATTATAAGGATAAGTAAAAATAATCAGAAGCCTTTAGTTGGGTTTCCCTGTATGTGTTTTAATTGGAGAATGAAGAGAAAAATAACAAATTATATAAAAGCAATTTTGATATACTACTCTCTTACTGGAAGCTGACTCTAAATACTTCTGTTTGGATCTCATCCAAAGCAAAAGCAAAGGGGAAGGCATTGTTTGATGGAATATGGCAGTAGGCTGATAGTTTTCGCCTTGGGGATTATACACTGAAAATAACGGATGTCCTTTTCATCAAGTTGGAGCATAACTTGTTTAAACATCCTCTTACCTACGTAGCACTAAGAGTGCTTTTCAGTGCTTCAGGCCACATGTCTTTGAACTTCCTCATAATAAAGCATTAGCTCAGATGTCATTGAGGCAAAATCGGCTACCTCATCTCTGAAGTAATGCTCATGCAACACATCCCAAAGACATCTTATGTACGATTTCAGATGTACTTGGGAATTACATCAGCAGACTGCATTTAATAGAGAGTGACACCATAGATAAACTTTAAAGGTTCTGATTTTGTGTATTTTTTTCTTAATTAAAAAAATCATATCTTTATGCATCCATCCTGGGACTTGAACTTAGGACCTGGATGATGTCCCTGATCTTTTGTGCTCAAGGCTAACATTCTACCACTTAAGCCACAGTTCTGCTTCTAGCTTTTTTGGTGGTTAATTGGAGATACTGGTCTCTAGGGCTTAGTGGTAGTCCTCAGTTCTGGGGCAAGGCCAAGAGACTGTGCACTACCTTAGATGTAGTCAAGTTATCTTTCTTGTTGAGTGAGGTAATGGAGTTTCAAGTTTTTTGTTTTTGTTTTGGCCAGTCCTGGGCCTTGGACTCAGGGCCTGAGCACTGTCCCTGACTTCTTTTTGCTCAAGGCTAGCACTCTGCCACGTGAGCCACAGCGCCCCTTCTGGCCGTTTTCTGTATATGTGGTGCTGGGGAATCGAACCCAGGGCCTCATGTATACGAGGCGAGCTCTCTTGCCACTAGGCCATATTCCCAGCCCAAGTTTCAAGTTTTTTATTTTGACAGTCCTATAAATGTAGTACTTGCTCTTAGTAATTTTGTTTGTTTTTTTTTCAGGGCTGCAGGAATATGTGGAAGCTGTCTCTTTTCAACACTTCATCAAAACACGTTCATTAATCAGTATGGAAGAAATTAATAAGCAGTTGATATTTACAACTGAAGACAGTGGGAAAGAAAACAAAACTGTGAGAATTTAATGTTATATTACACACTTACTATAATTTACCTAAGAGCATAATGAGTGTAGGAGATTTACTGGCTTAAAGTGGTTTAGATGGGAGAGGTGCTTATTAATGGAGATTAAAGTCTCATGGGCTTTTCTGCCTAGGCTCTGTTAGTAACTTGATCAAATTTCAGCCTCTTGTAACGAGGAGTTTAGGCCTGAGCCGCCAGCACCTGGCCTATGCTCTATGACAAGACCTTTTGCCGGTTAATTGGAGATGAGAGTGTCAGATTTGTCTGCCTGGTCTGGCTTTGAACTTCCATCCTCAGATCTCAGCCTTTTGAGTATCTAGGATTATAGGCATTAGCCACCAGTGCCTAGCTTTACTCTACTTTAAACTTTACCTCCTCATGTTTTTAAACTTTAAAGAAATAAAACACAGTTCTTGGCTCCTGATGCCCACAGTGTCCTTGGAAGTAATTACAGCTTCACCTGCCTTGGTCCCATACGCTTTGGGTAGCTATTTAGGTGCCACTTCTACTTGAAGGAGCCCTGTAGAGACTAACTTGATGGTGATGATGATGGGAGCCAGGTGTTACGAGTGCTTACTTGTGCTGGGCATTACACCAAGAACTTGGTAGGTTTGTCTCATTTACTCCATAAAATAAACCTCTGAGGGTAGGTACTGCGGTCCCACCTTATAGATAAGGAAACAGGTTTAGAGAGATGAATAACTTGCCCAAGGGCATGCACCTTGTGAAATCAGCTCCCAGAAGAGGTGGGTGGAGATGGGTCAGCCCTGTGGTAGAGCTGACCTCTAACAGAAGGAGTGACTAAGGGCTACAAGATCAGGACAGGGTGGCCATCACAGGGCTCTCTTGATGGGGACGAAGGTCATCGGAAGAGGAAGGCCAGGTTATCTGGTGAGGAAGATGCAGCAGTAAGACATGTGAATCATGATGTTCCATGCTGAGTAGGGAAGAAGGAGCTGCAGCCGAGTGACTTAGGAAAACAGGACTAGGGTCACCCCTGGGCTTGGTAATCGTCACTGAAACAGTGGTGGTCACACAGGGACGTCATTAGGCTGTTAAGAAAGTTGTCACCTTCTTAATTTATTATTATAGAGGTGATGTACAGAGGGGTTACATTTACAGGTGTCAGGTAATAACTTCATTTCCTTTAGTACAGTGCCATCTATTAAAAGTTTTAACTTTAAAAAAGTTCTTTTTTGGTCAAGTGAGGTTGGAAGCAAGTGGCTTTTCAATAGTGGAGTCAGATTTTTAAGTATCTTAGTGGTTCACCTAATCCCCTGTCCTCATGTGGGCAGATTCCTCACAAGATAGCTGTTAAGGCAAACAGAGCCTTTTCCTTGGCAGAGCTTGGCATGACCGATCTGCTCTTGGTTTTGCATGTTGTAATAATTGTGATGCTTGTCTGTGTGTCTTTTCTCGTCTCCATGTGTTGCTTTCTGCCTATTT
The DNA here is from genome assembly GCF_023159225.1 of Perognathus longimembris pacificus. Classification (NCBI taxonomy): domain Eukaryota; kingdom Metazoa; phylum Chordata; class Mammalia; order Rodentia; family Heteromyidae; genus Perognathus; species Perognathus longimembris. The sequence goes on from NC_063178.1 coordinate 1,039,486, forward strand.
TTTTTTGGCCAGTCCTGGGCCTTGGACTCAGGGTCTGAGCACTGTCCCTGGCTTCTTCCCACTCAAGGCTAGCACTCTGTCACTTGAGCCACAGCGCCCCTTCTGGCCGTTTTCCATATATGTGGTGCTGGGGAATCGAACCGAGAGCTTCATGTGTAGGAGGCAAGCGCTCTTGCCACTAGGCCATATTCCCAGCCCCTCCTATTTTTGTTTTTTTTTTTTTTTTTTTTGGCCAGTCCTGGGCCTTGAACTCGGGCCTGAGCACTGTCCTGGCTTCTTTTTGCTCAAGGCTAGCACTCTGCCACTTGAGCCACAGCGCCACTTCTGGCCGTTTTCTGTATATGTGGTGCTGGGGAATCGAACCCAGGGCCTCATGTATACAAGGCAAGCACTCTTGCCACTAGGCCATATCCCCATTTTGTTTTCTTTTAAACCAGCCCACCTCAGATGCCCAGATGAAGCAGCCAGTCACTTGGAGCCTGAAAGTTACGCCTGTGGACTACCTGCTGGGAGTGGCCGACCTGACGGGAGAGCTGATGCGCATGTGCATTAACAGCGTGGGGAACGGGGACATCGACACGCCCTTTGAAGTGAGCCAGTTTTTGCGCCAGGTTTATGATGGGTTCTCATTCATTGGCAACACTGGTCCTTATGAGGTTTCCAAGAAGCTGTACACCTTGAAACAGAGTCTGGCCAAAGTGGAGAATGCTTGTTATGCCCTGAAAGTCCGGGGCTCAGAGATACCAAAGCATATGCTGGCAGATGTGTTTTCAGTTAAAACAGAAATGATAGATCAGGAAGAGGGTGTGTCTTAGGGTAATACCTGCCAGCTATTCTCCTGTGACAGCTTCGGAGACTGTTACTTGGTGTTTGGTTTGACTTTGGTGTGGCTTTTACATACAGATGTTTTCAGTTGTACTGTTTTAAGCTGTATACAAACTGTATATAAAATTACCCAAATGAGTCGTTTCTTAGTGTTTCTGAAAGTTTGCATTCAAGTGTTTACCCATGTGTGTCTTTGTGAAGTTTTTGCTAACTTTTGTTGCTTATCTATTATATCAATATGTCTCAGATGGCACTTTCTGTCAGACCTGTTTTAGCTTACAGTGTGTGAACTTTGGAGTTGTAGTTTTTAGTGGGGTTTTTATTTTTTAGAGAAAAAAATTTCTTAGTTAAACTTCTGGACTTGAGCTTCCTGTTTATAAATTTCTTGGTAGTACCGTGCCAAGCTTCCAAGATAGGCTTAATTCATAGATCGAGAATTAAGGAACTATTGGTATTTTTTAAGTGTAAGTTTTGAGCTGTTAATAGTGAGAATTCGTATAGTTCTGGCAACTTTTGGGCCAATTTGAATTTCTATGTAACAGCCTTCTAGAAAAGCTGACAGGGTACTTAGGTACTCATTTTTTTTGTCCTTTATCACAGAAGATGTGATGAGCATTTGGAGATAATGTTGTAATATTTTTCACTGGTAAAGATGAGTTGCATTGTATACTTGTATATGGAGCTAAAAATCTTTTAGTAGTGATTATTTAGCAGAGTTTTTCTGTGTTTTTTGGGGGGGAAGGGGAATGAAGTTATGAGGCATGTTTGGAGGCTTTCTTACTCTAGCATCTATAGAAGTTACATTTAAATAATTACAATGACATTTTAAATACTAAGTTATTCCAAACCTTTGTAGTTGTCCTGTGGTGTTAACTGATGAAGTTGCCAAAGAAAATGTATTCTGTATAACTGAGCAATAAGACAGTTGTCAGCGCTGGCAGTCTGTGGTTGTCTTCAGGGCTGGGATCTGCTACCGAGCTGAGCTACAGCTGATCACCTGTGACGTGGTCCTGGCTGGTCACTGGGTAGTTCCAACTGTTTTGTGAGTTTTGAGAATCCAGATGCTGGGTTTTATTTTTTTGAAAGATTATCTCTGTTTGTAAGGGCTGATTCTTTGCAAATGTAATTTTCCAAAAAATATTACCTAAAGGAAAATAAAACAGACATGCCTGATAAGTTAAGAGTGTGTTTTTGTTTGATGAGTTCTACCTTTCCTGGGTGAACACCATCGCTAAAGAGTGATGGATGTTTTGCAGATAATTAAAATAGGTGACTGTGTAAAGAAGAATCAACATGCCAAAGCCAGAGCTGCCCTAGGGAAACCTGGGGGTACAGACAAGCAGCCACGCTCCACAAACACCCGCAAAATAAACCCAGCCACATGTGAAGAAAATGTTCACACCTTAGGACCTGGGGCATTTCAAGAATTTAAGGCTGGTCAGCATATGACAGTATGGGCTTGTATACCATCTAGTGATGCGTATATATAACCCACCATTGAATGGCTTGAAGAGGAAGCAGCGTGGTAATCTCTGCCAACACAGGGAGGCCACTGTGAAGCCTTAACACCCGCAGTTTCAAGGATTTAAGCAACCAACAATAGAGGGAACTTCAACCAGGTAAAAAATATCTGAAAAACCCACAATACTGTTCTCTGGTGAAAGATGGAAAGTCCTCCCTCAAAGATCAGGAATAAGACAATATTGTGCCAAGCTTCAGATACAAAACCTGAATTTTTATGTGCTACCCGTAAGTGACCTGAAAAGAAAGTTAGAAATTCTATTTGCCAATAGCATTAAAAAGAATATATTAAAGAACATTAAAAGGGTGCTGGCGGTTCACACCTGTAAACCCTAGCTACTTAGGCTGAGACCTGAGGATTGTGGTTCAAAGCCAGGCTGAGCAGGAAAGTCTGTGAGATTTTCTAATTAATCACCCTCAAACCAAAAGTGGTGCTGTGGCTCAAAGTAGTAGAATGCTATTCTTGAGCAAAAAAGCTCAGGGACAGTGCCCAGGCTGTGAGTTCAAGCTCCGTGACTGACCAAAAAGAAAACACATGGATACATTTATTCTAAGAAGTGAAAAATGACAGGAAGCTGAAGAACAAAGAAATGAACATTGTAAATAAAAGGCTTCTGTTGGTGTTCGTAGATTAATATTACTTTTGGGTGTGGGGCTTGAACAGATGAATAAGTTTTAAAATTCGTTTTATTTGCTACGTGGCTGACTTCAGACTTGTGATCTTTCTGGATCATCCTCACAAGTGCGGGAGTTACAGGTGTGTGCCAGCACAACCTGGTGAATTGTAAGATTTAACAGGGTCAAGAGCACTACTCTCCAAGTTAGTATATAATTTAAGTGCAGTCCCTATCATAACTACTATCCTGTATTTTTCTGAAATGGACAATCTAAGAAATTCATTTGGAGCACAGGATACTCATGGGACTAGGCAGCAAAATCCTTGACAGGAGAGTTGCAGGGGCTGGGAAGGTGGCTTAGCAGTAGAATGCTTGCCTATCAAGCATGAAGCCCTGGGTTCCATTCCTCAGCACCACATATACAGAAAAAGCTGGAAGTGGCGCTGTGGCTCAAGTGGCAGAGTGCTAGCCTTGAGCAAAAAGAAGCCAGGGACAGTGCTCAGGCCCTGAGTTCAAGCCCCAAGACTGGCAAAAACAAAAGGATTGGGACTCCTGATTGTACTGCTTCCTGCAAAGTCAGCATGGCGCTGATAGAATGGCAGACATGAAGACTGATGGGATAAGACTGATGGTCTAAGAGACACCCCAGCATGTCGCCAGTTGATTGGCAAAGCCATCAAGACCACTCGTTAGGGGAAAGAATAGGGCTTTGAACAGTAGCCACACGTAAAAGAATGAAGACAGGTCATTTCAAATCACATTACAAACATAGCTCAGACTCCAAGTCCTAAGTAGGAGCCCAAACGGTAACATTTAAAATAAGCAGGTGTGCATTTTCTTGATCCTAGGTTAAACAGTGGTTTCTTAGTATATCAAAGACACAAGTACATCGAGACTTCCATCAAGATGAACCGCTCCTGCATACACAGTTTTTCTCTCCTCTGCCCCTTTACTTCGTGGTGCTACGATTGAACCCCGAGCGAGCCTCACATAGGCTGGCCAAGGGCTCTGCTGTTGCCACGTCTGCCCCATCTCCACTTCCTTACAATGTGACTGACCTCGAGCAGTTAAGTAGCTTGCTCAGGCTTCTCTACCATGGCTGGACACACTCGGATTGGAAGCCACATTTAAAGAAGCCTAGCACAGCTACTCAACAGCAGCCCCGACCTGCTCTGGGGCTCAGCATGGCCTAGGACGGCTGTATCCCTCAGTCTTTCTGACCCTGTTTTTCTCACCTGTGAACGCTTACCTTATTTTTTTCCCCCAAGTCTTTGTGACTTAAGACTGTGATAGTGTATAGCTCACCTATAAACGGTGCCTGCCGCCACATCTAGTGCTCATCTGTTAACGTTACTTTGTGACTCCAGTGGTCAACATCACTAGGTGCAGAGCTGGAGTAACGGCCCCCGTGTTCTTGGTTCCCGAGTGTTTATTTTATGTACTGACGGGTCGTCCTTTGCTCTATGTAGTGCGTGCTGTTGGTGGCGATCTCTAGTTGTGAGGCAGTGAGGGTGAGTCCGATTGTCCCGGAGGGGCGAGGAGGCCAGAGCTGCAGCTGGGGACCCGCCCGAGGAAGGTGCTCACACCTCGGTTGGATGAAGGAGGCCACATCAGGTCAAGTGGACGTATGAGGTTTCAAGTTTGGCCCTAGCCCAGGTGCATGCGACGAGAGGAAGCAGAGGGCCGGACTGAGCACCCCACCCCGGTGCAGCCCCTTTCTCTGCCCCGGTGCCTGTGGCTCTTCCCAGAGGCTCTGGTGCATGTTGTCTGTGTGCAGAGGAGGGCAGGGCCGGGGCTGCGCCAGAGGGACTACGTGAGGCTTTGCAGGGGCCTCTGTCCTGTCACCCACCTGCTCGGGCCGCAGGTCAGGAGGTCATGGTCGTTCCCTTGACTTCCTGCACCCCCTGGCCGCGTGTGGCCTTCCTTTCCTCCAGCCCTGCCAGTGTTTTGGAAGCACCTGTGCTGAGTCCTTTCCTGAGTGGAATACCTAACGTGCTGCCTACCTTCCTGAGCGAATGTGGCCAAGAGCCTGTGTTCAGAGAAGAAACACACACGGCTTCAGGCGCGGAAGATGCGGATGTGCATAGCCAGAGAAACACGGTGGCCACCGTGTCTCCCACGTCAGACGACCGCATGCGCTGAGTTGGGAAGTTCAAGAGCGCCGTGTGGCTGTTGCTGCATTTGTTAAAACACGCTAACAATACTCGTCTACAGGGATGGGAGGAAGGGGTGTGTGTGTGTGTGTGGGTGTGTGTGTGTAACTGGAGCTTGAACCTCAGGCCTGGGTGCTATCCCTTAACTTTTTCCCTCCAAGATAGCATTCTTCTACAGATCGACTTCTGGCTTTTTTTTTTTTTTTTTTGACAGACTTTAGTTTTTATTCATAATCATAAACCTAACTCTGCAATCCAGCTAGACTTGGAGGGGAGTAAGGAAAACATAGAACCCAAAGAACTGCAGTGAGAGCACAAATGGATTACAGGGTATTTTCAAGCAGATGGGGTGGAAGGGTGCTCCCCAGAGCTACGAAGGAATGGTCTGGTGGTTATGATAAACCAAGTCAAATGTGTTAAGAGTTGTCCGCAGTCGGTAATGCTCACCTTCTTGCTGGTCTTGCCATTCCCGGACCCAAAGCCCTGCATGGCTTCCACGACTTCCATGCCCTCTTTCACCTTCCCAAACACCACATGCTTGCCATCCAACCAATCAGTCTTGACAGTGCAGATGAAAAACTGGGAACCATTTGTATTTGGTCCAGCATTTGCCATGGACAAGATGCCAGGACCTGTATGCTTCAGGATGAAATTCTCATCTTCAAATTTCTCTCCAGAGATGGACTTGCCACCAGTCCCATTATGGCATGTGAAGTCACCACCCTGGCACATGAATCCTGGGATAATCCTGTGAAAGCAGGAACCCTTATAACCAAATCCTTTCTCTCCAGTGCTCAGAGCACGAAAGTTTTCTGCTGTCTTTGGAACTTTGTCTGCAAATAGCTCGAAGGAGACGCGGCCCAAGGGCTAGACGTCGGCGGCAATGTCGAAGAACACGGTGGGGTTGACCACGGCTGGCAGCTGGTAACTACAAGCGGCAGCGGCGTCTGCAAAGCCGACTTCTGGCTTTTTGATGGTTGGAGATAAGAGTCTCATGGACTTTCCTGTCCAGTCTGGCTTTGAACTGTGATCCTGAGATCTCAGCCTCCTGGGTAGCTAGGATTACCTGGGTGAGCTGCTAACGCCCAGCAGACCTCTTCTCGATGGCTAAATAATGCTCCATGGTGTATATAGATCCCATTTTTTTTAAAAAACCCATTTATCCATTGATGGGTGCCTAGGCTGACTTCATGGCTTGGTTAGTGTGAATAGTGCCACTGTAAATATAAGTGTGCAGGTAACACCACTGCAAGCTGACTTACTCTCCTCTAGGCATATCCCTGGGTTGAAGGGGGGTCCGATGTCAGGACCCCATGGTGGATCTAGTTTTGCTTTTTTGGGACCGGGTGACATAGCTTAGGGGTAGAGTGCATACCTAACGTGTGCAGGGCTCTGGGGTTGATCACTAGTACAGAAAATAAAAAGATGTACTATTTTTAGTTTCTTGAGGAACCTCCATACTGTTTTTCATGGTGGTTAGGGTGATTTACATTTCCACCAACCAATTTTGAGAGCAACCCTCCCCCACCAATTTTTACCAGCATTCGTGTGTGTGTGTGTGTGTGTGTGTGTGTGTGTGTGTGTGTACGCACACGCACAGCCAGTCCTGGGGCTTGACCTCAGAACCTGGCCACTGTCTGAGCTGCTTTCCTCAAAGCTAGTATGCTGCCACTTGAGACACAACTATTTTTTTTTTCTTTTGGTAGTTAGTTGGAGAATCCCATGTGCTTTCCTGCTCATGCTCCTTTGAAACTTTGTCCTCAGCTCTCAGCCGCCCGAGGAGCTAGGATGACAGGCTTGAGCCACAGCATCCAGCATATATATATGTGTGTTAGCCTTTCTGTCTGAGGTAAAGTAGAATCCCAATGTGATTTTTATGTTCATTTATTCAAATGTCTAAAGATGTGGGGCATTGAAACTTGTTTCTTGGCAATTTGTCCTTTTCGGGGGGTTGTCTGTCGTGTTTGCCCAGGTCTTGATCCCCCCCGCCCTGGCCCGGTTGGCGCGCTCCTCCGGGTCAGAGGCAGACCCTGTCTCGGAAGCAGCAGTACGTGTACAAGGGGAGAAGCGCTCTGTGATGACTTTTCAGGGTGAGAATAAAACCACACCCCCATTCACCAGTGATGATGAGAGTCACAGATGTCCCTTCTCGCGTCTTCACGGCTTACACTGAGAACCAAAGTCCCCCCGGCCTCTCTCATTTCCCACCCTCTGGCCCCACCACTGTGGGCTCTGCCTTGTTTTCAGACTCCACGGGGGAGTGTGGTGGAATGGGGTTGGTCCTTTTTTTTTTGCCAGTCCTCGGGGCTTGGAACTCAGGGCCTGAGCACCGTCCCTGGATTCTGTTTGCTTGAGCCTAGCACCCTACCTCTTGAGCCACAGCGCCATTTCTGGATTCTTCTGTTTCTGTGGTGCTGAGGAATCGAACCCAGGGCTTTATGTATGCGAGGCGAGCGCTCTACCGGCTAAGCCATGTTGTCATCCCTTGTTGGTCTTTTCCTGGATCTGGCTTATTTCTCGCAGCAGAACACACTGCCAGCCTGTCCCTCCTCAGTGTGAGGAGAAGCAGGGAAGGGAGGGCTATGTTGGTAGTGCTGGGATTTGAGCTCAGGGCTTTGCGCTTGCTAAGCAGGCAATTTACAGACACCGGCTCCGTGTGAGAACTTGGGCGTCACGAGTGTCCTCTGCTCTGCTGAGATGACATCAGCCCGTCCCAGCCGTGCCCCGGTGGACGCCGCGTCCTCTGGGGGGCCGTGGGGTGGGGCTGGGGGCTGCTGTTGGGCTGTTTGAGAGGAGGCTCCGTGGGGAGGCTGTCGGCCTGTGGTCTTGGGGGGTGCATCTCAGCGACAGAAAAAAATCAGCCCAGAGGGAGCGAGCATAGCGTCTCCCTCGTCTGTGCTGAGGACAACGGGCAGAGATTGGGTGCGTGAGTTGCGCAGTCAACGACGTCTTCTCTGTATAGAAGGAAATTGTAGACGCTCCGTCCGAGATGATGATGAGAATGGACGCTAACAATGCGATTTAACCTGGCAGAGGGACATCCCTACGAGGAGACAAAGAGCTGGACAGAGAACGTTCTAGAGGAACTGTGATGCGCGAGAGCAAGCTGGCGGGCGCCGTGTCCACTCTCCGACAGGGTCACTCGAAGATTGGCCAGGTTTGGGGCTGGGAATGTGGTTTAGTGGTGGAGCGCTTGCCTAGCATGCATGAAGCCCTGGGTTCGATTCCTCAGCACCACACACACACAGAAAAAGCTGTGGCTCAAGTAGCAGAGCGCGAGCCTGGAGCACAGAGAGGCTCAGGGACAGTGCCCAGGCCCCGAGTTCAAGCCCCAGGACTGGCAAAAGAAAAACGTGGCCAGGTTTTAGCTGGGCGCTGGTGGCTCATGCCTGGAACCTGGCTCCTCTGCGAAGGCCTCCCTCTGCCGCAGGTCTGGAACGAGGGACTGGCCAGCACTCTTCGGGCAGAGGGGGCGTTCCTGCTGCTGCATTAGCTGGCGGCCATGCGGTTCCAACTTCACTATTTCGCAGCTGGAGAGAGACGTGAGGGGGGCCCACGGAGCCGGGGGCTTCCCGGCACGGGGTGTGCCGTGCCTTCGTGGTGTTTCTCCCTTTGCGGTTGCTTTCCCCCGACGGCACGGAGGGAAACGGCAGCTGAGCTTCTCACAGCCACGCGCCGCGCAGGCAGAAACACGTCAGCACGTGGCCGGGAGCGCGGCGTGCGTGTGGGGCCGTGGCGGGTCCCACGCGCTCTTCTGATGTCTTGTGAAATCTCTCAAGCCTTATACGAAGCACTCATGGAGTGAAATGTCTCTGCCTAGGAAGAGTCCAGTGCTGGCGCCGATGCCGTGTGCTGAGCCCCGTGGGGGCCACGGTGCGGGGGCCACGGTGCGGGGGGCACGGTGTGGGGGCCACGGTGCGGGGGCCACGGTGCGGGGGGCCACGGTGCGGGTCCCCCACCTGTACTGCGCCTGGCCCAGTCACCGCGGTGACATAAATATCTCAAGTGCAAACCGTGACATCTGGTTTTTATCTTAAGTGTGTTTCTTTGTCTTGTCACTGTGGAAAAACGTCCCGGAAAAGTCTTGAAAGCTAATCAGCTGCACACCGGCTTTGGGAAGGCCGGGCCGAGCGTTCTGATGACCACTGCCCTTTGTTCCACTTGCCAAGTCGGTCTGTGGCCCTCCATTTAACTTGAGTGGTTATTTGTTTGCACATCGGCCCTTTGTTTTCTTGAAAATAGAATTCTTTCTCCTGGAACAGGCACCTGGCTTCCGATGCCCGTTTGCAAAGAATCTGCCACGCTACCACAGCACCGACGATCCCTCTCTCTGTACTGTATGTACATTGTTTCCCTTTATTTTAAAAACCGGCTGCTGGCTTCTAGGGTTTTTCAGAAAAAAAATAGAGCATGAGAACGGTCACTATGTCTCCTTCCAAGAGTGTGCAGCGCCATTCCCATATTCTTATCACACACGCTCTACACTGTTCCCCTGCTTAGTCTATTTAGGAATGTATTATTTTGGCTCATTTAGGAAGGAAGAGCCGCGGATGTCACGTGACGTCAGCAGCGCGGCGCGTTGCGTGGGGAAGCGGGACCCCGGCTCCGCTCTGCCTCGCCGTCCGAGCAAAGCTTCCGGGGGGGCAGCCGCGCTTTCCTAAGGGCGTGTCCCGCGTGACCCTCCCCACCCAGGGGGCCGGGAGCAGGGGCTTGTTGTTTAGCCAGTGCAGAAAAGCCTGCGGGACTCTATGAACTCCTGAAATGCGGGGCTGGAGGCATGGTTTAGACGGTACGACGCCCGCCGTGCGCAAGAAAGCCGACGGACGGCGAGCGGCCGCCGCGTTCAAGCTCCAGTACCAGCAGGAAATAAGTAACTAGGAAGCAAACAGCCAGATAGGGACTGGAGTCACGGCTAGCAAACGTGAGGTCCCGAGTTCAAACCCAAGTGCCACCTTCCCCCCAAAAAAGAACCGAGAGGAAAGACGCACAGTGCACCCAGTGGATGAGCGGAGAGACTTGACGGAGCCACACGCCCTTGCTGTAGCCACAGGCTGCTCTGGGGAAATGGAGAGACAGAGGACCTGGAACTGGGAGGGGAGGGAGGGGTCCACCCAGGTCTCGACCGCCCACCCTCCACGCAGGGAAGGAAGGGCGGGGAGGCCGGGCGGGGAGGCCGGGCGGGGAGGCCCGGGCACCTGGGGCCCCGGGCGGGAGTCAGGCAGGAAGCCCCGGGGCTTCACTGACCTCTGCTGCCCCCGCGCCCCGTCGAGGTCCTGGGCTGCCGGCGCTGGACGTGGCCCAAGGAGGCTCAGTTTCCTTGCCAAAACCCCTGTCAACAACAAACCAGCGCTCTGCCTTATCTTATTTTTAATTCTTTTATGTGTCAGCGCAGGTAGGCCGCTTCATTTTGAGCCAAGCGCTCGCCGCTAGGCCATATTCCCAGCCCGGCTGCTTTATTTTGTACAGTTAATATACGCTAATAACAAACTAGAAACGCACCTGGCTTCTTCGTGGTGCCTGCGGTCAAGCCCGGGCGGCGGACCGGGGGACACGGTGTGCCTGCCGTCCCCGGGGGTTCACCCTCCGCTCACGGCCACCTAGCGATGGGCCCGGGCGGCCCGGGAGGCGTCCGCCCTCATTGCCTCTGTGTCTGACAGCTGCTGGGGGGGGGGGGGGGGGGGGGGGGGCATTTGCTTCCAAGTGTTATGAATTCAAGGTTATTTCTACTTGCTGCTTGGGGGGGCGGGGGGGGCGGCTGCCACCGGGGTAACACAGCTGCCGGTAGAGCGTCAGTGTCGGAGGCGCCTCGCTACCCACCACCGGCGACGCCTCCACTCCAGACCGAGCACAGCCTGAAAGCCTGGCAGAGCGGGCACGGGTGTGGAGGGCGTGGAGGGCGTGGAGGGGGCAGGCGTGGAGGGGGCAGGCGTGGAGGGGGCAGGCGTGGAGGGGGCAGGTGTGGAGGGGGCAGGTGTGGAGGGGGCAGGTGTGGAGGGGGCAGGTGTGGAGGGGGCAGGTGTGGAGGGCGTGGAGGGGGCAGGTGTGGAGGGCGTGGAGGGGGCAGGTGTGGAGGGGGCAGGTGTGGAGGGCGTGGAGGGGGCAGGCGTGGAGGGGGCAGGCGTGGAGGGGGCAGGCATGGAGGGGGCAGGTGTGGAGGGGGCAGGTGTGGAGGGGGCAGGTGTGGAGGGCGTGGAGGGGGCAGGTGTGGAGGGGGCAGGCGTGGAGGGGGCCGGTGCCCAGGGCTGGAGGGTGTGGTGGAGGGCGTGGTAGCTCTGGACCTGCGGGAGGGGCGGGGCCGGAGGCCCTGGGCGCGGCCCGAGTGGCCCTTGGTCCGCGTCTGCCACCTGGTGGCGGCTCCGGGGAAGCTCCTGCGCCTCGTTTGTAAGTGTTTGGAGTCACGCAGTCACTTGCCTCCTGTCTTCTTTTTTAAGCGTCAAGAGAAAAACCTCACACTATCACGAGGGAAGACGTGTTTCAGGATGGGTCCTGGGCCCAGCGTCTTCAATTTTTGTTCCTTTCTGTCCTGTTTGAATCTTTTTATTGTCATGTGTTTGTGATCCTCTTACTATATATTTGAAGACTCAAAAGTTTAAAGAAACATTAACAGATGTTTTCCTACCGTGTGCAAGGCCCTAGGTTAGATTCTCAGCAACACACACGCACAGACACGTTAAAAGTCCCAGTAGGGGCTCGGGGGCGGGTGGATCATGCCTGTATCAGCTGCTCCTCACACCTGATCTGCACACCCACCCCGCAAGAAGGTGGCGAGAGCCAGCCTTCCGGGCACCACACGAGGCCGGAGAAGTGACAGTCGGGTGACCCGAAGGTTGAGTTAGACTCACGGCAGAACGGTCTGGACGAGGCTGTTCTGCAAGTCGGGTCACCCCAGGCTGCCCAGTGTTCTTTTCCAGTGAGGCGTTGCTCCCAGAGACCCTTGGCACAGGTGTGAATGCTGACGTCCCACGTGCCACACACTTGGCCAGCGTGTTTCCGTGGGAGTGATCCTCGCCCGTGGCCCCTGCTCCTGGGCACGCGGTGTGCCCGGCCCCGGTGCCCGTCGTGCTTCCTCTTGGTTGGGTCCTGACCAGGCGCGTGGCCCGGCTGTCGGGCCAGCGTCTCTCTGGCTGCAGTAGCCAGGCGTGAGCGGGGCCCGCGGGGCCCACGCGGGGCTCTAGGCCCTCTCTGGCAGATGGCCTCGATCTGAGGCTTTCTGTGCTAGCTGTCTGATGGCAGTGACGGCTGGAGACACCAGCAGCTTGTTTTAATAATTCAGCAGCCATAAAACAGTCAGCTTGGGGCATGCAGCTTTCAGAAAGAGCTTGGTGGAGAGATTGATACTTTCCACATGACAGGAATAGATTGATGGAGCCCCACTTCTGATAGTCAGGCTCCAAAGCCTCCCCGGAGACTTACCCTTAACCAGCAGATTGATTGCTTTGTTCGATTCCACCATGAAGAGACACTAAGAAGGCAAGAAGAGGCGAGCATTCTTTGTAATGAGCGTGCGCCGTTTGAATGTAAATGAGCACTTGGAAACAGTTTGCTCTCCTAAATGTCCAAAGTTCTCCCTGAAGTACTAACCTGTGCGCGCGGACCCCACCGAAGCTAGGACGGAGGTTAAGGATGCCAGTCCAGCTCCTTTGGTTCGGGACCAGCCTTGGTATTCACCCAGGTGCCGATGGCGTTGGAGTCACTTGGGCAGAACTGAGCTGTCCGAATGCCATCGTGGCTTCTTCAGATAGGAGGCCACGTCTAGTGCCTCTAAGTGACACGAGACAGAGCAGTGTTACAGGGGAGTCCTAGGCGCTCCACAACCGCAGGACAATCGTCGTCCCCTGTGCCTCCTTCCTTCCCCGACCCAGCACGCAGGCCAGACACGGGACCGCCAGCCCCGGGCCGCTGGCCTCTGGGACCAAGGAAAGCCCAGTCCTTCCTTCCGCACCAGGTCCCATGCCGGAGGGGACAAAACGCCGACTCCCCCCTCGGGTTCTAGCGGGAGGCGGCCGCAGCCGCGGGCGGTGCCGTCTGTGATCCTCTCAGCTTAAAGTCAGACGCTCCGAGGGGCACCAGCCTTTGAAGTGGGCTTAAACTCGGAGCATTATGGAAATCGAGTACCGAGAAGGGGCCTGGTGGAAAGGCCTTCGAGGCCGGGGGAAGTACTCAGCCTGAAACGCTGACAGTTCAGGGTCATTTAAAAGATAAATCCGTCTTCAAGTTGGCATGCAACGCGGGGTGTTTAGAAAGCCATGCACACGAGCCTGTGCATCAAGCTTGGCATTAGAAAGGCACCCGGACTCTGCAGAGGGCCTCGCGAGGGAGCCGGCTCTGCTGCAAACGCAAGCGAGCAGAAACCTGACTTGTTGAATTGTTTCCAGATAACAGCTTCAGAGCGGGCTCCTTCAGGTTCACCCATATTTCATTAGGGCAGAAGTTGAAAGCCCACTGGAGCCATTGAGTAGCATTTCACACAAATGAGAGAAGGCAGTGGTTTATGAGAATGAACAGTGTGTGTGTGTGGGGGGCAGGGGGTCTGCTCACATTTCAGGCACACCGGCCACAGGGTGAGGACCACCACTGACAAAGGAGACAGAGTAGGGGTCAGAGGTGGCGACCTCTGGGTTCCCACATCCGCCTAACAGAAGCCCTCTTGGGTGAGAGTTGGGGAGCTGTTGGGGGGGGGGGAGGGCGCAGGCCCAGGGCCCACGGTGGCGGGGGGAGGGGGAAGGGGGAAGCGCGTTACTCAAAATCCTCTTGTCTTTGTTGTGATCTGGAACTCCTGGCACTCGGAATCCAACAGTGGCGTCGGGAGGAAAGGCCGCTCTGTCCCCTCAGGAGTCTGCGCAGAACAGCAGGTGGAGTAGTGCCGGGCTAGATTCACCTCCCCCGGTGCGGGGATGCTCAGCGGACTCCCTTATCGGTGCTCCCCTTTCCACCCTCTCCCCTGGGCACCTGACCAGCAGGTGGCCAAGGTGGAGCGAGGGACACGGGCTAGCCTAAGGTGCACATGGCCGAACGAGATCCCCTTTTCCTCCCTCCTTACCCACCAAGGAAGCCGGGTGCAGACGGATCTCGGAGACGCTTCGGAGAGCAATCCGGTTTATTCAGGAGGGGCTCACAGTAATATAGTAGTGATGACGAGGATTGAGCATGAGCTGGCGATAGGCTGGCGAGCTTGTCCATCCAAGAGCAGCTCCCAAGGACCTCCCTCATGGGCTAACGTCACTTCCCATAGTACCGCCCTCTGGGCAGAGCCCTCGAAAAGGGGAGCACACGTGCTCGCTGGCGCAAGGTGGGGGATGATCTCAAAGCTACCCCTTCTGGTTCCGGACCCAGAAGGAGATAGGTGTGGCTCGCTTCCACACTGCCCCAGGGCTGGGGGAAGGGCGGCGTCTCGGGAGTGCTCTCATCGCCCTTCCTCCCCTTAAGGCCAAGATGAATCCCCAACAGAGTAGCAGGGGAAAACTGAGCACACATGCATGCTCGCATTTACTCCTGCATGCATGGGGCTTCGCGGGGGGCGGGGGGGGGGGAGGAAGATACTCCCTAAAAGCAACGGAATTCCTTCCTCCGGATGGCGTTGATTGAAAGCGGAAGTCCGATTCTGAGTGGGGGCAGAGAGGGCCTGGGGGGCCGGGAGAGTCGTCAGCGCGGGCAGGAGCAGGTGCTGGAGGACACAGAGGAGCCGGTGGTTTGCGGCAGGGCTGTCCACGTGTGGCACTCATTCCTGGCCCATCCGCGGGGCTGGTGCAGCTCCCAAGCCGGGCGCCGACTCCCTGACTCTCAGACCTTTCCCGCTCCTCGGTCTGTAGGCAGAGGGGGGAATCTAGAGAAAGCTCTTGTGTATTTTCTGTTCATCAAGTGCCCCCAGCTCGAAACAATGCAGGAAAAGGGGTGTGCTTGGGATTGGAATATTTTGGTTTCTTTCAGTGATTCTGTGCCTAAAGAGGTAGAGAAGAGTTAAGCTCATAATCTTATTTCTCTTCCTGCAGCTCCGTGGCCGGCGTGTCATTTTACCAACAGGATGAGTGGAGGCCACAGAGAGGCAGTCTCGTACCTGGGTGTTGGGGCTCCCTTAGAGACGCTGCCCTTCCCCCAGCCCTGGGGCTGCGGAAGGTAGTCCCTCCCACCTTCCGCCTTCAACCGGAAGAGAAGCAAGGCAGCCCCTGCCCCTGGGGTCCAGCACGTGTCTGATGGCCGGGGACCCCAGAACCCAACCCTTGGGGGGCAGGAAGTCCCCTGACATCACTTGAGGGACAGCCCTTGGGACCAATCAGGGGCCCCTCTCCTGTGCCCGCCTTTGGGGTATATCTCTTGGCCCCTTCATTTGAATAAATCAGAATGCCCATGAGGCTTCTCCGGGGACCCACGCATCCGTGTCTTCCTTGGCGGGTTTGGGGCATCCTGTGACCCCACGCTACCGAGGGCTACCTGTGGCCATCGCTCCCACGTGAGAGCGATCAAGGTCCACCCAGGAAGGGGTGGACAAGCCCCTTCCCCCCCCCCCGCCAAGCGGAGGGAATCTCAGAGGCAGCCAGCTAAATCCTAAGCTTAAACGATCAGCCCCTAGAGCTGTAACCCCGCCCGGTACAAAGTGAAGACCCGTGGGTCCAGTGCGCGCATGATTTTTAGATAAACCTTGTGCTTCGGAAGAGTTGCAAAGGTAGTGTACAGATTGTCTCTCGCGTGCTTCTTCTAATACTAGGTTTAATGGTGACACACTTACTACAACTCAGAAATGCACGTCGGCCCCATCCTGGCTCTTAGATTGGTTTGGATTTCAGCAGATTTCCCCCTGGTGTCCTTTCTCGTTCTGGGATCCGACGCGACCTGGTGCAGGCTCGGCCTTTCACCTTGAGCGCCAGCTGCCGCCGCCCAGGTCTCCTCCGGCGGGCTGGGAAGTGGCGGGGTCCTTGGCAGCTGGCGCCCTGCTCGCTCCTGGTGGGGCCGCTCCTGGGGGCCCCGCCGCCCGCGCGAAAGCACAGGTCCTGCTTCGAGCAGCACGTGCGGGCAGATCTGCGGGCGTGATTTTTCAGCGCATGTGCTCCACTCCACCCACACGGAAGTCACTGGCTGCTCCGTATTTTCATAACCAAGGGTATTGGGTGACAAACATGATCAAAGTAAACTGTATGTATGCATGCGTGCATGTGAGGATCGCACAATGAAGCCCACTAAACACAGTTTGGAAGAGGGGAGGGGGAAGGGGGGGAGTTGAGAGCGTCTAATAGAGAGGGTGAATTTGGTCAGAGTACCTCGAACGCCTCTGTGGGAATACCACACTCGACCCTTTTGTGCCCTTCATATACAAAGAGACTGATTCAATAAATTAGGAAGGTGTGGAAATGTGACAATACAGTCTACCCCCGCGTAACTAACATAAGTTAATAAAAACTATTAAAAGGAAAAAAAAAACTAAAAGGAAAAAGATTGGGGTGCGCTTGCTTTCCTGATTTTTGGCCGATAGCACACCCTTCTGCAGAAGTAATTTTTAACATAAAAATGCTTTATTTAAAAATAGGATCTTTTCAAAAAAAGGAGAAAGCTTTTCATATACAGCTACTTAGCTTAGCAACAGCCCCAACACACACACACACACACACACACACACACACACACACACACTTCTTTTTTTTTTTTTTTTTTTTTTTCCTGGGGCTTGGACTCAGGGCCTGAGCACTGTCCCTGGCTTCTTTTTGCTGAAGGCTAGCACTCTGCCACTTGAGCCACAGCACCCCTTCTGGCCATTTTCTGTATATGTGGTGCTGGGGAATTGAACCCAGGGCCTCATGTATACGAGGCAAGCACTCTTGCCACTAGGCCATATCCCCAGCCCCAACACACACACACTTCTAACATATGCAATACTGGTACCGAGCCACGGCTCAAAATGGATAATTCTTGGAATCCCATCCCATTTCAGCAATTCACATTTATGAAAAAAAACCAGTGCTTGGGACTAAAGAAACGTGTTCTCTGAATCCCTTCCTCTTAGATTCCGCCCTTCCCGGGAGACACGGACATGGCAGCAGCTAGGCAGTGTAACTGTGTGTCTATGTTTCCAAAGAGTCCGTCTGTACTCCTATTCTGTTTCCCTACGTCCCTCGGTGGGGCCTCTACCCCCCCCCCCGAGAGCACATCAGCACAGCCGTCTGTGCCCTTTTCTCTTCTCATTGCTTTGCCCGCCGCAGCGCGCGCTCAGCGGCCGTGGGAGCCGGGAGTCAGCCAGGCCCGCGGGCGGCGTCTGCCGCTTCACCGCCGCGGCGGTCACTCCGTGCCTTGGTGCGCGTCGGGTGGAGTGACCTTCAAAACGCGATGGCGGAGTGACCTTCAGGACGCGATGGCGGAGTGACCTTCAACGCGATGGCGGAGTGACCTTCAACGCTGATGGCGGAGTGACCTTCAACGCGATGGCGGAGTGACCTTCAGGACGTGATGGTGGAGTGACCTTCAATGCGATGGCGGAGTGACCTTCAGGATGTGATGGCAAAGTGACCTTCAACGCTGATGGCGGAGTGACCTTCAGGACATGATGGTGGAGTGACCTTCAACGTGATGGTGGAGTGACCTTCAGGACGCGATGGCGGAGTGACCTTCAGGACATGATGGTGGAGTGACCTTCAACGCGATGGCGGAGTGACCTTCAAAACGCGATGGCGGAGTGACCTTCAACGCTGATGGCGGAGTGACCTTCAACGCGATGGCGGAGTGACCTTCAACGCGATGGCGGAGTGACCTTCAGGACATGATGGTGGAGTGACCTTCAACGCGATGGCGGAGTGACCTTCAGGACGTGATGGTGGAGTGACCTTCAACGCTGATGGTGGAGTGACCTTCAACGCGCTGGTGGAGTGACCTTCAGGACATGATGGTGGAGTGACCTTCAACGCGATGGCGGAGTGACCTTCAAAACGCAATGGCGGAGTGACCTTCAACGCGATGGCGGAGTGACCTTCAACGCTGATGGCGGAGTGACCTTCAACGCGATGGCGGAGTGACCTTCAACGCGATGGCGGAGTGACCTTCAACATGATGGCGGAGTGACCTTCAACGCGATGGCGGAGTGACCTTCAACGCTGATGGCGGAGTGACCTTCAATGCTGATGGCGGAGTGACCTTCAACGCTGATGGCGGAGTGACCTTCAACGCGATGGCGGAGTGACCTTCAACGCGATGGCGGAGTGACCTTCAACATGATGGCGGAGTGACCTTCAACGCGATGGCGGAGTGACCTTCAACGTGATAGCAGAGTGACCTTCAGGACGTGCTGGCGGGGACGTGGGAGGGGACCGCGTGGCGGGGACGGGGGAGGGGACCGCGTGGCGGGGACGGGGGAGGGGACCGCGTGGCGGGGACGGGGGAGGGGACCGCGTGGCGGGGACGGGGGAGGGGACCGCGTGGCGGGGACGGGGGAGGGGACCGCGTGGCGGGGATGGGGGAGGGGACCGCGTGGCGTGGCCTTTGCGCCGAGCGTCCGTCGCTGCCCTGTGGCCTTCGGCGTGGCGTCGCAGGCCCGCCAGGCGCGCGGTGCCGGGGGCTCCGTCCCCGTCGCTCACGCGCGCTCTCCACACGCCCGGGGGTGACGGCAAAGCCCTTGGGGTGCCGGGCCCGAGGTCCCGTCACGGGCGTGTCCCCCGTGGCTCCCCACGGAGGCCCGCGTTTGCTTCCTCGCAGCTGGAACCGACGGACCCAGACCGGCCCGCGACCCTCCGCACCCCGGTTCAGCCGCCGTGAGCCAGGCGCCCGCCCGCCCGCCGCCCTTGCAGGGGTGGAGGAGGAGCCCGGGCGCCCCTGCCGCCCGCGACCCGGGCCCCCGGCCCCGGCCTCTGCCGCAGCACCCGAGGCCACCGTTGCTCCGCGGGGCCACGAGGCTTTCCGGGGAGGACGGGGACCGGACATGGCGGTGTCCACCCGCACCCCAGCACGTGGAGGCGGAGGCAGGGGGAGCCGGGCTGGGGCCGGCCGGCGAGACCAGGACAGAACAGGGCGGGGAGAGCGCTGTAACCTGTGTCGGTCACAAGAACCACAGGGTGGGGCCTCGGGGGCGGACGTAGGGTCGCTCGCTTGCCACGCAGGCAGTTATGGGGGAGTCACCTTGGCCTGCGAGACTCTGGACCCCTTCCCCTCCCCTGGGGTCCTGGGACTTGAACTCATGGCCTGGGCGCCGTCCCTGAACTCCTTTTGCTCAGGGCTCGGGCTCTCCCCCTTTGAGACACAACGCCATTTCCAACTGTTTCTGTGATGAGCTGGGGACGAGAGTCTGGAGGGCTTTCCTGCCCAGGCTGGCTTCGAACCGTGATCCTCACATCTCCGCGTCCTGAGCGGCTGGGATTACAGGCACGAGCCATCGGCTCCTGACTGAGGGGGGTGTGTGCTCAACAGCGTCCCCCAACACCCTGAAATCCATCAGAATGTACTAGAAACTTCCACCCAACAACCAAGTCTTCAAAGATGACAGGCTGCGGTGAGCAGCACTGGACGGGGGAGAGCACGTGGGTTTTGAGTGTGGACAGGCAGTGTGTGTGTGTGTGTGTCAGCAGGCTAATTACTCCTGAAAAATCTATTTATAGGAACTAATTGGATACTACAACCAGTTTAATAGTGAAAACGGAGTACAGCTGAAAGCCAATAGAGAGATGTAATGAATAGGCTCTTAAATTCTTTCATTTATGTCGTTTCTAAGAATAGTCTCTGCGTCGGGAGGGTCCTGTCTGAGAGCTGCACTGGCTCATGAAATGGCCCCAGATCTACCACAGGAAGGAAGGAAGGAAGGAAGGAAGGCAGGCAGGCAGGCAGGCAGGCAGGAAGGAAGGAAGGAAGGAAGGAAGGAAGGAAGGAAGGCAGGCAGGCAGGCAGGCAGGCAGGCAGGAAGGAAGGAAGGAAGGCAGGAAGGAAGGAAGGAAGGCAGGCATCAGGAAGGAGAAACTGAGGACGTGGTCTCCTGGGTGCCAGGCATGGAGGTGTATGCTTGCAATCGCCATCACACCGGCGGGAGGACTGGCGTCTGAAGCTGGCTCGGGGAGAAGACGGGAGACTCTCGGAAAAAGACCTAAAGCAAAAGGCTGGTCGTGGGACTTACGCAGCAGAGCACCTGTCCTAGCAAACATGGGCCGGCGAATGCAAACACTAGTCCCCTCCCCTGCCGAAAACACGGACGCAGGCGTTTGCCGGTCATCCCAGCTACTCCCGAGGCCGAGATCTGAGGACTACGGTTCGAAGCCAGCCCAGGCAGGAAAGTCTGGGCGACTCTTACCTCTACCAGAGCAGACGGAAGTGGAGCTGTGGCTCAAGTGGTAGAGTACTAGCCTGGAGCAAAAAAAAAAGCTCAGGGATAAGGACACACCTGTGCTTGCACACACACACACACACACACACACACACCCCGCTTGCTGGTCATAGGGCACGCCGGGACCTGGGCTGAGCTCCTGGGAGTTCACTTGGGCTCGCTCGGTCGCTCTGCATGGGATCGATCGTGTGCTGGGCGCAGAGCGGAGGCCCTGGCCCGTGGCTGTGTCGGGAGGGGCAGCGTGGCGGCGGGGCTCCGGCCTGTCCTCCCCATCCCCTGCTCCCCGTTTCCCCAGCGCCCCCTCTGTCTGCCGGGCCCAGCCGCGGGCCCCCCCGTCCTCCGGGCCGCCCCTTGGCAGCCAGGCCTCCCCTAAGCCGCTCAGCACCGAGAGCGTGAGGAGCCCACGCGTCCCCTTCCGTGCTGAGATCCGAGCCGCGGCGGAGCCGGGACCGGCGGGTTAGTAACTGTCTAAGACGCGAAGCCGCTCCGCATCGCGCGGCTGATTTTCCTAAGTCGAGAACTGGAGATCAAATCACTCATCATCGTCCTGACTGATTGCCAGAGCTCTTAGTTCTTCTCGGTTTTTATTTCAACATACTTGTAATCACAAATGACAGATAATATATCCATGTGCTTTTGCATCCTGGTTTTATCTTGTATTGTTAAAATATTTTCCCTCTGTGATGCTAATTACCCGCTGCCTCGCTGCGACGCGTTCTCGGGGCGTGGGGGGTGCTGGGGTTCACCTGGACAGGATTCCCCAGCATCAGAGGGCCACGGGGGTCCTCGGCGCTCCTGGGGATCGGGCTCAGGACTGGGCTCCTGCACTGGGCGGCCTGCAGCCCCCTACACCGCTTCTTTCTGCCGTCGGTGGGGCTCTGAGCTCGAGCTGCGTCCGCGCCTCTGCCCCTCCGTCGGTGGGTGTGCGCCGCTGTGTCAGTCATTGGCTGACGTGGACTCGCACCCACTCCCTTTGTGCCTGGGCTGGTCTTGAACTGCGGTCCCTTGGCCTCTGCCTCCCAGGTAGCGAGGATTCCAGGTGTGAGCCGTTGGGGCCATTTAGGACTTTGTGTAGGGGAGGGAGTGGAAGCTGGGGAACCATTGCTGGAACAGCTGCATGGCACGGCGCCTTCGGGGACCCGAAACCACACTGTCTCCCCCGAGGAAGGAGCGCAGTGCCGAGCATGGGGCGTGGTCAGGAGCACACAGGGGATGGAGCCTGCCCTCCCTCCCTCCCTCCCTCCCTCCCTCCCTCCCTCCCTCCCTCCCTCCCTTCCTCCCTCCATCTCCCTCCCTCCCCTCCCTCTCTCCCTCCATCTCCCTCCCTCCCTCCCTCCATCTCCCTCCCTCCCTCCCTCCCTCTCTTCCTTCCTTCCTTCCTCCCTCCCTCCTTCCCTCCCTCCCCTTCCTCCTCCTTCCCTCCCTCCCTCCTTCCCTCCTCCCTTCCTCCTCCTTCCCTCCCTCCCTCCTTCCCTCCCCCTCCCTCCCTCCCTCCCTCCCTTCTCTTGTTATTTTTTGGTTGGTCATGGGCCTTGAGCTCCGGGCCTGGGCGCTATGCCTGAACTCTTTATCTCAAGGCTGCCACTCTGCCACTTGAGCCACAGCTCCACCGCGACCCTCAGCTCTCAGCCTCCGAGCAGCTAGGACCACAGGCGTGAGCCCCCGGCACCCAGCTTGTGGCTTTATTTCTGTGTCTGCACAGCTGGGTGACTAACAGTTGTGTGTGTGTGTGTGTGTGTGTGTGTGTGTGTGTGTGTGTGTTGGTACTAGAGCTTGAACTCAAGGCCTTGTGTTCTTGGCAGTTTTTTTGCTCCAGACTGGCGGTCCACCTCTTGAGCCGCACATTCGTTTCTGGCTTTTTGGCTGGTGAGTTCGAGATAAGGCTCTCCAAGGCCTTTAAAAAAAATCTGGCTTGGAACCGCCATCCCCCCATCTCAGCCTCCGGCGCAGCCGGGATTGCAGGCGTGAGCCACGGCTGCGGGGGCTCCTGAGGCTTGCACACGCTGCCGTCTGGAGCGCCGGGGCGTCGCTGGTTCTCTCCTCTCCCCGCCAGGGCTGGGGTGGAACCCCAGCGCCCCGCCCCCCTTCCCCTCGTCAGACAGTGACAGGGCTCCGGGCACCTGCTTCCCACGGCTCCGTGGTGCGCGGGTCATGCTGGGCCTTTCTTTCTTGCCTCATTCATCTCTCCCGTTACCACCATCGCTGCAAAGATAACGACTTGGAACTGCTTCTTCATTGCCTTGTTCACACACACCGGCGACAGGATTACCTAGTTGCTAGCAATCAAGGGGTGCCTCCTCTCCACCTGCTCTCTGACCCCGGGGCCTGCGACCTCACTGGGGTCCCGGGGACTTCCGGGCTTTGCCGGAGGACAAAGCCTGCCGTCCCCAGAGCGGCCACCAGGGGGCACCAGAGGCAAACGTCTCACTGGTGGACCTGCGCTAGTCAAGGACGCAGGCCTGGTCTGGGACCAGGGGCTGACTGGCTTCTTGCACCAGGAGCCACGCTGCTGGTGCATCTCTGGGGACACAGAGCCCCCCCCCCCCCCCCCCCCCGTAACCTGTCGCACCCTCCGCGGGTGGGCGGGGCCTCGGGATGTGGGCCAAGACAACTTAGAGAGAGGAAATGTCAACAGCCAAGGAAGATCAGATACTTTATTTTAAATGTTTATTAGTTTGTTTTGAGAACTGCTCTTCAATTCAGGTCTCTAAAAAGGAAAAGGTAGGGGCTGGGAATATGGCCTAGTGGTAGAGCGCTCGCCTCCTATACATGAAGCCCGGGGTTCGATTCCCCAGCACCACATACATATAGAAAATGGCCAGAAGTGGCGCTGTGGCTCAAGTGGCAGAGCAAAAAGAAGCCAGGGGCAGTCAGTGCTCAGGTCCTGAGTCCAAGGCCCAGGACTGGCAACAAAAACAAAACAAATAAAAACCAGAAGTGGAAATTAAAAAAAAAAAAAAGGAAAAGGTTTTTTCAGGTAGGATCCTGAGTTTTCTCTCTGGGCAGGCCTGGAACCTTGGTCCTCACAATCAGCCCCTGAGGAGCTGGGTCTCCAGGACCCCGATGAGGACATGGTTGCCCCCCCACTTGGTGGCCACCCCTCTCCTGGGAGCTCTGCCTTTCTTGGCGGGGGGGAGCTTTGCTCAGTGGAGGCTGACCTTCCTCTGCACACAGCCAGTGGGCACGGGGGTCACCCCAGAGCAGACCCTGCAGCCTCCGCACCCCGCGTCACTCCGAGGGGCCCCTGGGCATGGCTGGGCCCTCTGTGGCTGAGGCAGGGCTCAGTGCCGGCCGGGTGGCCTTCCAGCGGGGCTGGGCCTGCCTGACGGTCAGCTCTGTCCTGCGTGGGATGGCAGCCGCGTGGGCCTGGCAGTGTGCCGGCAGCCGCGTCTCCAGCCTAGTGAGGACGATGCGCATGGGACAGGCAGCCCAGGGCAGCCGCGGCCAGAATGGGCTCCTGCCCAAGCACACGGCTACATTTCC
Organism: Perognathus longimembris pacificus; assembly: GCF_023159225.1. Lineage (NCBI taxonomy): Eukaryota > Metazoa > Chordata > Mammalia > Rodentia > Heteromyidae > Perognathus > Perognathus longimembris. The sequence continues at coordinate 1,063,368 of NC_063178.1, forward strand.
CTCGGCCATTTTCCAGGGTCTTCTCTTCCAAGCGGGTTCCATCCTTTCAATGAGCAATGGGAAGGACAGCAGCGGAGAGAAGCCAGTGTTTGCTCGCCACTGGGGAAGGCCCCGGTGGCGTCTGCCTGAAGCTCTGGGCCTGCCAGTGGGAACTGGGACAAGCAGCAGCTCCCCCCCCCCCCCCGAAGGGGGCGGCTGGGTTTCCATGCTGACGGGTTTATAGCAGCAATGCCGATTGGCGCTGGCATTTGGGAAGGGCATGTGGAGACCGGGAGCAGCACTGTGGAGGCTGGCCCTGCCTTGTGACCCACTCGCCGGCGTCCTGGGGCCTTTGGGAGGTCTCCCTCTGCGGGTCGCCGGGGGTCCTTGGAGCCGCAGTGAGAGACACAGGTTTCCAGCTAATCACAAGGGCTTTTCTAATGCCGCAAGTACCCATCGCATGGAGAATTACCCCACTACCCACCTGTAGCAGCTCTACAGCTCATTTCCAATTCTGTGTTGGTTTCCTGCAGTAACCCCCATCCAACCCAGATGGATCTGTTTAGGAAATTCAAGAAACTCTTAATATTAGCATAAGCAGAGCAAATTGGGAAATAAATGAGTGCAAAGAAATGATGTCATGCACTAGAAAATGGAATATAAACGACTTCTGGGTTTTCCGGGCTCATAAAGGCATCCAGCAGAAACTTGCCAAGTCCCTGCTCGGTGGTAGAGCCGGGAGGCCGCTCCAAAAGGGACGCGTTCTCCCTCTAGGGTTCACAATCCAGTGCAGTGGCTGCCTGAGCCCAGAGGAGGGACTGTGCCTCCCTGTCCGGGAGGTTGGGTGCCGAGGACGGCTTCCATACTTCCTTTACTCCGTGGTCATTCATCAACACAAAGTCTGATGGGAGCACTTGTCCTTTGCTTCCTACATTTCTCAGAGCACGCCTTTTCCTGACAGCTGCGTGGCCGCATTTCTGCGTAGCCTCGTGTCACATGTGGCTGGGGGCTGCTCCGTGGGAAAGTGCAGGCCCAGCAGATGAGGGGGAAGCAGAGGCCGGGGAAGTGGAGGCCGGTGGGTCAGAAGCCCTGGGAGCTCCCAGGGCAGTGGTGGGCAGGAAGCCACTTGGGCCTGAAGGCCTGGAGTGGGAACGGGTCAACGGGGAGCCCTGACTGGCTGTAAGAGCGTGGGTCTCCAGCACCCCGGGCTGGAGCCTGGCCTTGGTCTCCGTAGCTGGTAACTGGGACAAGCTGGGGTGTGGGAAGCTCACTGTAGCATCTCATTCCTCTCAGTCCCTGTGCCTGAGAAGCCAGGGTTTCGGGCTTTCTCTCTGCTCCCGGTTCTCATGCGTGGGGACAGCCCGGGTTTTCCAGTGTTGGTCTGGGTCTCGGGTCCACCAGAAGAGCGGGCGGCTCTGTGTCATTGCTGGCCTCCTCTGCATGGCTCCCCTCACCGTGCCGTTACTTGCATGGAGGGAACGGTGCTCCTGCCAGCTCATCAGAAACGGAAAGCTGCATGGTTTTTCCAGTTGAATAAACGCCCCAAACTCTGCCTGCTCCTGAAGGGATGTTTACAGCTCGCTGCATATGGCCACCCTTACTTCATCGAGTTGTAAGCGGCGGAGCAGCCTGCGGCGAGCGGGGTTAATTGATCAAATCTGCTCTTCCCTTCCCCAGCAGAAAGAGATAGACGCCCTCAGGCACAGCTGTCTGCTCAGAGGCCCAAGAGCAGCAGCCGGCAGGGCTGGAGGACAGGACTCGCACCAGGCCCGCCTCCAGGCAGGGCACATGGCCCAGCCACCCTGGGCCAGCTGCAGGAGGTGGGCAAGGTGCTAGGTGAGGCCCTGGCCTCCGCCGAGCCTCCTCCCTTCCACGTGGAGTCTCAGGGACTGCCGGAGGCTCTGGCTATTTCTCCACTAACCTGCCCGCTTGCCCGACTCGTCCGTCTCCCTTCTCAGTGGAGCGAGTGCATGTTCACCCTGCGGGCAGATGCCCCCTGTGCCGGGTGTTTCTCAGCACTTTCCGGGTGCTCTGTGTGTCTCTGTGGAGGTGCTCTTGGGGCTTTGGTGGGGCAATTCTTCTCCATGTAGTGTAGATCTGAGCATCGTGCGCAGTTCTGCATCCTGGGCACCTCCCCTTTCTGAGTGGCTGCAGCCGTTCCTCAACTCTCACCCCGGCTCCAGGGCTGGTTCTCTGGCCTGGGGCACAGTGGGCGAGGGTTCCCAGGCCAGCCTACGGCTAAGTTTGGCCGAGGCTAAGGCCGAGGTCGGTCCTCTGGGGGCAGTGGTGGGCGCTGTGGGAAGTGGGAAGGGCCTCCAGGCTGCTGTGCCCTATCAGCAGGTGTGAGCTTGGCCCAGGAACTACACGCCCAAGTGCTTACCCCACGCCAGAGCCCAGCTGAGTGTTCTTGTGAGCTGTGCTGTGCTGTGCTGTGCCAAACCGAGCCGAGCCGAGCCGAGCCGAGCCGAGCCGAGCCGTGCTGAGCCGTGCTGAGCCGAGCTGAGCCGAGCCGAGTTGAGCTGAGCAGAGGTGCGCTGAGCTGAGCTGAGCTGTGCTGTGCTGTGCTGTGCTGTGCTGTGCTGTGCTGTGCTGTGCTGAGCTGAGCTGAGCTGAGCTGAGCTGAGCTGTGCTGAGCTGAGCTGAGTTGTGTTGAGCTGAGCTGTTCTGTGCTGTGCTGAGCTGAGCTGAGCTGAGCTGTGCTGAGCTGAGCTGAGCTGAGCTGTGCTGAGCTGTGCTGAGCTGAGCTGAGCTGTGCTGAGCTGTGCTGAGCTGAGCTGAGCTGTGTTGAGCTGAGCTGTGCTGAGCTGAGCTGAGCTGTGTTGAGCTGAGCTGAGCTGAGCTGTGCTGAGCTGAGCTGAGCCGAGCCGAGACCAGCTGTGCTGAACTGAGCTGAGCTGAGCTGATCTGTGCTGAGCTGTGCTGAGCTGAGCTGAGCTGAGCTGAGCTGTGCTGAGCTGAGCTGAGCTGAGCTGAGCTGTGTTGAGCTGAGCTGAGCTGAGCTGTGTTGAGCTGAGCTGAGCTGAGCTGTGCTGTGCTGAGCTGTGCTGAGCTGTGCTGAGCTGAGCTGAGCTGATCTGTGCTGAGCTGAGCTGAGCTGAGCTGAGCTGTGTTGAGCTGAGCTGAGCTGAGCTGTGTTGAGCTGAGCTGAGCTGAGCTGTGCTGTGCTGAGCTGTGCTGAGCTGTTGCTGAGCTGAGCTGAGCTGATCTGTGCTGAGCTGTGCTGAGCTGAGCTGAGCTGAGCTGAGCTGAGCTGTGTTGAGCTGAGCTGAGCTGAGCTGAGCTGAGCTGAGCTGAGCTGAGCTGAGCTGTGCTGAGCTGTGCTGAGCTGAGCTGAGCTGAGCTGAGCTGAGCTGTGTTGAGCTGAGCTGAGCTGAGCTGAGCTGAGCTGTGCTGAGCTGAGCTGAGCTGTGTTGAGCTGAGCTGAGCTGAGCTGAGCTGTGTTGAGCTGAGCTGAGCTGAGCTGAGCTGTGTTGAGCTGAGCTGAGCTGTGTTGAGCTGAGCTGAGCTGTGTTGAGCTGAGCTGAGCTGTGCTGAACTGAGCTGAGCTGTGCTGAGCTGAGCTGAGCTGAGCTGAGCTGAGCCGAGCCGAGCCGAGCCGTGCTGAGCTGTGCTGAGCTGTTACGATGACCATTCTGCAGATGAACAAGAGAAGGTTAGGAAACTGATGATCTGCCCTTGGTGGGAGGAGGGGCAGGCCTGCGCCCGGGTCTGTCATTCTCAAGCCTGGTGTCCTGTGTCATCTGCCGGGGAGCCTAGGCTTTCTCCAGGCCCTGCATTGTGGCTGGGCCTTGAGACACAGAGATGGCAGGACCAGGATGCTTGCACCGGCTGGCAGAAGGGAGGCCTGGCACGGGTGCGGGTCGTGGAGGTTCCGAAGCCTCTTCTCTCGCGCCCTGGCTTGGCTGCATTAGCCAGGTGACGCTGGCCGTGCGGCTTTGCTGGCTCCTTCGTGGCTGTGGAGGACATCTCCGGCACAGCACCCGGCCCCTGGGGCTGAGCCGGGAGAGGGCAGGGCCTCAGGTTTGGGGGGGTGGGGTGGGGTGGGCGGCGAAGGAGAGAGGGCACGCGGGGAGGGGCGGCGGCTTCTCCAAGGCCGCACGTGTGCGCGTCTGTGCACTCGGCTCGCTCGAGGCCGCGCTGGCTGCCCGCTCGGGGCAGCGCCCTCCGCTCCGTCCCCTTCCCTGCTGGTTTTGCCTGCTTCCGACACCAGGGGGGCCGGGGCCTTGTCTGTGGGCGCCTGGCTCCCGGAATAGTGAGGAGGGGTGACGGTGGGAGCCGGCGCAGGGTGGGAGGGCTGCGTCCGGCGCCATCTTACACGCTTCAGGAATGGGGGGCTGGCTGGGGCGAGCCCCTTGTTCCTCTGCTCCAGGAGCTTCCGTGCTTCGTGTGAAATGTGTTCTGGCAGCTCATGGGCGAATTCTCTCTGGTTGTGCATTGGGGGAGAAACATGTCACATCTTTTTATAAACTGTTGGCACAAACTGTGAAAGAAAAAAACAACCAACACAACACACCAACCCTCTGTCCCTGACTGCAGCCGGGCTGTGCCGGAGGGGAGGAGAGGGGGGACCCCAGCACCCCTGCCCTGTCCCGTCTCCCCAGCCAGGGGACCGGCGGCCCAGCACCTCCACCCTGCCCACACCAGGTCAGATGTGAAGTAATGCAATCCGGCAGCTCACCCTCGACAGCCCACTTTCCCTTCTGCGTGGACGGGAGGGGTGGCAAGGCTGGGGGATCGGAAGGAGGGCGTGTGGAGGGAGCTGTGAACGGAAGCTGGGGTGAGGGGGGGGGCGAGAGAGATGGCCGGGACGGTCCCCCACCGGCCGGCTCCTCCACCGGGCTGGGTCTCCCCCCAGTGCCCTCAGGGTGGCTTGATGCTGTTGGGGTGTTAAGGGGCTGGCAGCCGTGAACGTCACCCAGATGGACGGGAAGGCACTGTGGGCTTGCTCACGGTCTCTCATCCTGAAATGGCCTTACTAGGAAGTTTCTGCCACCGCCGTCTCCCTCGCGGGCAGTGCTGGGGTGGGGGTGCTGGGAGCCCGGGGAGCCCCAGCCTCTCTGGAGGGGGCAGGTCAGAAGGATGTGGCTGGAAATGTTTATTCTTGTTGTTGTTATTGAGGGGGTGCACAGAGGGGCTGCAGCTGCTGAGTCAGGGAAAGAGGGCATTTCTTTGTGGCCAGCGTCACTCCTTCCCGCGCGCTCTCTCCCGGTTGCTTCTCCCTCCCACTGGGTGGGAAGACCTGGGGTTTTGGAAAAGCCAACTGCTAAGCGAGTGGAAAACGGAGCCATGGCCTCGCTGGGACTCCGCTTGCACGGCGGCAGCTGTGGGCTGGGAGGCAGCACCGGTGGCACGGGTGTGTGTGTGTGTGTGTGCGTGGTGCGCGCGCGCGCGTGTGCCTGTGATGCAGACCAGTGACGTCAGAAGCTCCAGGTCCAGGCACTAGGCCGGGAAATGGAGACAGGAAGCTTGTACTTGCCTCCCTTCCCTCATTTGCTGACCCCTGATGGAAGCCTTGCGTGCAGTTTTATTTATTCTTTTATGCTGGTTCTGGGGCTTGAACTCAGGGCCTGGACTGTCCATGTTTTTTTCCCTCTCAAGGGGTAGGATTGTACCACAGGAGCCACAGCTCCACGTGTAGCTTTTGGGTGGTCAGTTGGAGATGAGAGTCTCACGGTCTCTTCTGCTCGGGCTGCCCTTGAACTTGGATCCTCAGATCGAGGCCTCTTGAGTAGCGAGGACTGCGGGCTCGCGCCTCGCTCCCCGCCTGCCCCCGCTCCCGCGTCTGGCTCGCCTGTGCCAGAGCACAGGCCCAGACGAGCGGCCTCCGGAGGCCCACGTGTGTCCTGTGGAGCCCCGACGACAGCTCCCACAGCCTGGAGGAATTCGCGGCACGCGTGTCATCGGCACCCCTGGACGCCTCTCTGGGGACGAGTGACATTATCAGTGGTGAGGACAGGGAAAAGGCCACACAGATCCGCCCTTGTTCCTAGGCCGTTTGTCACTGTCAGGTTCTCCCCGGCCTGTCCTCTGTGGAAGGCTGCAGGACGGGGTGTAACTGGCAAGGTCGTTAATGTCATCCGAGTCCTGCGTTTGTTTTCTTTCCCATGCCAGCCCGAGGAACGGGCTGTGCTCGCGAGCGTCGCTTTGCCCTTTCTGTCACTTCTGGTTGCTTCAGGAGCAGAGTCTCATTCGTAAATTGACTTTTGCTAAACAGTCTTTGGGACAGAATGGAGAGAAAGTGGTTCGGGGACCATGGAGCGATGGTGGCGGCTTTATGTGGGGGCAGAGTCTCTGTCGTCCGTGGGGAGCAGCGTGCTTCTGTGTGGCAGGGTGGGGAGCCCTTCTACTGAACGTAGCTGGGAAGCCAGGCACCCCACAGATTGGCTCCTGCCCCCTGCGGCTGTCACTCCGTGTTCCCCAGGGAAGCAACCCGTGTTAAGATGAGCCTGGGCAAAACGCAATTAGGAAAGTAAATCTACTGCAGAAAGTAATACAGCATAAATTAAATAAATTAAGTATAAATCAAATCAAACATGAAACAATGCATTCAATTATCCACATCATTGCCTCCTTCCTCTAACATGGGTATTTGTGGGGAGACCAATTTTCTTTCTGGAATAGGGCTGGGTCTCAGCTGGGTCTCCTGGGTATTTCTAGCATCGGCGAAGGCTCTGCCATTTGGGCACCCGCATTTCAGTCTCAGGAGGAGAAACGGCTTCCGGTGAATGGGCAGGGCATGCAGTAGTGTTTGTCTGTGGTGGGAATGCTTATTTGTGTTGTGCTATGAGATGCCCAAAGGCCCAATTATGTGGGGAGCCATTTATTTAAAATGCAGAGCTCACCTGGGCATGGTGGCTCGCCGCTGTAGTCTCTGACCGCAGCCTCCACGGGCTACGGCCCCCCACCGTTCCCCGGCCCCGGCCGCAGGTGGGGCCTGGGCTGACTTTCTGCAGAGAGCTACTTCATTAATTTCCCACAGCTAGAACCGTTTCTCTCATTGTTGCTCTCCTGCTGTCCTGGGGGTGGAGCGCAAAGCTCCTGTTCTTACTACGGACTGCATTCTGCCAACAATTCCTCTCCCGTAAGCGTTCCAAACATCTGTGCAATGTGAGGGACACCCACACCCCCACCTGAGAGCAGACCACACTGGGGGGACACCCATTCCCCCATGTGAGAGCAGACCACACTGGGGGGCCCCCACTCCCCACCTGAGAGCAGACCACACTGGGAGGGCCCCCACTTCCCACCCGAGAGCAGACCACACTGGGGGGCCCCCACTCCCCCATGTGAGAGCAGACCACACTGGGGGGACACCCACTCCCCACCCGAGAGCAGACCACACTGGGGGGACACCCACTCCCCACCCGAGAGCAGACCACACTGGGGGGACACCCACACCCCACCTGAGAGCAGACCACACTGGGGGGCACCCACTCCCCCATGTGAGAGCAGACCACACTGGGGGGCCCCCACTCCCCACCCGAGAGCAGACCACACTGGGGGGCCCCCACTTCCCCCCCCCCAGAGCAGACCACACTGGGAGGGGCCTGTGAGCCAGGCGGTGTCGTCAGCCCTGGGGGTGGGGGCAGAGTGCTTCATCTTCCCGCCCCTCCTCAGCCCCGGGGCAGGAGGTTCCCGTGGGGTGTGTGTGTGTGTGTGTGTGTGTGTGTGTGTGTGTGTGTGTGTGTGTGTGTGTATGCGTGTGTGTGTGTGTCTCCCCTGTGGTGCCAGTATGACCGGTGTCCTCTTTTCCTTGCAGCCTCCAGGAGAGGATGAAGTCACCGGCCTGTCAGTTAGAGATGACCGTCTGGTAGGTAAGGGCCATCCCGGCGCCCCCTTTGCTCATTTCCTATTCTAACGTAATGTCTAAATCCCAGGACTCGGGCTCCAGAAGAAATGTAGCCGGCGTCTACAGGCCGTCGGAGGGGCGTCTGTGCCCCTCTCCTGAGGGCACTGCCCGCGCGAGGCTTCTCACCGCCGGAGCCTTCCGACACCCCGCCTCCCAGTCTCCTCTCAAGTGGAAGAGCACTAACCCTGAGCGAAAAGGCTCAGGCTCAGTACCTAGGCCCTGAGTTCAAGCCCCAGGACCAGCCCATACTCTCTCACTCTCATCTTAAAATGTAAATGTGAAATCTCTTGGCTGGTGGGTTCTTCTGGTTTGTAAATAAGGAGACACGGGTTTTCCGGAGTGTGTGTAAGCGCATGCACATGTGAATATGGACAGCATGCATGAAAACAAAGCAGAGCACAGCCTACCACCTCTCCCTGAAGACTGACCAATCTGGAGTCAGCTTGACACTTTTCTTCCTTTAGTGCATTGCACACATACACACACACACACATACACACACACACCTCTGATATTTTCTGGGAGCTATGGAAGCTTCCTTGAACTCATTATATTTCTCCCACTCTCAAAGGTAGGCCAAATCAAAGGTAATTAAGGGATAAATAAGACGAAAGAAACAGTTGGAGTAATTGGGATATCTGGGGATTGGTAGATAATACATTACACCCAGCAGAGATCGAGCGCATGCACGTTGCAATTTAATAAGGAAATTTTGAAAGCTTGTTTCCTATTAGTAGTGACAGATGGGAGGATGGATTTCCTCAACAAAGGAGAAACTGACCCAGTTGCAATGAACACACACAGTTAACTAAAACCAGAAGGATCGGCCACAGGTGGGGCGAGACCTCAGCTTCCAGGCAGAACGAGCCGAAGGGTGGGGGGGGACTCACACTGCCAACAGGTGTTAGGTGGATGGGGTGGGCTGTGCCGGCCATCCACACGGAGCCAGCCCGAGACGAGCCAGCTGGAGGCAGGTGTCCAGGGGGAGAGGCCCAGGGGGGAGAGGCCCAGGGGGCAGGTGACCAGGGGGGAGAGGCCCAGGGGGCAGGTGACCAGGGGGGAGAGGCCCAGGGGGCAGGTGACCAGGGGGGAGAGGCCCAGAGGGGGAGAAGCCCAGGGGGCAGGTGACCAGGGGGGAGAGGCCCAGGGGGGAGAGGCCTGGGGGGAGAGGCCCAGGGGGGAGAGGCCCAGGGGGCAGGTGACCAGGGGGGAGAGGCCCAGAGGGGAGAGGCCCAGGGGGCAGGTGACCAGGGGGGAGAGGCCCAGGGGGCAGGTGACCAGGGGGGAGAGGCCCAGGGGGCAGGTGACCAGGGGGGAGAGGCCCAGAGGGGAGAGGCCCAGGGGGCAGGTGACCAGGGGGGAGAAGCCCAGGGGGGAGAGGCCCAGGGGGGAGAGGCCCAGGGGGCAGGTGACCAGGGGGCAGGTGACCGGGGGGGGGGGGGGGGAGAGGCCCAGGGGGGAGAGGCCCAGGGGGCAGGCATCTAAGACATCATCTTTTGTCTTGGTTCTGAGACCCGACACGTCTTCCTACCACAGAAAGGACCTTGGATTGAGGACTCTGGACGTGTGAAAGCCAACCAACACCACCCTCTGGGTTCATAGGCCTCTGAGCCGAGTCCCCATCCAGAGTGGGTTTTATGGAGCTGCTGGAGAAAAATCACAGCTGCTGAGAGGTAAAGGCTCTGTGGAAGCCCACAAGGAACATGGCGGAGTTTGCTGGGCAGCATTGGGCTAGGTCCACTTTGATTTTAGAAATGATCTCTGTGCTCTGAGACGAACAGAGCATTTACAGTTGATGACACATTGCACGATCTGGATTCCTCTGGGGAAATTAAGTTTCATATTTTCTGTGGGCTCTGTGAATCCAGTTAATTTTAGCTCTGAGTGGAATCTCAGCTTTTTGGCGATACAGGTAATCCTTTGTGGCGCCATCCTTCCGGACCAGCGCGAATGTGGCCACGGGCCGTCCCGTCCTTCCTGCTACGAGCTGGGCCTTCTGCAGCGATGGACTGCATGTAGGTCGCTCATCACAGTGTAGAGGGCAGATGCCTGGGACGTTCCAGCCTTAAACCAAAGAAAGCAGCATAGAAGATAGACGCTGAAGGCATCTGGGACCAAAGGACCCCGGTTAGTGGTTTTTGTTAATTTTGAAATGCAGGGGAAGATGTGGCAAGTGTTTGGAGTGTCCTGGGAAAACCGATGCTAAGACTCACAAGCCCCTCTGTGGGTTCCGTACATGTCAAACCTGCCTGGCCGGTGGCGCTTGGCTCTGACCCTGGTCTCAAAGGCTATGTCTTAATCGACCTCCTACTGTGTGCCAGGCATGCAACCAGGCTCCTGGCACAGAGGGGTAAATGGAATTGTATCGGTGGGGCGCACTGGGGACGGTGGGTGGTGCAGAGGGAGGGAGGGTGGTCTTTCTCCCCAGGGTCCCCAGGCCCAGCCCACATTGTGTGGGGGCATGAATCCTGAGGGTCGGGTGTGCTTCAGATCCATCAAGAGCCAGCGCCCCTCCCCCAGTGCGCCCCATGTTGCCAGCACACAGCTGGTGGTGTTGGGGTGTGCTGAAAGGATGCAGGGCCTTGCTTGGGCGCTGCCCTGTTGGTCTCCCCTCCCCTGCCACTCATGGGGCTCCTGAGTTCAAAGTCCAGTACTGACAGGCAGGCAGGCGACAAGTAGACGGATAGGCAGGCAGAGGGGCAGGCGGATAGGCAGATTAGACAAGCAGGCAGAAACACGGACACAGGCAGGCAGAGTTAGATGCTGGAATCTGTTTCTTCAACAGTAAAGTGAGACAAACAGCATTTCAGTCAGGGGGTGGTGCATATGAATTAGCGTGCAAAGGTCCTGAGCAACTGGAAGTCGCTAGCGGGTCAGAGTTCACAGCGTAGCACAGCAGGGGCACTAAATACAGATTTGCTGGGAGAATAAGAAATGCACACACAACCGGCCATCTTTATAGAGCACGCATGCCTAAGGGGTGGGCGGTTTAGGATCCAGGTTTGAGGTAGGGGCTACCGGAACTGGCCTGCAAACGGATGTGAATGAAAACCTTCATGAAGACGTGGACTCGGCAGGAAGCCCAGCGAGGAGATGGACGCGCTGGCCGGTCTCACCGCGGGCTCGTTGGGACATGAGACAAACCAGCGCTGCGCATTTCAATCGTTTTTATTGTGGCTGACTTTTAAAACATAGAAACGCTGAAAACTAAGAAAAAGTTCAGGGCATCACCACTATAGATTTTGAGATAAAATAGGGAATAGAGTCTATCTAGGAATAAAGATGTGAACAGATTCAAGACAATAAAGTCCAGCGACATTTTCATTTCAATGGTGGAGTTCTTGGAAGTATATCTTTGGTGTTTGTTTTTTTTTTTAATTTTAAAGGACCGTGCAGTGCTTTTTCAATTTCACTATTGTCACTTCACTGAGTATGTTCAAAATGATGAATAAAACATAAACAGACAGAATGAGAGATTGTTACCATGGACGTTCTAAATCGCAGATGGCTCATTACGCCTGCAAAGGCTCTCTTTAGTTCCTACTTGGATTTTGCTGGATCAGCTAGCCTTTTCCCTATATGTTGATTTACACGTGCTTTAGGCTATAGCTGGTTTTTACCCTGTCTGAGGAGAATTTGCTTCGGATGACTCAAATGAATAATCCAGGGTGGATGAGGGTCTGGGAGGAAAATACATAAAAAGTCCAGTCAGTGGAAGCTTTGACCTATTGAGATGGCCAAGGTCTATGTGGGGTTCAATGGTTAACAACTGGGAGTGAGCTCTGTGTGCCAGTTGTGTCTAGATCAGGATGAAGGAATCGTATGCAGTTACGTGCATGCCACAGATGCAATGCATGTCCCACAACTCTCTTTGGTCTCAGAAAAAAATATTTTAAAATAAAGCTATTTTCCAGGCATCAGTAGCTCACACCTCTAACCCTAGTTACTTAGGAGGCTGAGACTGAGGATCACGGTTCAAAGCACAGACAGGGAAGTCTGTGAGACTTTTATCTGCAATGAACTACTAGAAAGCCAGACGTGGAGCTGAGGTTCAAGTGGTAGAGTGCTAACCTGGAGTACAAAAGCTCAGGGACAGCGCCCAGGCCCTGAGTTCAAGCCCCAGGACTGGCACACACACACACACACACACACACACACACACACACACACACACCATGAAACTATTTAAGAAACAATCAATATATAGTGTTCTTAAAAACCTGTGACGTGGGTTGGGAATATGGCCTAGTGGTAGAGTGCTTGCCTTGCATACATGAAGCCCTGGGTTCGATTCCTCAGCACCACATATATAGAAAATGGCCAGAAGTGGCGCTGTGGCTCAAGTGGCAGAGTGCTAGCCTTGAGTAAAAAGAAGCCAGGACAGTGCTCAGGCCCTGAGTCCAAGGCCCAGGACTGGCAAAACCCTCCCCCCCCAAAAAACCTCCCCCAAACCTGTGATGTTTGCACTGCGTGCACAGCGTAGCTTTCAGAGGGAGGTGAGCAGGGGAGCAACCCTGAAATCTGGGGATGTAGACTCCCTGTTCTGCTCCCCTGTGTCCCTCAGCAGGTGACATACAGCTGACCAGACGCATAGATGCCGAGGCCAGCTGGCAGGAACAGGGGTGTGCGGGGTGCCACCGTCCCTTCTGGGGCGCTCCTGGGAATCTACGGGCCCCTGCCCGGCCACGTCTGTGTGCCGGGCCGCGGCGTGGGGTGCGGCGCACTGCAGGGAGTCCCTGCGGCTTGTGAAGGCCAGGGGCTGGGTTCTTACCATCTCAGGGCCGCTGGCAGCGTCTCTGCAGCGCTTGCTTGCTGAGGTGAGGCGCCCTCCACCCACCGTCAGCCCGCGATGTCGCCGTGCCGCAGGCCGCTGGATCGCTCAGCCCGCGATGTCGCCGTGCCGCAGGCCGCCGGATCGCTCAGCCCGCGATGTCGCCGTGCCGCAGGCCGCCGGATCGTGATATCATGATGTCGCCGTGCCGCAGGCCTCTGGATCGCTCAGCCCCGCGATGTCGCCGTGCCGCAGGCCTCTGGATCATGATGTCACTGTGCCGCAGGCCTCTGGATCGCTCAGCCCGCGATGTCGCCGTGCCGCAGGCCTCTGGATCGCTCAGCCCGCGATGTCGCCGTGCCGCAGGCCTCTGGATCACTCAGCCCGCGATGTCGCCGTGCCGCAGGCCTCTGGATCATGATGTCACTGTGCCGCAGGCCTCTGGATCGCTCAGCCCGCGATGTCGCCGTGCCGCAGGCCTCTGGATCGCTCAGCCCGCGATGTCGCCGTGCCGCAGGCCTCTGGATCATGATGTCACTGTGCCGCAGGCCTCTGGATCGCTCAGCCCGCGATGTCGCCGTGCCGCAGGCCTCTGGATCGCTCAGCCCGCGATGTCGCCGTGCCGCAGGCCTCTGGATCATGATGTCACTGTGCCGCAGGCCTCTGGATCGCTCAGCCCGCGATGTCGCCGTGCCGCAGGCCTCTGGATCGCTCAGCCCGCGATGTCGCCGTGCCGCAGGCCTCTGGATCACTCAGCCCACGATGTCGCCGTGCCGCAGGCCTCTGGATCATGATGTCACTGTGCCGCAGGCCTCTGGATCGCTCAGCCCGCGATGTCGCCGTGCCGCAGGCCTCTGGATCGCTCAGCCCGCGATGTCGCCGTGCCGCAGGCCTCTGGATCACTCAGCCCGCGATGTCGCCGTGCCGCAGGCCTCTGGATCATGATGTCACTGTGCCGCAGGCCTCTGGATCGCTCAGCCCGCGATGTCGCCGTGCCGCAGGCCTCTGGATCACTCAGCCCGCGATGTCGCCGTGCCGCAGGCCTCTGGATCACTCAGCCCGCGATGTCGCCGTGCCGCAGGCCTCTGGATCGCTCAGCCCACGATGTCGCTGTGCTGCAGGCCTCTGGATCATGATGTCGCCGTGCCGCAGGCCTCTGGATCGCTCAGCCCGCGATGTCGCCGTGCCGCAGGCCTCTGGATCACTCAGCCCGCGATGTCGCCGTGCCGCAGGCCTCTGGATCACTCAGCCCGCGATGTCGCCGTGCCGCAGGCCTCTGGATCGCTCAGCCCGCGATGTCACCGTGCCGCAGGCCTCTGGATCGCTCAGCCCGCGATGTCGCCGTGCCGCAGGCCTCTGGATCACTCAGCCCGCGATGTCGCCGTGCCGCAGGCCTCTGGATCGCTCAGCCCGCGATGTCACCGTGCCGCAGGCCTCTGGATCGCTCAGCCCGCGATGTCGCCGTGCCGCAGGCCTCTGGATCGCTCAGCCCGCGATGTCGCCGTGCCGCAGGCCTCTGGATCGCTCAGCCCGCGATGTCGCCGTGCCGCAGGCCTCTGGATCATGATGTCACTGTGCCGCAGGCCTCTGGATCGCTCAGCCCGCGATGTCGCCGTGCCGCAGGCCTCTGGATCGCTCAGCCCGCGATGTCGCCGTGCCGCAGGCCTCTGGATCATGATGTCACTGTGCCGCAGGCCTCTGGATCGCTCAGCCCGCGATGTCGCCGTGCCGCAGGCCTCTGGATCATGATGTCACTGTGCCGCAGGCCTCTGGATCGCTCAGCCCGCGATGTCGCCGTGCCGCAGGCCTCTGGATCGCTCAGCACCTGCGATGTCGCTGTGCCGCAGGCCGGCCGGATCGCTCAGCCCGCGATGTCACCGTGCCGCAGGCCTCTGGATCATGATGTCACTGTGCTGCAGGCCGCTGGATCGCTCAGCCCGCGATGTCGCCGTGCCGCAGGCCGCCGGATCGCTCAGCACCAGCGATGTCGCTGTGCCGCAGGCCGCCGGATCGCTCAGCCCGCGATGTCACCGTGCCGCAGGCCTCTGGATCATGATGTCACTGTGCTGCAGGCCGCTGGATCGCTCAGCCCGCGATGTCGCCGTGCCGCAGGCCGCCGGATCGCTCAGCCCGCGATGTCGCCGTGCCGCAGGCCTCTGGATCGTGATATCATGATGTCGCCGTGCCGCAGGCCGCCGGATCGCTCAGCCCGCGATGTCGACGTGCCGCAGGCCTCTGGATCGCTCAGCACCTGCGATGTCGCCATGCCGCAGGCCTCTGGATCGCTCAGCCCGCGATGTCGCCGTGCCGCAGGCCTCTGGATCACTCAGCCCGCGATGTCGCCGTGCCGCAGGCCTCTGGATCGCTCAGCCCACGATGTCGCTGTGCTGCAGGCCTCTGGATCATGATGTCGCCGTGCCGCAGGCCTCTGGATCGCTCAGCCCGCGATGTCGCCGTGCCGCAGGCCTCTGGATCGCTCAGCCCGCGATGTCGCCGTGCCGCAGGCCTCTGGATCGCTCAGCCCGCGATGTCGCTGTGCCGCAGGCCTCTGGATCATGATGTCGCCGTGCCGCAGGCCTCTGGATCGCTCAGCCCGCGATGTCACCGTGCCGCAGGCCTCTGGATCGCTCAGCCCGCAATGTCGCCATGCTGCAGGCCTCTGGATCGTGATGTCGCCGTGCCGCAGGCCTCTGGATCACTCAGCCCGCGATGTCGCCGTGCCGCAGGCCTCTGGATCGCTCAGCCCGCGATGTCACCGTGCCGCAGGCCTCTGGATCGCTCAGCCCGCAATGTCGCCGTGCTGCAGGCCTCTGGATCGCTCAGCCCGCAATGTCGCCGTGCTGCAGGCCTCTGGATCGCTCAGCCCGCAATGTCGCCTTGCCGTGCTGCAGGCCTCTGGATCGCTCAGCCCGCGATGTCACCGTGCCGCAGGCCTCTGGATCGCTCAGCCCGCGATGTCACCGTGCCGCAGGCCGCCGGATCGCTCAGCCCGCGATGTCGCCGTGCCGCAGGCCGCCGGATCGCTCAGCCCGCGATGTCGCCGTGCCGCAGGCCTCTGGATCGTGATATCATGATGTCGCCGTGCCGCAGGCCGCCGGATCGCTCAGCCCGCGATGTCGACGTGCCGCAGGCCTCTGGATCGCTCAGCACCTGCGATGTCGCCATGCCGCAGGCCTCTGGATCGCTCAGCCCGCGATGTCGCCGTGCCGCAGGCCTCTGGATCACTCAGCCCGCGATGTCGCCGTGCCGCAGGCCTCTGGATCGCTCAGCCCACGATGTCGCTGTGCTGCAGGCCTCTGGATCATGATGTCGCCGTGCCGCAGGCCTCTGGATCGCTCAGCCCGCGATGTCGCCGTGCCGCAGGCCTCTGGATCGCTCAGCCCGCGATGTCGCCGTGCCGCAGGCCTCTGGATCGCTCAGCCCGCGATGTCGCTGTGCCGCAGGCCTCTGGATCATGATGTCGCCGTGCCGCAGGCCTCTGGATCGCTCAGCCCCGCGATGTCACCGTGCCGCAGGCCTCTGGATCGCTCAGCCCCGCAATGTCGCCATGCTGCAGGCCTCTGGATCGTGATGTCGCCGTGCCGCAGGCCTCTGGATCACTCAGCCCGCGATGTCGCCGTGCCGCAGGCCTCTGGATCGCTCAGCCCGCGATGTCACCGTGCCGCAGGCCTCTGGATCGCTCAGCCCGCAATGTCGCCGTGCTGCAGGCCTCTGGATCGCTCAGCCCGCAATGTCGCCGTGCTGCAGGCCTCTGGATCGCTCAGCCCGCAATGTCGCCTCGCCGTGCTGCAGGCCTCTGGATCGCTCAGCCCGCGATGTCACCGTGCCGCAGGCCTCTGGATCGCTCAGCCCGCGATGTCACCGTGCCGCAGGCCTCTGGATCGCTCAGCCCGCAATGTCGCCGTGCTGCAGGCCTCTGGATCGTGATGTCGCCGTGCCGCAGGCCTCTGGATCACTCAGCCCGTGATGTCGCCGTGCCGCAGGCCTCTGGATCACTCAGCCCGCGATGTCGCCGTGCCGTAGGCCGGCCGGATCGCGAGTCCACGGAGCTCCATCCCGAGGGCCCAGTGGCGCGTGTCAGGACCCTGCTTGGTGTCCCCGACAACAGCGAGCACTGCAGACACCAACGCTCCCAAGGCTCACTGATCCAGTTGTACAGTTCTCCCACTTCCGTGACGTGCGGCACAGCGAGATCGTTAAAACCTTGGATGGGAAATGTGACACCCAGACACCTGTGCGTTTCTCCTTGGATACATTTTTTTTTCTCCCTCACTTGAAAACTTGATTATCTTCCTTAACATGTGGAAATGTTACTGTGTTGAGTTCCCGTGCGCGGTGGCCTTCGAGGGGCGGCAGGCAGGGCGGTGTGCGGGGTCACGGGCTCCGGTGTGGAGTTTGTGGAGGGACAGGCCTGCGTGAGGACCAGAGCAGGCAGTTTTCGGAAACTGTGGTGTGTGTGTGTGTGTGTGTGTGTGTGTGTGTGTGAGTGTGTAGTGTGTGTGTATGTGTGTGTAGTGTGTATGTGTGTGAGTGTGTGTGTATGTGTGTGTAGTGTGTGTAGTGTGTATGTGTGTGTGCGCGCGCGCCAGGGAGCGTTAGGACATCTCCGCCATCTGTGCACGTGCGTTGGCTTGGCTGGCAGCGTTCTCGAGTCGCAGGCGCGCTGGCTCACCG